>NC_143438.1:48512000-48826500 GCF_987193195.1 Phasianus colchicus
GAAATGTAACTGAAGCCCTAACATTTCAGAAATACAAATGTTCACTTACAGAACTGACAATGCAAACCACTTGCTTAAATACAAATTGTGTGAAGTTTTGACAAGATGCCTAGCAGCGGAAAGAACAGTAGGTATGCTTTTAATTTGAGGTAAACCTTCCCTAACTTCAGTTATTTACAACTGCTTTAAGGCAGTCCGCTCTCTCACTTTTTATATACAAGTAAGAAATTTCAGCTCTTTCAATCTCTAAAATATTTGATTCCAAACTTCAATGCAGCTTCCTATCACCATGTGAACTTAGCAGCTATAAATATCTACTGAACTCATATGCCAGCTTCTGCTCAAAAGAACTAACACTTTCTAGTGACTGATCTTTACCTCTCTGGTAACACTTAAGATCTTAAAATACTTGGGAATATGGGAGGAAGGCAAATAGGAGTAAAATGGGAAAACATTTCTCATCCTATAAGGTAGTTGCCGCATAACAGAAGAGATCCTTCAAGATGTCTGCATTATTCAGCAAAAACTCACCAAGAGCAGAACAAGTACCAGAACCATTTACCAGGCAGTTTCAAACGCTAGCTGTGAAGGTATATTTTTGTATTTATGAATCATGGAATAAATTAAGGTTGAGATTTAAAAGCAGCCCATACTGCCATTTGGTACGTACATGAAATGAATTGGTGGCCTCAGTTCAGTTATCCTGGAGGTCTTATCTACTCGAGTGTAGAGTACTGAAGGTAACATGTGTGATAAAGAAAATAGACTTTGGGGATTCTGTTCTGGATTTCAGACATGTGAACAGATATTTCCTATAAGTCTTGTAATATCAGCTACTGAGAAATAGCTGATCTTACAGTGGCAGAAAAACTGCATAAAATTTTTCTATCTCAGTTTGAATAGGAGAGATACTTAGGTAGAACAAACAGAACAAACCTACTGAATAATTGTTGAAATTTATACTTAAAAATTACAATTGCACTATAAATTTGGTAAAGTTTCAAAAAACTGTGATGTTGTATCAACTGGACTGCGAGGCAGTCTTCTTGAATTACGTGTAATTAAGAAAAAGCAATTTAGTAGTCATCTAACATTACACAATTACAAAAACAGTCAGATCTGTTCCTGACAATTAGTCCGACCACTGCAAGCAGAAACCTGTATTAAGCTCTTTCAAAACAGTGACATTACTTTGTCTTCCTACCACCACCATGTCCCCACCTTCCACAACTAAGGAACTGGAAAAGAAAGAATATAATGGCAATGCAACATCACTATCCTAGTGAATGCTTTTATAAGTGACATAGAGCCTGTCTACTATGGCTTTTGAAACTATTTATTTCCAACAGTGGATTCGTGGCCTCTTGTGATATTAATCTATTCAAACATGACAGCGTAGCATGAATTTTAAATAGTACACAGCAAGTAAAAGATAATATTTTCTTACCACATATTTTACAGCACTTATGAACTGGTTATGAAAGAGCAGATGTTGGGTTTCATCCTCTGGATTTGATGCAGTATAAAGCATTCCACAAATATTACAAGAAATAGCACCAAATCTCTTCTGTCCTGCATCCTTTCAAAGAAAAAGAAAGAAAGAAAAAAAGCCATGTCAATTCCAAGCACAGAAAATATAACAGAGCTTCCATCTTATTGGAAATGCCCTTTATAACAGTGTAACTGATCTTCTATACACACCCAATACAAAGGCTAAATTTGAGTGAAACACAAGAAATAGTAAGTAGAGAAATTAGAATTCCATCTTTTGAAAACCCACACAACCTAAAAAGGGACGTGCACTACCTAACATTAAAACACTACCATTATTAAAATTAGATTTCATCCTTCCGACGTTATGTACAATGAACTTCTTTCTCTATTAAAAAAAACCCAACAACTTCCTTTGTTACACTACTTGCAGTAAATATGACCATTTCTTCAGACACACTAAACCATATCCAGACCCACAGCATTTGGCGTGCACTACAGTTCTGCAGCTACAATACAAATGGAAGATCATACAACTTTACTGGTAACCCTTTGTGCTACCCTCCAACTCTACAACCAAGCATTTTCCAATTAAGGGCACTGCTCAGTGCATATTGCTTTGGGGTTTATTCATCCAGGTGGCATTATTAATTTGGAAATATGCTCAGACTGAGCAGTCAGTGCCTGACAAGGAATGCAAAATCACGTGAGGAGAGTGCTCTTTCACAAAGAGTGAAACAATACCAGTTTAGATTGAAGACTCAAGCCTGAAAAAGCATGTATTCATTTTTGGCTTAATGCTCAAATGCAATTTTCTGTAACTACATCTGAAATGCGTGTTTATGAAAGCAGCAGTAAACTGTGTTTTAACCTATTTAAACATATATAACATGTTACAAAGCAATTGTATGCTCTGATACATACGATACTCTATAAGCAAAAGATGAGGTTTTGTGCATGTTTTTTTTTTAAATAGATATTTGTGCACAAATTGAAAGTACACAATTTGCTAGAAAATATATCACCCAAACTTGTTTTCTAATAGTTGATACATTCACAGATCTACTTCACAGATAAATGTATGTTGTTACAGTGCAGAAGTGTTGATTAGCTACTTCTTATTCCTTCCATCTTCAAAGATATTTTTAAGCTAGTCTAAGAGCTGCATGCCAGCTCAGTTCTCCACATGAGAGCAACTTATTTCAAGTACTCGTTAGAGAATTCCAACACGAAGGTATCAGTTTCTTTCCAAGAAGAGACTACAGGTACAACTGCTTTGGTCACGCAGATCCAGAATTGAACTTCTCTATAAGAGCACATGAGTGGAAGTCAGCCAGAAGAAAGAAGGTGAATCTGACATGGTGTGCCAGTTCATGCATTCATATCATATACAGAAAGACAAACAGAAGTACGCTACTTTGATGAAGGAAAAAGAGATGCATCCTGAGATTAGATTCGCAAAGTCAGGACAAGATGAAGTTTCTGAAGGTGTAAAAATTGAATCCAATACATTTCATTTTACCTGCAGACTTCCCTTAAGGAAGCAATGTAATACTAAAGAAGGTCCCCATCTGGTCACCAAAATATGCTCAAGGGCTTATCTATGAGAGAAAAGGCAGTTCAGCAGGAAGGATGCATGGTGATTATCTTAAAGTGAACCAACTGAGCCAAACTTAATTTCTAGATGAAGGTGGAGAACATATGCCCCATGTATAGGGTACAGTAAGTGAAGAGGGAATCTACTCTGATGCTTGGAGTACACTTAAAAAAAAAAAGTAATTAGAAAATCTGTTACATAAAGTAATTCCTAAAATATCAGTACTGCAATGAAACAATTTCTGTTCAACTCGCTGAGAAATTAAAGGTATTTAAGCCAAAACACCTCAAGCCAAAGCCAAACAAAAAATAACATAGCTACATAGGATGTCATCAACGACGAGGAGCTAGAAAATCCTCAAAGCTGCCAAGCTCCTTAGCTTGTCCCATCTCATATGGTAAATACACACCTATTTTGGCAGTATTGCCATATTTGATAGTTTGTCTTCCTTAGATGTTGCTGGTATCATTTTGACACGCACTCAGTTGCACCAATGTGCGACACACAAAGAGGTTAATGCTATAAATCTGCTATGTGAACATCAGAAAAACAATTTATAGCATCTACAGCAATCTTCTGAACTCTGTAGCCTCGACAAATGCTGGCTCTATTTTCCTTTTATTTATTTTTTGTTAAGCAAATACTTAGCAGTGTCCTGAGGGTAATAATGGTGATAGCCTTTTTTTGTAACTGAAAGAGAGTTTCAGACACACACTGCAGGACATAACACTTCAAGGAAGAAAAAGAAAAAAGCTTTGTTTGTGAATCCATATAATACAAAACTAGAACACGGAAAATAAAGTTAGGAGTTATGAAGAATGCACTTTACACTTTAAGAAAACATCAAGAGAATCTGGCTATTTTTAACCTTGCTCCATTGCAAAAGTAAAAGGGGAAAGGGCATGCATCAAGAGATAAGAAGTGTTCTCAAAAAAACACTGCATTCAAGGTCGCCAGTTCTCCCTAAGAGGAAGGCAAACAAACAAACCAACATTATGCACCACACTTGAGAGTAAATGAAACCCTTAAAAACTCAGATATGGGGAATTAAAAACAAACAAACAAGCCAACAAACAAAAACCAACATGCTTTCGCAATCTAATTATGGTATTTATTTATCTTGCTTTAACTTCAAATTGATGGGCTTCAATCTTGTCAGCCAACATCAGATTCTAGAAACTGGACAGTAAATACACTGATGACTACAGTAGGAACCTGCTTTAGAAGGGAGGTTGGACTCGATCTCTTGAGGTCCCTTCCAAAACCTGCAATTCTGATTCTGTGACTTGCCTGAACTAGAAAATTGTGTCAGATTTGGCTCTCAGAACTCAAAGAGGCTTTATCAGAGCAGCATTTAAGAAAATGTGTGGTTGTAGGAAGAAATATGAGTTATTCTGTGTAAATCTCAGTTTTCTAAGCAGAAACAATAAGAAGCAGGGATACTTCTACTTCCAAATGAGATTCTGCAAGCACAGATGGCAATTAAGCATTCCCAATATATCAGGCAATCCTCATTCATAAAAGTAAAGGATAGGTGAGATGCACTGGTTTTCTAGGCTAACTATAACGGAACGTTGCAACAATGTTGTTTCATTCTCCAGAAGGATTTCTTAAATCTGTGTTAGACAGAAAGAAAAGTCTTACCAATATCTTCTTTGAGAAGATGCATGTCTGCTGATCCTCCATGTGTGGAATAGGGAGCCCTGCAAGCAAAAAAGGCATTTGGTGCCTCTGTAGGAGATGAAAAGGGGCCTTTTTTATTCTTCCCTCTCTCTTCAGGCACAGATTAGGTCACCTCTTTCTTTATTATCTTTTGTGTGTTAGAGCAAGATTATTTTTTCCTCTCATCTTCTCATATAGAGCAAAGAATATAACCCAGCCATAAAACAGGCAGGCTGGAAAGGAAATACAATGGAGAAGAACAGGAAGGAACAACACAAAGATTTTTGGGCTCCCCACAGCAAATGAAAACATCAAAGAACGCCATTTCAACAAAAGATGCATTCAAGACAGAAGTTGATGGGTGGATCCCCTTGGATGGGAGGATCAGAAGACACGACCCGACTCAGAAACAAGTTTCACTTGGAAATGAACTGCTGTATGTGGCATTTACAACAATTGCAACAAGAAAATAAATCACCAGCAATTCTCATCTTTCTGAAAAGAAATTTCAGCCAACTTAGAACTTTTAGAAGTTGTGATGTATCAGTTTTTTGTTTTTTTTTCTAATATATTAGAGAAAATGCAAAATGAAATGTTCTCACCAATCATCAGTTAGAGCAACATAAAAAAAATACAAAGTTAAAAACCAAATCTGCACAATCCATTCTCAACTCAAGTATATCACAGAGTGCGCTGATGCTAGTAACCTTTGTGCTTGAATCCCCGTATCAGGTCACAGCTAACCTTAGGGAACATTCTTCAAAACTCTCAGGACAAAGGATGCTGACCACACGCCACCTGGATTTGATGGAGAAAGCTGGGCTTTGCTGGTGGAGCAGGAATGACAATGAGAGACAGTGACCATTACTGTCCCACGAGGGGCAGAGCTGTCCCAAATGTCCAAGTTTAAACAAAATATATGGAATATTTCAAGTATGATATCCAAATGTATAAACTGAATTAAGCTACATGCCATAGACAGCACCAGAGCCAAAGCACCTTTCATCAAACAATCCTGATCCATGCATTTACTAACATTCATAAAATCACCTACACTTCTTCAGGCTTGCTCCCATCCAGGCATTAGCTCAGATCATTAGAAAGGCAGAAGAATCTCTGCAATGCTATATTTTTATCACTTTGATTATGTGTTTTCACTGTTCAATCACTGTACACATTCTTCCCTAAAACTGGTGAGCACCATTTTCATCAGACTAGCTTTATTTGCAGAAAAACATGTGTCTTTAGTGGCATAAAATGGAAGAAAATCTGTGAGGTACAGAGATAATACTCAGAACGTTCTTTTGTAGTATTATCATTTCATACTTTCATGGTCAAAATTTTGTTCTAGACGTGGCAGGAAATCAGAATTTCACAAGAAGGCAACAGATGAATTTCCTCGTCTTGGATGTAAAGCAAGATCTCATGCAAGCTGAAAATACTTGCTTTGCACATTTACACTTCCTTTAACTTTTGAAACTGAAAGAACAGATGATTTCACATTCAAATAAAAGGAAAAAACTGTGTATCATTCTGTAAAAGTTCCAGTTTGGAACTTCACTTTACCTGTACAGTACAATTCACAGATATTCAGAACAGATTACGTCTCTAAACACTAAACTGAGGAGTTGGAACATAACATATTTTGGAGCTCAATCTGACCTTTCTGCAGATGAACAGATGTACCTAGCTCAGAACCTACCTCACTGCACATCACATTGAGTAGCACTGTTTTCCATCACACTGCTTGTTTTATAAAGAGCTGCAGCATTAGATTCCCTGTTTTTTTTTTCAGCTTAAGTGTCACACTTGGAAGATATCTGCTTTTTAAGATGTGCAAGACAAAGCAAATCCGAGGAACACGGAAACAACTCATCCTATCTTAGCTCTGCCTTTATACAACGATGATGCTGTAATGTTTGAAAGTTGCTCAGATGAGTAGATGATGTACACCAAGAAAAAGAATGTTGCAAGTACAGCTAGTAAGTGCTTCTACAAATGGAAGTCATTATTTTACTTCTTGCAATTAAATAGCCTTAAAGCTTGTTAAGAATTCTATATTTAAAAAAAAAAAAAAAAGAAAAAATCACTTAGCAGAAGAAGGAAGGTAATATATACCCTTAAAGACTGAGTACAAAAAATAAGGCATACTGTAGAAAACAGTGCCTAGGTTCATCATACCACCTCCCCAAACATTTAGAATACATAGATGGTATTTTCAACATCTCAAACTCTGAACCTCAAGATACCATCAAGATAGTTAAAAGGCACCTTTCAGGCACTTACTTACTTTAAGGTATAACAGAGTGTGAGTTAAATGTTTCCTGCTCTGAATAAAAGGAGGACTTCTCATGTTTCCTCCAATTAAAGAAGAATAGGACTGCTTCACTATTCTAAGAGGAGCATTACAGAAATACATAAGTACCTTTGAAACTATCTCCAAAAAACAAAACAAAAAAGCACACCAAAAAAACACCCCCATAAGAACAAGAAAAACCAATTCATAGAACCAATTCCCCCCCCAGATCCCTCGGAGCTGTTCAGCCATACAGAATGAACACTTAAGAAATTCACTGTGGATTTGCAAAACAGAACTATTACCTTCAAAATGTACCATAGTTTGTTAGATGTCTTTAATTACATTCTTTTGAGTATTTGTATGAACTACATCTGTACTTCAGAGGCCCACTCAGCAATTCTTTCACCCCCAGATGCTAGCACAAACTATTGCTGACGTAACTTTGTCTTATCTCTGCAGTAACTAACATCAATTTTACAGGGTGGCATAACAAATATTTGAGATCCTCAGTATTTTTGGTAATGCTAACAGAATATCTGAGTACTACGTTCTCCAGTGCTCTCCTGGTAAAGCAAACTATGGGCATTATCAAAACGCTCTTTCAAGAGAATAAAAAAGCCTACTCCAAACACATTGAAATTGAAGTGAATTAGGTTTGCATGAAGTGATAAAACTAAAATATACTAGATGGTACAAAGTTGCTGCTTGCAAGTAAACAGCATATTTTGGTTTTTTTTAAATGTGCACTTTCCAGAAATACTTACAGAAAACAAGAACTAGGTCTCTCTCATTTCTCCTACTGTTCTTCAAAGGTGGCCATTCTTTATAATCTAAAATTTTGCTGGGTTAAATAGCTTACAACTTTTACTTGAATGTCTGGTGAAAAAATTACTCCCCTCAGTAGCTAAGCAGCAAGTTATTTCTTCTTGTCAAAGGTCCTAAGCCTCATCAGTCACACTCTATTAACTAAAAAATATGTAAAATACACTGCAGTGATGAGGAATACTCTACAGTTCTATGTAGCTATTTAATCACTCATTAACTTTGTTGGTAAAATGACTTTTAAAGAGGCAACAGCCAAACTACTGAAGTAAATGCTAGCTATTGTTCATAATACACTATTTTATACCGTTTACCATTCTGTGACTAGGCATTCAAGCATCTAAATAGGTATCATTTAGGCAAATCAAGAATATACTTATCAAATCACTGCTTAGAAGTTCTGCTTTTGAAATATTAAAGCATTCAGAGTTCAGCTGGTTCTATTTTGGTTAATACTTTCCTATGTATAATCCATGCCTGCACGAGAAATATTGCAATTTAGCCAGAACATCAATGCAACACATGAGTGGTAATCTCATTGAGAAGCATCCCACGGGCTCCTTCTTCCTAATACTCTGGCTTCCCCTCCCTCAGCAGCTTCCCAGATTTCCGTTTCCCAAGGCTTCTGTGACATACTATGGTGAAAATCAGTGTGTTCATAGAAAAATAAAATATATATATATTTGTTCCAAGACAAAAAGTTTGTCTCAGAACCTTGCAGACTTGAATGATGCAGGAATAAAACCATTCATATCAATTTCACACGCGTCTACCAGAAGCTAATCCTCCTATGCATCTGAAATATTAAGAAACTGAGTTTTTGCACATATGCAAATGCACATTCATTATACCTAAAGCAAATGAATTTCTATTGAGCAGTCAGTCTTTTCAAAGCAGCAGAATTTTTCTAACAAGACTCACTTTTTAATGTAAGTCACTCTGCTACCACTTCCTCTAACAATACCAAATGAAAATTTAGCAAGGATTCAACTTTCATGAATCAGTTACAATAGCAATAGTAGTACATACAAGTGAGGACTTTTGTTCTTAAAAACACAGCACTGCTAATTCAAAAGTAATTTGTTTGAGAAACTATAAACCCTACTAAAAGAGTGTTACTTACTATGATCAGCTGCTTTTCACCATCTTTTCCTGCTTCTTTTAGCTTTTGAATGTGCTCCTCAGAAGGTAGCAAGTTACTGCACTTTGATGTTAATGCAGGATTTGTCAATGGAACCCTAGAAATACAAATATATTTCATGTTAAAAAGGGACTGCTCATACCTGTCATTCCAGACACTTAAAACTTGTGATTAGTATAACTAAACTTTAAAAGAATGCAAATATAAGTTTCAAGCTCTAAAACATAGCCCTGCATATTTTAGCTTGCAAACCAGATGGAATAATGGGAAAATAAGAGGACTAACTAAAAATACAGTTTGTGTCTAAACCAATTTCAAGATTTTTTTTTAGTAACGAAAAAAAAGGTGGAATTTATTATCAGGTAGGATAGGTTATTCACATCTATTAACAGAATAAAAACTGAGGCGTTTTCAGAGCATGAAGGATGGTGCCAAAAGCTGTTCATTTCCCACACAAGGTTTAGATTACTAGTTACAGGTATCAAGTGTCAGGCTGCTGAAGCAAAACTTGTAAATATTGCCACAAATTCCAGAGAGCTCTATAAAACAGATAACATAAATCTCTCAAACTCAATTCAGACTTATTGCTGTCAGTGAGGGAAGATGGGAAGGAGGAAAGGAAGGGGAGAGGGAAGAAGAAGAGGACTTAAGGAATAAATAATTTAAATTGCTACAATATTCTCAATCAGTTTAAGTTTGCCATAGTCACACCCCAAAATTTGCATTAACTGGCTACTTTAAGGGTTGCCTTTTTCTCTCTGTAACCTTTTCTTACAAAGCACCTAAAAAGAGAGCTGTGCTGTAGCTAATACACGTTATTCTTGCATTATAGCAGGGTACCACAGCAGAACGATGGTTTAAGCATAGGACAAATCAGGGTAACATGGAAACCAGGCTAAGAAAGCTCTCAGGACACATGCATCTCCATAATAGTAAGGCAATATGGATATTACAGCTAAAAATGTAGTAAACTTGAGTAAATGCCAGAAAGCTATTGAACAGTTAAGAATGAACACCTTCCTTTAACTAGACTTACATCTACGTTAACATTCACTGCCTGTGAAATTCCACAGTAGTATGGTTTAGCACGTACAGAAGAGTTGGTTAGTCTGAACTGTTAATCTGGTCTCAGAGGAAGAACTGAAAACGAATCATTTTTTGTCTTTGTTATGAATATAGAAAGAAGAAGCAATTTACTAACCACTGTGCCAACTACATTGCTGTTCAAGATATTAGGGATGAAGAAATTATTTTCTTTAGTATGTCACAGAACTACGGTAAAAGGCTACAAGTCTATACTATCTCAACATTACTTACACACTGTCAGTTTGAACTTAGTAGTAACAATATCCCTTTTCTATAAGGCAGCTGACCTTTTAAGAGCACTGAACTTCAGTTTTACAGCAATCATACGAAAATCTCAAATTAAGTCCTCTTCTCCTTACCTGGAAAAACGACATATACAAAGACCATCCTACTTTAAGGATTAGGAAATCTTCCCAGAAGTAGACAAAAAAATCCAGTAAGCAAAAATCACATAGTAATTCCTCCTTACATACTTTCTCTTAGTCTCCTCCTCAAATCAGATGATTATTGGAAATGTTTGCGTGACTTTGCTAAACCCTCCTTTAAAACAGTACAGTTATTTAAAAGTACTTCCTTGACTTTCTCAACAGAACAAAAATATCTTTTAACTAGACAAAATTAAAGTCTATTTTTATTTAATAGAAACAAGAAGCTACTCATTTGAAATTGGAAGCTGAGGTTAGGAGAACAGTCTTATAATAAAAACAGTCGTATCTCTAAGAAAGGTTACAGCCATTCCATCACGTATGAAATACTATACCTGTTCTCAGTTTCAGAAGTTTGATTTGTAGATGAAGTGTGTGTCAACTGCTTGGGAGCCAAACCTACAACTAACCAAAGATTGTCATTTCATTAGAAAGTTGTTAGCTACAAAAGAAATTTGAACTACACAGTGTATTCTTTTAAACACTAAAACTAATTTACTTAAGTTCAAGATAATGCTGCTATTTGCTCATAACCAATAAAGAGATGCAACTTCTGAGGCAGTATTCAAGTGTTTCACCACATAAATAACACGCAATTTTCTTTAACATTTTCTGGGCAGCTCTGCATAGCAGCTTGCCATCCGCTAAGCATGGGCAGTAGTGAAACTACACCAGAGTATATAGTATTAGAATCATAATTGCCATCACCTGAAGCATGCTTCATGACACTGAAGAAGCAATTCAGAATAGATTAAAAAAAACAACAATGACAACAAAAAAAAACACATTTTCACATTGTCTTACAGCACAGAATATTTAGGTCTACAAAAATATCCTAAAATCGTAGTAAAATTGTAACTGGTTAGTAGAGCAAAATAATTAAACAGTGCCCTCCAGATCAGGTTTTCAAACAAAACAAAACCCTATCAAATCAAGAAGTCAAGAACACAAAAGGATGAACAACTTCAAGGGGAAAGATATGCTAGTGATCCACTGATAATATTTCTTAATCAAAAGTACTTGAGCTAAAATATTTACATCTCACAATCACAAGGTCTAACAAACAGAAGTCTCAGGCTGAAAAAACAAAAATACATAATAAAACGGGAGAGCAATTACACAATTCATAATTTGGTCAAGATTAAGCACAACAAATTAGAAGAAAGAAATGCTGTTATCTATGCAAAAGAAGTGGGAACCAGTAGAGGATCCTTAACAAAAAGAGGCAAAAGAAGAAACCAATTGAAAAATTGAAGGTTTTTTAATTAATTTATTACATGGAAAAGGTTGTTGTTTGTGCTTGCTTATGAATAAGTCGTCACTTCACTTATGCAATTCACATTAAAGCATTAAAATATTCATGCATAAAGCACAAAGAATTACCAGAAGCAGAGTTGGAAAGAAAAACATACTACTTCTCACTTCAGAACCCTCAGATAGAACCACATTTGCTGCTACTAACGTGGTTATTGTGTTAGGTGCAAAGATAGATTAAAACCTTCAATGGACAGTTCCAGTTCTGGAAGTTTGGCTCTGTGAAACATCTCTCTGGAAGGAATGCTATTACTTCCAGTGCAGCTGATCAGAGAAAGAAGGAAAATTATTAGTAAGCAATTACCTTGTGGGTCACATTCTCCAGGCTCTTTTTTAAATTGTTTTGATGGTTTAGGAGCTGTAAGATGCTTTATTGGAGAGCTTTCTGGACTTGATTCCAAATGTAATTCAAAGTTCTAAATAAAACACAGAAGATTAGATTTAAATTAAAAAAAACCCAAACAACAATTTAATGCCTCTAATATATTATCAAAACCACTCAATTAACACAGTATTAGCACCTTGAATACAACACCAGTTTTTCTGCTTCAATCATAGATTGAAATTCAATTTTAAGTAGACAAATGCATTAGCTTAGGTAGTCCGTACTGAAGTAGAGAACATTCCCCCCACACCACTTCCTTTAATATATCTTTTCAGAAAAGCTTAAGTTCTCACAAAGCATTCAGATGAATCCTGTACAGGAAATTTTTAACCATCAACATTTAATTGGCTAAGGAACTTGGGAGAACAAACAGATCGATTTTCCAGTTTACTGTCGTTTCATCTATGATAACACATCAGTGACAGGACCTTTAACACATCTGAAAGCGTAAGTTACTGTAAAATAAAGTCATTGTTAAAACAAACCTTCTAAGCAGGGCATTCTCAGAAAACAGAACAGACTCAGAACACCCTCCCCACCACAAGCTGTAACTAAAATGACTTACCTCATCAGGTCGTGGCTCAGAGAAATGTTTTGTCAAATTATGCAACAAACCGTTTTCCGCACCTCTTTTCGTGGGTTGTTTCATTTCTAATGCCACTTCTTTACTTCCAGCTCTTTCAGATGAAAGGTCTGACTTGTCCTGCACACAAGTCATACTTTCATTCTCAGACAGTCTTGTCACTGGCAGCTGGCCTTCCGCCTTAGAATGCTGTGCTTCTGTAGCCATTTGACTTGCATCTGAAACTTCAGGGAAATTTTTTAACAAAGAAAGCTTGGGGGCATTAGCAGAATTTAAGTTAGTCTGCTTCACGTTATTAGCTTTCAGTAATTTAATTTTGGTCCATTTAGAGTTTTTGTTTGAGGAGTTACTTCTACCATTCAAAGTACACTTGACAGGCATTGCTTTTTTGCTAGGGAAAAAACGTTTGCACTGAGTACTTTGAGCAGGTTCTTTCTGAGTTAGCATTTCACTTTGCTGCAGCTGTACTTCAGCATGCTTTTCTTCTTCTGTTTTATTACACTCAGCATTAGGGGAATCTTTTTTCACCTCTACTGTATCTGACTCAATTTCACCCGCGATTTCTTCACAAAGTTCAAGAATGCTCACCCTTTTGGATTTCACATCACTCTCGGGTTGATCAGCTACTTTTGTTTCACTTACAGATGGCTGTGAAACCTTGTTTGGTTTGATACTGCCTTTTACTTTCTGGTGCACTTGTTGCTTTTCCTTAGTTACTGTCTTAGAATTTGGCTTCGGAGAATCTACTTTCACTTTCTTTGTGCTGCTAAGAATTGGAGATACAGGGTCTTTTTGGTCTTTCTTAACTCCTTCAAGACTGTCATCAGGACATAACGACGAGTCTTCAGTGCTGTGTTGAAGGCTTTTTGAATTATCATTTTTCTTGTCTGCCTTACACTTCTTCTCTTTCGAAGAGCAGGTCACTTCTACACGTGTTTCTTTATCTTCTTTTGCATTGTTTGACTTTATTTTGGTATTTTTCTGTTCTGCTTTCTCTCCAGCAGATTTAAGTGCTTTCGCTGCAACATTGTGAGCAGGTCTTTTCACCTGGCTACTCTGTTTCACATCCAAAGCTTTTTCTTCTTTAACTTCTCTGCTGCGAAGAGATCTTGTAGGCTCTTCTGTGTGTGTTAGTTGCTGCAGCCTCTGTGATCTCCTCGCACCAGGCTCACTTGGAGCAGTTACGCATTTTGACTTCGGAATTTCTTGCACAGGTTTTTTCTGGCACACCTCCTTACTTTTTGTAGTTTTAGGCTGCTGTTGGACCTTTTTGTCAGTTACTGTTTTACTATTTGAGTTGAATCCCGATGACCTTGTAGTCATGCGCGTTCCTAGTTCAGATTCATTTGCATTGACACTGAAATATTCAAATAATTATTTTTCAGCACCCAGAAAAATCCAATTTATCATAAAAAATGTCACATTCCTACTAACCTCTGCTTGTGGTTTCTTATTTTTTTTTTCCCCTCTCTTTATAAGAAATTATATATTTGTAATACTTTTAGAATCACTTTCTCTAGAACCTGTCTAAAGAGACATCACTTCCACCTGGTTACTCTTAATTGCTCAATGCCTCTTATGTATTGCAAGACTGAACCATGAACTCCACATGAATGCCGTCTAACATTTTGAGCAGATGTTAATTGTTGACACTTGTAGCCTTTAAATGAAGTATCAGCTTTATTTTCCCTCCAGAACCCTTTCTGAAGGAGTCCTTCTGGATTTCAAGACACCAAAACAGTTCCAGAGAAAGATCGTGTAGAAGATATCAAAATGATTTAAAGCTGATCGTCCCACTAGTAATATTTAACTATTTAATATTTTAACTACCTTTAACTCCAATTCACTGTCTTAATATCATTTCTGCACTAATTCAGTCTAGGAAGAAAATGTTGAATAATTACTTATTGTTTATTACTGACCTGTTTGATTTGACAGAGGTTCTGAGTACAGTTTTCTCCTGCACTGCACACTGATCAGAGTTTGATTTATTTGAGACATGTTTTGCATCTGACACCTCTTTCTCCTTCTTTGCTGAGGATGGTCTGCTGTTCTTGTCCAGCCTGGGACGTTTAGCAGATGGCTCTACTAACGCAGACTTCCTTTTCTGAGCTGCCATTTCTGTAAAACACAACAATTGATTCAGCTTTCAAAGTCTTTGACAGCTGTTACAATAGAATCAAATATTCCCTTTTACAAAATAAAGTAACTGATATTCACTTTTCCTTTTAGAGGCAGGCTATGCTAACTTTGTTCAGAAAGCAAATCATCAGAGCAAACAAATTACATTTATTTTACTTACAGGTTTCTACAAGAGGCAATCGACGTTTAGGCCAAAGTAACTGATCACGGTGTGCCAAGAGCATTCCTTACGTATATGCTTACCAACAAGACGTTTCATGACACCTATGAAAAGCACAACATGTTCACATAGCACTTAGATCAAGTCAGCACTTTATTAAGTTTCTTCTCAGACTCTGAACTCAGTATTCCCACCCTTTTCCAACCCCCTCAAACAATGCTTAAAATTTCTTTGATATTCAATTTAAAAACAAACAGACAAAAATTTCTGCTTTTATTCACACAACTCAAAATGCTGGGGATTTTGCTGTCTTATCTTTTGAACTGTGGCAGATACAGTATATATATTTGAAGTTTCTTGGCCTTTTGCATTTTTCCAGAAAACAGTAAGGTGTCCTTTTTTCATAGTGGGCCTCCTCTCAACTCCATGCATCCCAGCAACAGCAAATCAATTCATTATATTCTAAGTTTTGATTCTGCTTCTATGGAACTTTAAGGACATCAGCAACTGTCTACAACTTCTCCATCTAATACCAATTATGCTACGGTTCAGAGACAGGTGGTCTAGGAAGTAGCATTTTTGAGACATTTGCCCTGGCCATTAAAGATGATGATGTCTCCTGAAACAATATTAAAGAAGCAGGAGTTAATAAGCACTAGAGTCTAAAAACTGACAGATTCTCGGTGAAGCCATCCCTCTTTTACATCTGTGGCTTCTGCAGCTTTTAAGTTCTCTTATCCAAAGGTACCATTTTAAGCAATAATTGTTCAGTAAAGGTATAATCATCTCTCTAAAAAACTGAGGTAGCTGGAAGTGGTCAGAATTTCCCTACCACCTTTTTAGGTCAAGATTTATCCATTAATTTTTGCTGAGAGCAGCCAGACAAATTTCTAAAAGAGAACTCTAACAGTTTTCAAGTATTAACTCATCTGATGTAAAGTGACAGATTTTATGGTCAAGCAGGAACTTCACTATTACCACTATACAACACTGCTTAGATATTTTATTTAAGCACAACTTCAGTAAGCCTTCCAGCACTGACAAACACATGCCTTTTCCCCAGCAACTTGGCAGATACTCACATTAAGCAACTTTTAATAACCATTCATTATCCAAATAGAAAAGAGCTATGTATTCTTTTCAATATTTCACACTCAGAATTGTCCTTAGCCCCATTTTCATTTACCCACTCTCTTGTGAGGCCATCTCTAAACACACAAGATGAATGATGCTCAAATTCAGACAGACACCAATACTGTTTTCTGACTTTCTCATTTAAAAAAGCCACGTGACCAGCAACATACATTTGAAGTGGCATTAAAGAACATATATAGGGAAAAAAATCTCTAATAGCACTTCTCATATGGCAGTATTCTCATATTGATTCTTATCCAGCTTGGATAGGGCCCTCAGCAGTCTGATCTAGTGGTTGGCAACCATGTCCATGGCAGCTTGGTGTCCTTTCCAATCTAAGCCATTCTTGATTCTATTTCCACGTCTCTACCTAAGAAGCAGAAAACAGAGCCTTGCTAACAGTGAATGTGCTCTGTGGCATATAGAAAAACAAGCGTTCCACCCTCCAAAGTCAAGAGATGTGGTATGGCCAGTTTACAACTGCAGTCAGGACGAAAACACCAGGCACAAAGACCAAATGAGGCTGTGGGCTTATAGTTTTAGTTCAGAGAACACCAGTGACTCCCAGCGTTTGAGACCTCGATGACATACACACCGTGCAGCCACACAGACCTTCCTGGTGCCTTCCAGCCACCCCGGGCCACATGGCAGGGCACGTTCAAGGAAGATTTTCAAGAGCAAAACAAAAACTGCGATCCTTCCTTCGCCGGTACTGATTTTCGGGGCACTGACAAATCACCCTCCTTCCACAAACAGCTCCGGCTTTTTAGCAGCCAATCCCTCTCTCCTAACGCCGTTAGCAGCTGGGCAAGGACCTGCCAGCTCTTCAGCTCCTGCCCCGAAGAAGTGCCTCTGGTACAACGCCAGGTTAGGAGGAGAAGGAAAGGCGCTGAAGAAACGCGAGAACAAACTATGCAACGACCAAAGCTTTCGCTACACGAAGCGGAGAAAAGCCCAGCAACGCCGCAGCACCCACAGCGCCGAGCCCCCGAGGCAGGAACGAGCCTTCGGCTTCTGACGGGCTGGAGAGGGGGGTTGGGGCGGAGGGGGGCCGGGGACACCTGCCTGACGGGGCCGGGCTGGCACACGGACCTCGGAACTCCAGAGAAAGGCCAAGGGAAGGCCTCGGTACGGGCCCGGTGCCGCCCCGCGGCCACAGCGCTGTCGGAGCGGGACCCGCCGGAGCCCCGCAGCCGGACGGGCCCTCCTCAGCGCGGGGCGGCCGTCCCCGCGGGCCGGGGGGGGGCTGAGGGAAACGGCCGCGCGCCGCCGGGCACAACGGCAGCCGGCACCGCCCGCTCGCCCCCGCCACGATCGCGGGGCTCGGCGGCCGGCGGCAGGCCCGGGCCGGCAGGCCCGAGGCGGGGAGAAGGAACGGCTCGACGAAGCGCTGCCAGCGCGGAGCCGACGGGAGCTACCGGCAGGCGGCAGCCCTTACCCGCGGGCGGGAGCGACCCCCGGTCCAACCGCCCGCCCGGCCCGCTTACCTCGCGCCAGGGCAGGGACGTGCGGCGGCGCCGAGCCGCCCTCCGCACCGGGCTGCCAGCTGCGGGATCGGGGCGGGGGGAGGAGGGGCGGGGCGGTGCGGAGCGACTGGGCGGAGCGCGGAGCGGCTCACATCCGGGCATCGCCGCGGGGAGGGGCCGCGCGGGCGCAGGAGGGCGCCGCCTCGGGGAGGGCGCGGCTCTGGCCTCGAGCGGGAGCGGCGCGCGGTGTGGTGGCGGGTTGCTCTTGCGGGCTGTTCTGTGGGCTGAGGTGCCTGCGCCGACATAGGGGGAAACTGGGCTTGCTTGTTGTCTGGTGGTGAAGTGACTGGATTCACAGAATTATTAAAGGTTGGAAAAGACCGTTAACATAATCTATGTCAGCCGTCAGCCCTCCCCACCGTGCCCGCGTCCCTCAGTGCCACATCCACACGGCTCTTGAACACCCCCAGGGACGGTGACTGCAGCACCTCCCTGGGCAGTCCTGTGCCGCTGCCTCACCGCTCTTTCTGAGAAGAAATTTCTCCTAATACCCAACCTGAACTTGCCCTGGTGCAACGTGATGCCACTGCCTCTCGCCCCATCGCTGCTGTCTGACCACATTTGGCAGTAAGATGCCGGCATCCGTAATTTTTTTTTTTTTTTTTTTGCCTATTCTCTGAGATGTTTCAGTCTTATTAATTCAGTGAAGAGGCGGTCTTAAAGAGTCATATTTTTCCAATAGATCTGTAGCTTAAGAGACGTGTCCCTTCCCTTTGGCAATTAGTCAATATTCCTACAGCAGTTACATCAATTAAACATATAGGAGAAGCATTTTTGGAAAAGAACTTACTGTATGACTATCTTGCTAGAAGCTTGCATCAGCAGCTAGATTCTGCTTTGAGAATTAGATTCATAGCTACAATTTAGGAGCAATTTGGCTGCATAATGTAGAAAGTTTAGTTTTTTTTAGCATGCTGCTACCTCCAACAACTTTAGTGAACTTTGACAGGAAATCAAGATAGGGTATTTCAATATACATAGATAAATACATGCATAAGTACATAAATGTGTCCTTCATATGCATAAACATGTACATAACATGCATATAGCATACATATACGTAAATACGTCTTACAATGTTCAAGTTTTGGAACAGGCTGCCCAGGGGAAACAGTGGAGTCCTCATTCCTGGAGGTGCTCAAGAAAAGAGTAGATGTGGCACTGAGAGACATGGTTAGTGAGTATGGTGGCGTTAGATTGATGGTTGGACTGGATGTTCTTAGAGGTCTTTTCCAAGCTTAATGATTCTGTGATTTTATGATTCTTATTACTCTGGATGATGGTTTTGTACTCCATCTAACTTTACCCTGTGGATTCATTCTTTCAGGATATTTCAAGCTCTGAGCTAACGTCCGCATTAGCAAGTAATAGGAGAAGTTCTAAGTGAAATCAGCAGGGCTGAAGTTCACAGATGCACCAGCCCAGGGCAGCTTCAGCTCAGCCCTGTAGATGCTGCCACCACTAGGGCTGGAGTGTGTTATGTATGTTCTGGGGATATGTCTGCTGGTTTGATGTCACTCAAACGGAATCTGGCTGGCACACTCCAAGAGGGAGCCTGACAAGTAGGAGCAATGGAGGGGGTTGCTTCAAAAGTGCACTCCTCATCCTCATTCAGCCTGGAGAAGCAAAGGCTTTGGGGGGATCTGATAGCAGCCTTTCAGCACTTAAGGGGAACTTACAAGCAGGAGGGAAATCAACTTTTTACACAGGTAGATAGTGATATGACTAGAAAGAGAGGGTTTAAACTAAAAGAGTGGAAATTTAGATGTTAGAGGGAAGTTTTTCACTCAGAGGGCAGTGAGGCGCTGGCACAGCTGCCCATGTAAGCTGTGGTGCCCCATCTCTGCAGGCACTCAAGGCCAGGTTGGATGGGGCCTTGTGCAGCTGAGCTGCTGGGTGGCAGCCCTGCCCACAGCACGGGGTGGGACTGGGTGGACTTGGAGGTCCCTTCCAACCCAAGCCATTCCATGAGCACTAATGCTGAGGAACCTAGTATCATACATAGCATACATAGTATTCTCTTTCTTCCACGCCAGGAGAAAACTAAAGTAAGTCTTATCTGAAATGCATGTAGTATACTTGCTGGTTTTGGCACTGGTATGTTCTGCTTGCTAACACAGCCATCTCTGTTGATTTCATTATACATTTTCATGCTGGTGAGAATATATCACTCCATCAGAATGATTGGGGACAAGTGTGGTGAACTTCAGCATTAGCCAACCAGTAAATGACTTTGAAAGTTGTTTGATTTTTTTTTTTTTTTTTTAATGCGTGGTAATGTGTGACAGGTGTTCTCCCATAGATTCCCAGTTTCTTGTGCAGATTTCAAACTAACAGCACAAAAGTAGTACTTGAGAGCTACACAGCATAAACTTTCTCTAAATATTCCTTTGTTAATATATGAAGTATTTTAAAGATGATATTTTCATTTCAGTACTAAAATTTTTAGTCCTTTTTTTGTAATCTCAAACATTTTGTTGTTTCTGTAGCTGTTAGATATACTAGATTAACTGTTGGGAAACATACACAACTTGCTGAGTAAATTTTTTTTATATATAAATCAAATTCTATAGAGGCATTTTGCTTTACCTGTAATTTCCTCCCCTCCCCCCTTTGTTAACTGAAACAAGGAACCTCCCTTGATAAGTCTTTTTCTTGACAGACCTCTCTGAAGCACAGTTTCTCCTAGGCAAATGGAGATCTTCAGCAGCTGCAGCATTTGAAAAAGCTGATAGCAAGAAATGTTATCGATAACTTCCTGTTACAGCTCCTTTTCAATGCATGATAATCTGCTGTGACTTTACAGTGACTGCAGCAACACGTAGTCTCTTGTAGGTTACTGCAGGAGAGCAGAATTCTTTCCAGATGAAAGATACTTTAATCATTGGTTTGCCTGTAAACTTCCTGGAGGATGATAAAAGCATTTTTTAATGTGATGGCTAGCTTTGTAAACTTAACATGATGTTTTTACATCCTTTTTTCTTAGGACCATGAAGCAAGTAAAGCTAGGTTTTTCTCACATCCTTTCATGCAATAGTAATTTGCTGAACAGCAAATTTTTGTAAAGAAGCAAGCTTTCTTGTAAAGCGTTACATTCCAAAACTTGAGAAAACTCAGGTCATGGAATAGAAGAATATGAGTAAACTTCCAGCTTTCCACAGAAGGTGGCAGCATTGGAAGCACTAATTTCAGTTTGAGTGTGCGAGCTAATGTCTCCTGTGCTGAAAGAACACGAACTTCTCAGAAACGCGTTCTCCTCAGAGGATGCGGTGACTGTGAACAACAGTGCTTATGGGCAGTCTTACTCTGGGTCTAGAGGACTTGCGGAGTAAGGAGGAACTGCATTCACACAGGTGCAGCATGCTGATTAAACCGGCGTAAAGCCAGAAGGATTTTATGTTAATTTAGCTTTATTTACTAATTTTAAGTGTAATAGTGCTGGAGTGCCTGTTGGCGGCAGCTGACTCAAGAAGGAATTGCTGCATACTTGTAGTCTGAGTTCTTGATGCTGTGTCCTATCATGGCAGTCTTGCTAGCACAGAGACCTTGCAGCCCCTTTGACGTGTTAACACATACTGAACCTGCCCTGCTGGTTATCAGGTACCTCATCTGGGCAAGGAAGTGGTGACTGACAGATGCAGAAGTAGGTGTTGCTTAAACCTCTCAGCTGTGATTAACCCTGCACACACTGCCAATGCATCTGAAGAATTCCTGAGAGAGGTTAGCCAATGCCACATGTGAAGCTGGTTTAGTCTAGTGGTTTTCTAATCACTAGATGTACAGTTCCTTTAATGGACTGGAAAGGAAGCTGAGACAGCACAGGGACCTTATTTCTGCAGATTCATGAAGTCCCCATACCCTCATCCAAGAGGAGGGAAGAGGCTGGATTCTTGCATATCTAGTAGGAAAAAAAAAAAAAGGACAGGAAAATTGGATCCCACAGAGGAAGAGGTTTTTGCCAATGAAGAACTGCTGACCATTGTAGGTTCTTGTGTGTTTGGCGGATTTTTGCTTTCCCTCTCTTGGAAGGGAAACAAATAATAATATGTATATGTATACATATATATGGCTGGGATATTCTACAGCAGTTATCTGCTGTTTTCCAGGCTGGCAAGAAACACTGCTAACCTATCTTGAGGAAGGGATCCAGCGTGTATGTTGGAGGTACAGCTGTGTCTGGTTTGCAGTGATTTGGGGCCAGGCCAGTGACTGCAAATGTATGTCAGTTGTGCACGAGAAGTCCAAACAATTACAGAAAAAGGGAAGGGGCCCAAAGTTTGAAAACATTTGGGAACTGCTAAGATAAGCAAGCTGCTTTGTTTTGTTGGCTTGAAGTGCTCAAGAAATTGCCTACTGGATCTCAGTTGGAAGAGGCAACTTGCAGCTGAGAGGAGATAAGGAGCTTCCAGAAACACGTATTGGATGTAACTCTTGAAAGGAGAGGCCCTTTCCAATCCATGTAGTGGTCAGTCTAGTTCTCGGAATGACTGTGCTCTGTGACAGCATGTGGATGTCTGAATGTTGATACTCAGTGCCTTACCAACACAACCATGAAGACCTGCCTTGTGTCAAGAGCATTTATTGCCATTTCATCAACACCAGCTCTCATGGAGTTGTTTACTGCTCTCCATAGCCCATTCTGGTAAGTCTTGTAAGCCATACTGGTCTGTGTCCTGGTTTCCTAAAAAAAGCATTAATCCTTCTGTTCGTTGTGAAATGTATGCTATGGGTTAGTTTCTTTGCATCCTTAGAAACATATTTTCATTTCTCTTCTAAATTTTCATTTTGTCTAGGTCTATTTGACAAGACTTAATATATTGTACTCTAAAACCTTAGTTTTGCTTAGATCCAGCATGGTTTCTAGGTGGCTGAAGGCCTTACAGTACATTGCATAAACTCCAAGAGCAAGCTGAGGTTATGTTCTGGAGCATATCTGTAATAGGCACCCTTGTGAGCAGGAGGATTGCACTAGACAGTTTCTAGATTTTCCTTTCAACTTCAGCTATTACACAGTTCTGAAGCAAGAGGAAAGTTTTCATTACAAAGTGCTTGTGACTTGGAATTTTGTTCTCATTACCCATCTTTCCAATAAGATGTGTTTTGTTAACAACACAATTCTCTCCATCTCCAACACCTGTTTCCCTGTTGCTGTTTGGTTTCTCAGATCCCATGAAAAGCCAAAGAGCCTATGAATTCATGCTTCTGAACAGAGTGCACATCCTGGACTCAGTATTTTAGCTTCCTAGTGAAGCTTTGTGTACAACATATAAAAATACTACATTGGAAAATTTCTTATAGTGTTTCTTATTAGCTCTTTTGTCTCTGAAAATAACTGAGTTAAGTGTCTACATCTTACGTTTCAGAAAATCTGACCAGGAAAGCTTGAAGGTAACCACAGTAAAATTTGATTGTTGTCTCTCAGCATGCAGTGCTTTGGACAGTGCATTTTCCCCAACAGGATGTGAGCAAAAGCATTCTACATCAAGGGGATGACAAATGCCTTAATAGATACTTACAAAGAGAAATGTATCATGTGGATCAGTGTGTGGGATTGGACCTAAATGAAATAAGTGCAAAGAGACGGAAATTCTGCCATCAACCATGTTACTTTTATTTAATCAGTAAGGTGTGTTTTTAATATAAGTGGTTTTATTTTTTTATTAATATTTGCTGCTGAGTTTTCAACAGTACCATACCCGAATGATTTTACAAATGTAATGCTCAATACACAGTTTATTGCTCATTGTTTTTGTAGGAACGTAACTTCTATAATGGGAATGAATTTAAGAATGAGTAAGGCACCCTACTAATGTGCTGATTTCATCTGTTGTAGCAACATGCATAAAATTTCATTTTGCTTTTCCCACTGTCCTTATTAGGTAAGAAGTAAGTTAGACTTTATTATCTGTACAAAGCCCAATGCCTTACCTAAAAAGTCAAAACTTGAAAACTTTCTAATTTTTAATGTAACCTCCCACCTTATAAAATTAGCTTTCATGATTTCTGCT
Organism: Phasianus colchicus; assembly: GCF_987193195.1. Lineage (NCBI taxonomy): Eukaryota > Metazoa > Chordata > Aves > Galliformes > Phasianidae > Phasianus > Phasianus colchicus. The sequence continues at coordinate 48,535,776 of NC_143438.1, forward strand.
TTATCTGAAGACAAAAGTTATTTCTGTTCTTCCTTTGCCTTCACCTTTACTAGGATACTTGCCTTGCAAGAGGACTGTTCATATACTACTTAAGACAGATGACCTGACATGCTTTTTATCCATGTTTTCTTCTTGCACTGACCCTGTTCAAAACATACAAAAAATGCAAAGGCATCTCCATTGCCTGATTTTGTGATGCTGGGCCCAAAATAATCAGTAGCATGGGAGAGGACCTCCATAGAAGCCGCTTAGAAGATTTCATTTCACTCTGCCCTAAATTAGACCTTCCCAGCAGTTTTCAAAATTGTCCATTTTCCTGAAGGATCCGCTGTAGCTCGCTCTCTCTTTCAGGGCTGCAAACAGCACTGTTTCAGGCAGCCTCACAACCTCATAAGCAACCAGGGCAGCAATCAGTTTCTGGAGGCTTCAATGGCTGACAACCTATTCCTGAAGCACAGATGTGATCAAATAAGCAAACCAATGACACCATCCTGTCCCAGCTCCTATCTTTCTTGAAAGACTTTGTTACACTCTTATTGGAAATTATTGGAAACAATTGCAGAGATAATGGATTCAGAATTATACATTTTAAAATTTAAAACAGACTATATCATAATTTCCTAGAGCTCTATGGTTTCTTATTTAAAACTGTAACGTTCTTGCAAGGTAATATAAACATAACAGACAGTAATTGAATTTACCAGTTATATGAAGTATCTATTACAGATATGACAACACCCAGCTATACACAAACATTGAAATGCAAAATGTCTTTTAATTACATAAGTTATTACAGTACTCTTTTAAAGGAATCTTTTGGTTATATGTAAACACTATACATAAGCTGCTTAAAAAAAATACACACGTAAAATGAATATGGCATTGGCATAGTTTAAAACACAATAACTAGCCCTAAATCTGGATATTGTCAGGGTAAAACAGCAAAAGCCGATCAGTCTAATGCTACGGAATAGCATGCCACAATTTAGACTTGTTTGAAGAACCAGTGCTTCTCTGTGTTCCTTCCTTATATTTTTTTAAGATTTTCAGCTAAGGAATGTACTATGTTTGGCAGGACAATAAGTGTTATTTTGAATGTTGCCATTCTAATATTAAAAGCCATCTAAATTAACTCTCCTAGATATGTACTGGTTTAAATTAAAATCTTGAGGAATTACAATCTATTTACTTGATGATTTTGGTTAAGTGCAATTTGATGTATGCAGAATGCTGTTTCATTTAAGGTCATTCTTAGTAAGGCATATTAAAAATAAATACAAAAGTGACAACATATTTAGTTTCTTGCTACAAAATCTTAGGCAAAAAATATTTTTGCGTGTAGTAATGGACTTTCTCCATTTGCTGGCTTATGGTAGTTAAAATTTGTGCATTAAGCTTAACTGCCCTTGTTGGAATGTGCCATTGTGCTATAGCCAAAGCTACATGCTAAAGATTTTGTTTCCATGCTCAAACACAGCTTGCACAAACTGCTTGAAGACTCTGTCCATGTAAGTGCACTTCCTTGGCCATATTCCTTCCAGAAAACCAATGTGGCCTCCACAAGAAGTCAGAACCAAAGCTACATTTGCATTTTGTTTGGCAGTTTCCACCGGTATAGCTAAAAGGGAGGAAAAAGAACTTTAGGTATTTATCATACTATATATGAATAAATATGCACTATAGGCTTAAACGTATAGCAGGAGTTAGAAACTGAGCTGTGTTAAAAGCCATTTCTGCCTCTTCATCATTAACTCAGGCTTTCTATGTGATTTTTCTGGCCGCTGTAAAACTTTCAGAAATCACGTGTTCATGTTTTTTGCTGAGAGGGTGACGAGGGGCTGAAACAGGCTGCCCAGACATGTTCTGGATGCTCTGTCCCAGGAGGTGTTCAAGGCCAGGTTGGATGGGGCCTTGAACAACTTAATCCTGGGTTATTATCATTATTATATCTGTTTTTCTGTACGATTACACCTGTATGTTTAGACCACACCATGAGAATATAGTGAGAGATAGTGCTTGCCCTGAGGAACTCATTATCTAAACACACAAGGTAAGCAAATGATGAGGAAATGGGATAACACTGTCACCATATGAACTGGTCAACACAATGATAGAGTTTTATGGAACTGTGGTGTTTGCGCTCTTGATTCAAGAAATTATTATTTTAAGCGGTTTCCTATGAAGTTCTAATATGCTAAATATGCTATTTTCTGAACAAGCAGAAATCTCTATACATTCCAGTGAAGAATGCTGAAGTTCCAGTTTACAAATAATAAACTTTGCGCTATAAAAACAAACAAACAAAATAACACACACACACACACACAAAACCCATCAAAATTCATACAGATTTTTTTAAATTATTCAGGACTGACAGAGCAGCAGCAAAAGAATACCCATTTTGTCCAGAGAGAAGGAAGTAATAGGAGTTTCATGGTATTTGTCTAAAAAAGTTTGTGTTTCCACAAGAAAATAAGTCCGATTTCAGGTCTAAGTTAAAATTGCCTTGGCACCACAACAGAAAGCAGTGACTCATTCACAGGATTTTCAGTGCCGCCCTATGCATTAAAAAGCATTTTTTAAAAGCGACATTTAATCAGGTTCACTTTAGGGTGGGTCAGTTGTCCATATCCTTTCTGATTGAATTTTATGCCCCCTGCTTTCTGGAGGTCTGTGTTTCTTTACTACTTATGCATTTTCTATAATAAAGGTGAGTAGTCATTATGCCTGCACATCTTTACCTTTTCTATGCACACGTTCCCCCCTTTCATTTGGATGCTGGCAGGCTCGCTGCTGCATTCTTCAGATGCCGATTTGCTCTCATTTTCATTAACTAAAGGAACAGCATGTCGCCTGTTCCTTAGCTAAAGATGGACTGTCAGCCAGAGAAGCTGCATGGGATCTTGAATGCAGTGACTGTAGCAAACAGATCCCACCTTAAGATAGTTGGGGGCAGAAGCACTGGATCTGCATATTCATGAGAGCAGCCTGTGCCTCAGAAGTCCTTCCCAGCAGTGCGTGGCACAACGTTCTGTTTCGCTCCAGGCCTCAATGTGGATGCTAAAACCACTGCACATGCAGCACAGTGTCTTTTCTGAATGTTGTGTTATCTGGCTCCTGCCCATAATATAGGAACTTGATTGCATACTGAGTAGCACACAGCCTTTGAGCTCCAGAGAGCAGCAGGAATTCTCTTGCAAAGTTGAGGTTCTTCATTACTCACTGCTGTCCATTTTTTTCATTCTTTTAAAGTTGCATGCATTTTGAGTAGATTGATTCCAGCATTTAGTAAGTGATTTCAATTCTTTACTAAGTGGAAGGAACTGTGTTTCTCACTGTCTCTACAAAAATTCCTTCACTTTTCCTTTATTCAGCTGGAAAATTGGAAATGCTACGTGCAGGACCTGGGCCTTTTATAGCAATGCTGAGGCAAAGCTAAAACAAAAGTCAACAAGGCTGGTCAGACAGAGATAGATAACAGCTCTTCTGTGCTGGGTAAAGCGTGAGCCATATGCAGGTCTTTCTGAACATCATCTTTACCATCCTGAATGTTCCCTATTCTATCTTACGTTCATTTACAGCAGAATTCTGCCACAGATCATCGCTCTTATCAAAAGCTGCAGCACTGTGCTGAATATGTAGCCATTTATTTCCATTTGCAGTGAGGATGTTCAGTAGCTGCCAAATTTGACCTGCTGTTACATTTCTGCTCTAACCTCCCCTACAGAGCATAGGAAAGCCTATCCATGGCACATTCTCGACACAGTTAGGTCACCATTTGTATGATTTTTCCCCAGCAGAGTTTCTTGCTCTGCAGCTTCTCAGAAGAGAACTGAAAAATGTGCCAAAATGCAAATGATGCTTGGCAACCACATGGTGCTTCTCTCAAAGCTGTTTCCAGGGACTGTTAGCTATCTACTAAAAAGCCCATAGTGCAACAGAGCAAATTCTGCAATGTAAAGCGCAGACAAATGGAGCACTGGATGTGATGCTCTCTGGGTTACAGGGTGGCATGCCAAAAGACATTACTATTCATCTTTGTCCAAATCTAAACTTGTACATATGCTTCCACTGACCAAAATTTGTACTGCTGCTTGATCCAGCAGTGCACAGATCTGTAATTTGGGAACACAGAACCATAGTGTAAATATCTGTGCAGAATTACCTTGTTCAGAATTAATTTGTTGTGGTTTCTTTGCAGAAAAAAAAAAAAAAAACAGAAAAAAAAAACCCTGGTCTTTACAGAAAAGGGTGCAAAATAACACCCAAGAGAAATTATATCAAGTTTGGATTCAGAGGGTCGGAGATGTTCAGTGAAAAGCACAGTACCTAACTTCAAGGGTAGGGTTTCAGCTTGGAAACAACACACACCAGCAGAATTAGCTAAGCACTAGTATGATGAAATTTAAGTTGGATGCCTAATATGTTGCTGAAAGTTTCTGAGGAGAAAAATTCAGATGAAAAGTTAAATGTGACACTGATACTGAATGCTATCATTCCATCTTCTTAATTTATTTTTGCCATCTACAAAATAAAAGGGCTTGACTTGATTGTATTACATATTTCCTCAAGCAAAGGCTTGTTTCAATTAGTTTTGGTGAGAGACGTGAAGAAAGCATTTGCTTTCATTAGTTAGTAATACGTGATAAGAGAACTGCATTCCAGAATTAAACTACAGATACATCAACTGCCAAACTCTGTGAACATTTAGACATCAATATTAAGGATGTGCAAATGAATTGTGTCTTTCTAACCCTGGGTTAATATCAAAGGATGTATTTTCACAGTATATTAAAAAATAATTGCTGGAAAGTACAAAGCATAGAAGACATGCAAGAAGTTTTCAAGTAATAAGAGGCAACAGACTTGCACTTTATAAACAACATCTCTCTTGAAGTCCAAATTGGGTATTGATAAAGCAGACTTGGGTTTGCATTCCTCAAACTCTGGTGTAGGAAGACAGGTGTGGCTGGCTTTATAAAAGATATTTAATCACAAAAGAGTTCTGGCAGAGCTTTCTCTCCAGTGAGTTTTCTAGGCCTGTTTCCAAGGTAGAGGGCTATCTACAAAAGGAATTGAAGGTATCTTAAAAGGTGGCATGTATTACTGGGAGAGTTGAACCACAATGAGGCATGAAATAATCAGTTCCCAAAGTCAAAAGACGACTGGAGTCTTCTGAAGAAAGAAGTTTGTGCCTTTGAATCCCCTATGTAGCTGTCACTGGAAAATCCCTTCAGTTGCCACGGGCTTACATGTGTTCACACACTTTAAACTTCAAACAAAACAACAACAAAAAAAAACAAACCAAACCAAACAGTAACAAGAAAACAAACAAGAAAACAAACAAACAAACCACACACAACAAACAAAACCAAAGTCACTCTCCAGAACAACACCAGCCCTTTAGGTTTGCTACCACAGGACAGCTGAAGTGTCAAGATGAGTGACCCCCAGTTACTCTGGAGTGACTAACTGCTGGTAGCGGCTGCAAATTCTAGGCTGTTAATTGGGGTGCCCTGTGTTTCCTACCAGCACTCAATGTGAAAAGTTGTTACATATGGCACCAACTAAAAAGGAGTCAAAGATACACATACATAACAGTCATACTATTATCTGTGAATCAGTATTTTTTCTGGTGACCTGTCCTAGAGAAAACTAATCACCATCACAACAACAGTGCAATTCTGTGAACAAGGAATAAATGCATGCCTGCTCCCACAGCATTTTCAGAGAAAGGCAAGCTAGAGTCGGAGTTCAAAAGAGGATGGACAGTCTCTAACAGACGGTAAAATTTATTGTTTCAGATTCTTCATGATGCTCTACCTCACCTCTCTCTACACTGCAAGACACCTAAGGCATTTCTTATTGTTTAGTTCTAAGAATAGGTTTGATACTTAAACAAGAGACCACCCTTATAATCCACTGTTCTCTAAGAGCCATGTTTCATTTGAAGACCAGTTCCAAGAGAAATGCAGTACCGCCATACTCCAGGGGACTCAGTCCAATGGTTTGTCAAGCTACAGAATCCCAGATCCAGTGAGTGTGAAAGGGACCTTCTGAGATCATCTAGCTCACTCCCTCTCAGACAGGACCAGATAGAGCAGGCTGCCCAGAACTGTTCAAAACCTGATGGACACACCTCTGTGGGTGGATGTGTTTCAAACAACTTATTCAGACAACCTGCTCCAGTGTCTGGCCAACCACAGAGAAAAAGGAGGAAAAAAAAAAAAAAAAAAAAAGCATTTACCTGTGTTCAGACTGAATTTCACGATGTCAGATTTGGGGGATGGAGTATCTGTGCACTAGCTTTAGTCTGGCTAGCAAAGGTCCCACTCCCAGTGGGAATAAGGTTAACATATTCTCTGAGATATAAGTACGCTGTCTAGTTCACCACTGCAGCTACTTGTGCTAACTAGCCAGCTTACTCCTGTCACAGTATTTTATTTTTGAATAGAAACCACAAACTGAGCTAAAGCTAAACAGAGGTGAATCAGAGAGGCAGAAATATGGCACACTAGAACACCTAGTGGTACTATGGGGGAAGTCATCCATGAGTAAAAAATTATCTTCAGAATGACTAGCCAGATTTTACATTTGTATACAGAGTTTAAGGCCATAGCCATATCCATTATCATTTCCAAGTCAGCGTATGCTTGCAGCAGGAAAGTAACTCAAGAAAAAAAAAAAAAAATCCTACAGAGGCTAGTAAATAAAATGCTGTCTTATTACATTTCTGAACTATTAATTGTTAAAGATCAATGAAGTATTCTGGAAGAGTATTACTATGTTTACCTCGATCTTACTTTTTTTTTTTTTTTTTTTTTTTGAGGTCTCTGTTTTGGCCAATGTAAGGGATAGGTGGCTGCCAGCTCTTTATATTGTTCCTGAGTAGCACAGACAATTTTTGTTCAAGAGGAGAAAAAAAAAGAAGAAAAAAAAATTTCTAGTGCACTCCACTGGAATGACCCTTTTCTCTTTATGTCACATTTGTCTCTAACAGGCCTTCAAAATACTAACATAAAGTATGTACATTTTTCAGTGTATGCTTTACATGTGGGCATACATAAATAGAACATACACGTGTATACAGTATCTTTCAGTTCCTTCATTTGTCTGTTTGTTGTTCTAATCTGTTTACCAACTTCAATTTTGTGATTCATTCTACAATAATCTCACTTGACTTGTGGTAACAGAAGAAAACTTCCCTGAGATAAATCAACCAAACGAACTTTGTATTTAAAGGTATCAGGTGTTCACTGCATTGGTGTTCTCAACCAGCTGTTAATTACAGTGATTTTCTTCTACATTAACTTTTGTTTTCTTTTCTCACTTCCTTCTCAGACACTGTAATCAATACACAGACTGCAGGAATAAGCAGATCTTTTTTGAGACAGTTAGCAACAGGGTTAGAGATCAAAAGCACAGTGTTCATAATGATTGCATGGCTGGCTGAAAATAGGAAGAGAAAGGAAAGCAAGGTATTCAGCCAATCAGTTACTATCTAATATTGCTGCTTCATCCAGCTGGGTTTTTATTGATTATAATGCATCCCCTTTTAGAAGCTCATCTCTTCTGTATCTTTTCTCTTGCCCTAGATTTTGGTCCACATGCTAACTTTCTTCCTTTTTAATTTTCAGGGACTGGATTTCATGTCACTGGAATTGTGAGCAACAACAAGGGGACTTGGAATCATCCAAAACATAAGCAAACCCTAGACATTCCTTGTAGGGACTAGGGAAAAAATGGTAACAAAGAATATTTGCTTTAAATTCTGTTGAACTCTGGATGCCTACAGTCCAGACATCTATAACTAAGCTCCTTGTTACAGGCTGTCTTCATACTTGGTTAATAGAAACAGACACTTCTGGGGGAGCAATACATCTGCTATCTTTCTTAGAGTGAAAAAAAAAAAAAAATCACACCCTAAATGCATGTATTTCTTTGCTTTTATATAGAGGCTAATGGCTAATAGCTGCCACTCCATGTGCTTGTTCTGTGTTTTATTCTAATCAGGCCCCTCTGTACCCAACTATTTTGTATGTGTTTTATAAAGTAAACTGGAAGACTGACCCACTCCTGGAGATTGTGATCCTATGTGTAAGTAATATTTACATACAACTTCACACACAGTTCATTCTCAGGCCTTTATAGTTTGTCTTAAGGACTGTACAGATAGAGAAATACATTTTAAAAAAAGCTAAACTTACCATGACCTGGTGAGAAAACATCATCCACAGAGTTTAGGCATAACACTGGAATGCCTACAGACTTCAGCTTGCGACACGGGCTGGCATCTTCATAGTAATCATCAATTGTACGGTAGCCAAACATGACTGAAGTGAACTGTCTATCGAATTCTCTAACAGTTCTAGCCTGAAATACAGAATTCAAACAGGGAATTAAGTCAGCATTTGTAAAACACCATCAAGATAAAGTGAAAGTAACATTTTTGCATACCTTCATCACGAGATCCATATCAAATAATTTCTCCAGCATTTGTCGATGCCTAGAGAGAAAGGAATAAAAATTGTAAGGTTATATGAACAGATGTAGAAGTCCTCTGGTCCATAGATACGTTTCTATAGATAACTCCCTATCAAGAACATGCCTGTTTTTAATTTTATCTCATGAAAAATCTGCCTGTGGAAATCAAGAACATAAGAATCATTCATTTCTATGCAGGCACATCCAGCAACATGGTCAAAATCTGCATTAGTCATAAGAAGCTGAAGTTCAGAGAATTAAATATTTGAAATATAAAATACAACCTAATTTTACAAAACAAAGGATGAACTAATTCTCTCCACATTTCTGCAATCAAAGCTGACTTAAAAGAATTAGTATATATAATACATGTATATAAATACACAACTCAAACTCTGCAGGTGTCTAAAAAATTAAATTGGTTCATTCTATAAATCCAGAAGTACATTAGTCTTCTGCTGACTCCCTAGATGAACAGAGAAATGTAGTCACATTGACGACAATTTTTTTCCTGCAAACATCCCTTTGATTTCAAAGCCCATAGAAAAATGCACGCAAGAAAACTTTGTGAAATGTTGTTATATCATTAATTTTGCCAGTATTATTGTACCTGCTATAGACCTTATGCTAACATCCTTCCATCTTGCCAAATAGTTTAGAAGGCAACTCACCTGCTGATAGAGGATTGTAGACAAGTAGTCAAGTAATAGTTGAAAAGAAGCCAGTTTAGTGGCTTCTCCAGAGATTCTACAGATTCAAAAACATTCCAACCCGCAGAGAAAATTGCAGCTGCCATTAAAGGGGTGTCTCTGCCAGTTTTGCCCAGGTAATTTAAAAGAAGCATGCTACAAACAGAAATGAAAAACAGAAATATGTATACTATCAAGTTGTTTGCTTCAATCTAAAGCAAATATAACAATCAACCACCTTTTTGTCTGCTTTTCCTTATAACAATTACAATAATGTAATTATGAGCCTTACAGTTGTGCCTAATACTTCTAAAAAGTAGTCAATGTTATCAGCATATGACTCATGAAATTTGCTTTCTCTCTCCACATTCAGAAAGGAACCGAGTGCATCGCGTGGGATGCGGATAGAAGTACATTTAAAAATAAAGATATATGTACTGGTCTTATTTATATCACTGAAGGAAGGAAAACGTCAAGCAAATACACCTTACTCATGGAACAGGTATTCGTGACTGTTAGTAGGTTTTACAATTTTACAACTCTTAGACTTCCTGAACCTGTAAATCTAATCAGTCTGCCTGATAAATGCACCCCTGGCACACTTGCATCATTATGAAACTGTCTTTGGAATTGAACGTAATGCCTTTACCCCACTTCAGACACATGAGAGAACATGTTTTCTTTAACAGGAAGCATGTAAAGAATGAAGTGATAAATAATTAATAAAACTAACAAATCATGACCCAAACAAATAGTATAAATCTTGCCTTTTTGACCAATTGCAACTTACAGTCTGTACTGCTAATGTTTAATTGAGTTGGAAAAAAGGGAGAGTTCATGAGTACCTAACCCTTCAGATGCTGAAAAATTAAATTAGCAAGAAGATAGTAAAAGAAAAATAACAACTCGACTGCCTGATACCCCCAAGGTTTCCAAGCAGCATTTTAACATCAAATCTTGAAGCCAAAACACTAGAAGCTCCACAAAAATTAATGTAGCTTCCTGAATTACTAACACTCTATACCTTGGCTTCATCTGTTGGAGACAGCAGCCTATAGCAATGACTGTGCGAACGAGCCTGCCAACACAGGATTTATCCCTGCGCACTACCCACCAAATTACAGGATAGCAATACAGAAGGGAGATGTAGGTTCCTGCCTACTCACCAGTTGGTAAGAACAAGCAGGAAAAGAATAACTAACAGTGCTTGGGAATGTGTGCCTGCAAACTACTCAAGTTAAACCCAACGAGGAAAGCTGTCTGTAACACATATAGGATCTAGCTAGTGTGTGCTCCCCCTCACTCACGGAAAAGGAGGAACTTAAGAGCCATGGTCTATATACTCCAAGAAGTATATACAAGAAGAAAAATGAGCCATAAACCAATAAAAAATGTTGCAGTAGCAGAAGAAACTACTTCTAACAGAATTTACAGAACATATGTAGCGGAGAGAAGGTTTAGGAATATTTATGTAAGAAAACAAAGTCCCTTTCCAAAATAATATGTACCAAAGATCAGATGATAATTTACATTTATACCTTTGTGAAGTGAACGTCTATTTTTCTTCTCAAATGGGCAAATACGTTCTATGTAACTTAACTGGAAATTCAGAAAAAAATTGAAAAAAATAAATAATGAAAAATATTGTAAGATTTGGACAAGTGGATGATATTCACAATATGCTCCTAGTGAAATCTCTGCTCCTGCTTAATTTTAAACATGTAAGTGCTCCAATTAATTTTGAAGTATGGAGACAGTCCCCATGTGGACTTTTGATTGAGTTAAAAAAAATATCCTGAAGGTGGAAGGCGGGGCAGGTTGGGAGTTGGCTGCCAAGGAGATACAGTCATTGCACAAGCATGCAGGAGATGCTGTATGAAATACCTAATATTCAGCTGGAATTGGGAAGGAACATGCAGAACAGGAAGGGCTTCCCTAAGTACACTGGTAACAAAAGAAATGCTCAGAGCAGCATCCACTCCTTACCCCTCAACAGTGAAACCAGTTGTATCACCACAGAAGGCAAGCAGATCATTCAAGCACACTGTGTCCTTGATAAATCCAGTCTCATTCTGATCCTTTGTGTGACTGGAAATGGCTTCCAGAGGATCTTCTCAAAGAATGAGGCTGACCAACCTGTACTCCGCCCTGGACCAACTACTCAACAGAACAGGGGACCTTATGACAAAACATTTGCAAAATGCCAAGAGTACCTTTTATTTTCTGTCTCTACTGCTGAAGTTAAGCCTGTTCTCAGGCCTACTAGGTCCCTTTGCCTAGTGGCAGAGTATGGGAGACTGTAGTGTTACTTATGGAAGAGGAGGATTGAGTGAGGACTCAGTTATGCAAACCAGACATTTACAGGATGAAGCGTGGTGCACCAAAGCTCCAAAAGGAGAGAGCCAAGGTCTCTGTGAAATTGCTATCACTTTTGAAATGTTGCAGCAACTATAAGATATTCCTGATGCCTGGAAAAAAGTACGTCACACACTCTGCAAAAACAGGAGGAGGAAATACAGGCTGGTCAGCCCAAATTTGGGACTCTCATCTGGATGTCATTTCCAAGCACATGAGAATCAGAAAGTGATTGGTAACAGCCAAACAGCCAAGGACAAAGCATGCCTGACTGTCTGCACTAATAAGCTGACCACTTTCAAAGATCATAGGAAAGAACGTTGCTTACTTTCACTTTAGCAGGGCTTTTGACAATGTTCCATGGTCTCCAGGCAGCCAGTGGAGAGACAGAGACTTAATAGGTGATCTTTAATGTGGTGGAAAACTGGCTTATACTACTAGGTTCAGATGGCTGTGATCAGGAACATGAAATCCACAACTGAAGGAGTCAGATCTGTTAGTTATGTTCCTCTGGGATCAGTACTGGGGTTGATACTGCATAACACCTGCATTAACAACTGCATAATGAGATGAACTACAACCTTGGTGGGCTTGCAGGTCAAACTATGGAAAGTGACAGGTGCAAAAAGACAAAGCTGCCATGCTGAGTGCCCTCAATAGGCTGTAGAAATGGACTGGCAGACACTTTGTGAAGTTCAACAAAGGCAAATACAAAGTCTTACACCTAAGACAGATTCATGACTGGAGAAAGAGTGGCACTGCTGAAAAAGACTGGGCAAGCCAAACACAGATCAGCAATGCACCCTGGCAGTGATGAAGATTAACAATATGCTGTGCTATGTTAGTACAAGCAAAACAAGCAGGACTAGGCAAGTGATTATTTCTCTGTACTTGGCACTTAGGAGGTGGTATCTGGAGTAGTGGGCCCAATTCTGGACTTTCCAGAAAGACTGATACTGACAAACTGATGAGGTCCATATCTCCTTATCCTGAATACACTGACCAAATTTCAACAGCAACAATGGAAAAACATTGGCCTAACTGATTTAAAAGGCTCCCAAGTTCCTGATTTAATTAATAACTACAATACTTGAATAAACCCATATTTATCCCAAAGCTCCTACAAGTCATTAGTAGATTAATGCCAATGTACAGGTCTGTTATCTGCCCACTGTCCATAAAACTCATGACAAAGAAGTCTCAAAGTTTCCACTGTGCCTGCCATGTTTCTAAGTGAAGCTCTTCTCCTCAGTTTTTGTTCAAGACAAAAACTTTTGTCTTGTTTTGCTGTCTGAACATTTTTCCTACTTTCTAGCAATGATTTTTCTAGCAACTGTTCTATCACTATCTGTTCTAACTATGCTTTTTGGACACAAGCCAGGACACAGCAAGTCTTAACACCACATGCTAAAATCAACCCATGCTGGCTTCAGTAACAATGCTAGTACTTGCTTTTGAGTGAGACAGAGCAAATACCCACATCTCTTCCAGCACAACCTACCCACACACTGCAGAGCCCAGGCAGACTGAAAATCTTTTTAAAACCTGAAATTTCAGAGACTGTTGAGAAAGATGTTTTACACAGGTACATTAGCTCTGGTTTCTATTTTGTATACCTTTGTTCCAAAGATGGTCTTCATAGCTTCCACAGATTGTACAGCCCACCTGTTTCTCTGTCAATCTGTCAGTGTTCCCTGTTTGTCCCTTTATTCTCCTCCCTTCCATCTTTTGAACTCTGGCTGCTTTCTGCCTTACCTGACACAGAGCTAAAAGCCTCAAGGAAGTTAAGCTTCTAATAGTCTTCCGAATATTCACAAGTACAGACAGACCAAAATTAGTTGCAGTAAGTATTGCAGAATAATTACAATTTACAATCGTGCTGTAACAGTCTTATTAAGATCACAGATAAGCTGAGACTTCTGTTACATAATACCTTACCCTCCCATAGAAACACCTGCTGCCATGAAGGGAGCTGAGGGGTGCAAGTTGTGTATGTGATGAATAACTGCCTCCAAATCCTCCGTGTTAGCTGCACAGTAAGTCCTTGGAGTCTGTAAGGAGTCATAGGGAAAAATGCCACCATAAGCTTTTTTATCAACCTTTAAGGACAAAGCAAACTGTATAGTGGGGCATTTATATAACAAGATAAATTTAACACTTATCCTGAAAGTGCACTAAATAGCAAACAGAAACCCAAGCATTTCAGGAGGAGGTGGACGAAGAAGACGCTTGCTATCATTACAAAATAAAATAAGTAATAAAGATGTTCACTACCTGCAACTATTAAATCATTAGGTGAAATCTGACCACAGAGTCACTAGCTAAACTAGATAAAACTAGACAAGCACCAGTATTTTTAAGATATCCTAAAGAAATAAAAACACATCATAAAGGCTATGATTTACTAATAAAAAATAGCCATAATGACAATTTGACCATCACCATCCACATTCAAATGCCAAAGAAAATACTAGATTTCAAGTTCTGCCAGCTCAAACTTGAAAGGTAGACTATATTTAGATTCTCTACACAATATGAGCAAATAAATAAAAATTCAGTACTGCAGTTTACCCACTTTACTACCATACTCTATTAACAAAAGCAACGGAACACATATATTATATTCCTTCTCTATCTACCAGCTGCAGCTCTTCAGATCTTGAACTGGAATGTGGAATGCCTCCCACTGCCATCACTGGTATTTGGATACTCCCCTCCCTGCTTACCTGAAGGTAGGATAAGCCTGGCTTTTGAGCCTTGCCTGCATAGACAACTACCACAGGTCACAACCTGAAGATTTTGTGGAGCAGAGTAAGAGAGATAAATACTTATAGGAACAGTAGGAATCACAGTGGTGCGGGTTTGTTTGTTTGTTGCTGTTTTTCTAATGGTGTTCTCTAGATTTCTTCAACAGCAAGAGAGATTTTAACTCTGTAGTTGTTACTAAACATGTTAGAAACCTTGACTTAAGGTAGTGGCTAGTCTGCCAGAATTCAGTACAAACATTAAGACTAACTAAGAAAGTACTCTATTTTAAATTAACTGATTTTATTTTTGTTGCTTAAAGCAACACTGTATTTTAAGGTTTGTTTGTTTTTTTTTTTTTTCCTTTTCTGTTGCTGTTCTAAACTATTTTCAGTTAAACAGCTTGGATATTTGTGGATAACAATTTTATCAAGTTTAATTAAAAGAAGCTAATTAAAGTACACTTAATATGAATATTAAAATGTTGAAGTAAAAGATTTAAAAAAAAAAAAAAAAGGAGAAAAAACTAAATCTGGATAATTAAAGCTGAAGATGTTTTCCATTCATGTTGCATTTCCAATTCTCATCCACATGAACCACTGTGCCCTTTATTACATCCTATTAATTATAAATGGTGTGAATGTGTTTTATTTTAATTAAGTTGTCAAGTTTACAAGGAAAAAGGTCTAATGTCTTCAAAGTGAAAGTATATCAGATTAAAAGTTTATAAAACTATAACTAATTAAAGTTATAAAACTATAGTTTATAAAACTATTTAATTTCAATTAATTCCGGATACTTTTATCAGGATACTTATTTATTGTACTAAGGTATTTTAAGACAGTGTCTTAGCTCACATTGGCTGTGGTCATTTAGTATTTGATTATTCCATAACAATAATTCACAGTAACTTTAATTAAAAAAAAAAACAAAAAAAAAAACAGCTAATTTGTTTAGCTGATTCCCTATATAGCTATCACATAGTGTAAATTTACATCCATCTTTAAAGAGATGAGAAAAATAATTACTTGCATGACTAATTTCCACTGTGCTGCTCAACCATGCTTCAAACTCATTAACTAGGGATTTCATATTGAAGTGAAGAAACCCCCTTACAGAAAACGTTACAATTTCAGCTGTTTTGCTTCACAGTAAGAACTTATAATGCTTAAATATGTAAATCCGATTACACTAAATTTCACACAATGCACCCAAACAAGAGATCTTTTCTGTTAGTGCTTCAGAAATTCATCAATAAGGACTTTGTGTGTCACAAAACTGCTTTGTACATCCATCTCCAGAAGTATGCAGAAAACTACCCTAACATGGCAATATTTGCATTGAAATATTTTATCTGATTATGGGAAAACATTCAGAGCTTTTTAAGTTTGAAACCAGGGGATTAAAAAATGCAAAACAATACTGAGTATTATGCACACTCATACCAGCTGCAAAACTCTCAACAAAACACATATGAAGAAACAAAGCTTATTCAGCAGTATTTCATCACGCCTTGTGCCCAGCTGCAGGAAATGTTTAGCTTCACAATCTTATCATCTGTGGGACTGCCAGTTATTTCTAGGCAAACGTGACATGTATGTCTCAGACACACAGCAAAACTATTTTGTAGCTAAGTTTGTGTCATAATTGCAGAGAAACACAGAAGAATGCATTTCATTTTTAGACATGGCTATCCGTATCAATCTGCTTCATTAATTCAGTAACACATAATACAGATCAATTTTAACAGCACAACAATTTTAACACACCTTCTAAACGCATCAGAATTTAGCTTAAATTGATATTGGTAATTGTAAAAGTAATTACCACTGCTCCTCAGTGCAGTAATTACTCAAAAACAATTTTGTGTTGACCAGTTGGTCTCTGAGATTCAAAGTAAAAGGTTGTAACTACTCGTTATTGATCTATCAGACGAGATGTTCTTCTCTGCATTTTCAACATATGCTATGAGCTTCTCTGATCTAAATAGAGCCTTACAAATAGACACCGATGGTTACATATATACTGATCACACATGAGAGATGTTTATCTTAACATTCATCCTTACCAGAAGTTCCTCACCAGCAATTCCTCGATTGTTAAAAACCACACATCTGAAAATTGAGAAAGCAAATTCAATTATATAGACTGTTTTTTCATCTTAAAAAAATAATGCGCACACACAAATGAAAATACATAAAGAAATACAAGCCAGTTCTACGTGTAAGTTCAGCACATAAACATTCACTGCTCTACAAATGCTGAAATCTGACAGGTGCAGAATGACCTTTATACCAGTGGGATTTCACTGAAGTCAGTGAAACTATAAGTGAACCCTGTGATCTGTCAGTCTAGGTCAGACTGCAGGATGAGAATTGCATGGCTTACCTGACAACAGTGCATGGATCTTGCTCTGCCTGCACTCAGAGCTGGCCAATTACAGACTGTAAGTTATGCCAGTGCAGTGCTGAGCCTGTGCAAAAGGAGAGCTATGTGCAGACATTCTCCATATAACATCATTTTATGAAATAGCAACGAATGACCCAAATCAAAACTACAACAGCTGCATCTACATTTTGTACAAGATCTTGGGGACATTTTTTTTTTTGTCCTGCACAGCAGTATTTCTGCTTTCTCTATGTTGGAGTTGCTGAATTTTCTAGCAGTTACATATTACTTTAGGAATATATGTTTTCTTAATAAATCTTATTTTTCTATTGCTTTTCTAGCATGTCATTGGAATAACTTTGTTAAATAAAATATACACATTTAGATGGGTTAAAGGCCTGTGAAAAAAATGAATAATGAAAAAAATGACTTTTCTATTTTTCAAATGTTGCTGTTTAAAAACAAAACCTAAAGTTCTCCTTTTTAATGTTATATTTCCCTTTGTTAGGTGATCAAATGCAGATTTTTCTTTTGGGACTATTTTAAAAACAATTCTAAGTTGTTGATCTGGGTCTTTCTTCCTCTAGTTTACAAATAAGTTTTGAAGGAATAGTGATTTTAAAAGCAGTTTGAACAGATAAGAGTGCTGCTGTATTTTTACAATTTATAAAGCAGCCACCCAGATGTTCAAACAGAGAACAAATAGACAGAAATGAGCACAAACACTCATATATACTTGAAGAATTTCATATTGTCAATACCAAAAGACAGTCTGCAATTATAAAATGCCACATATCAAGCAGCAATCCTGGAACGTATTTTAAAGCACAGTTGCAGGAATATGATTACATAAAGGAATTTACCCGTTGACTAATACACTTATTATACCCAATTCTGACCAGAAGCCTTAATAACAAAACTAAATTACACAGTGGCAGTCAAGAGGTGACAAACCTCTTCCTGCAGCATAACCAGTACGAGTGGGTTGGCTTCCCTTTCTGCACTCAGGAATTGAAGGCTACTGAATTGGGCAGTTCTGGCATTCAGCAGCTGACCTCCTCCAATGCCTGCTGCCAGCAATCCATCCACACGAGGCTTTGTGAAGCTGAATACAAACCCCTTCTCAAGGAAGTGTGAAGGTACACAAATGCTGATGTTATAGTTTAGGACACGGCAGCAAAGACCTATGCAGACATAGCTTGTGTTCACTGCAATTTCTGGAGCACATCTGTAGATACTAAAACAGATTTTTAGAATTTACTGCCTATTACATAATTTGGTGATTATTATTATTATTACCTCTAATACTTTCTTACATAAACTAATTTTCCTAAATTTCACTTACTTTAGGAAGACGCCTCCTACATACACATATTGCACGCAAAATGTAAGTAATGAAATACAACAGCACCTATATCCCAGTGTTTCACTCTGATGGATCATATGAAGAATGTAGGATTCCTTGCTTGTTCCCGTCAGACCAGGCAATAACAGGACTGTAGGTCTTGTGCTGGCATCCGGATAATATAAGCTGTCATTATTATCAAACCAATCCAACGAAATCTGTCCTCCATCTGCTGTTCTAATGAGCTCACTGAAAGGCACATTTTAAGACAACCATGATTAGATTTAAAAATGTATGCGTTCTAGTAAGAGCGCTTAAACTGTAAAAATTACCAGGTATGAAATCTACTTTGTTCATTGTTCATCATAACGCTAAAAGTACCACCTCAGTATGCTTACAGGTATAACATTCCTAAAGAATCGGACCTTCAGGTGACATGAGTTAGTGCAGTCAGTCATGGCACAGCTCCAGCTTACAGTCAATGAAGAGCTGACCTTTCATCATTTGCTGTTGATGTAGTGGAAGTTTGGAACTAACATGGCTTTTGGCACTGCCTCCTATTTTATGTGGGCTTGCCTACTACAGTTTTCTTTTCCTTTGTGTGGTCTGAGAACCTTTTGGTAGCACTTTGGGCAGCATGCTAAATATCTATCGTGTTTTTTTCCCTCTACTCAAAGAAGCTGTGTGTACAAACTTTGCTATGTTTTTAACACACAGAACACAGACAGACACTACTCCATTTTTACAGATTCAGCGAAGCCAGAATTTCACCTTATATCTCTACCAACTTTGCTAGCATGAACTCTTAAAACATGTATCTTAAGAATGTAACAAATGTGATACTATCCCAAGAGGCTAAGCATGCATTAAACAATGCAATGATGGTTTCAGTATATATATATATATATATATTTAAAATAGAAACATACAGAATCTTCCGTTTTCTCTGGTAATGAATACATTGTGCGAGGGAGTTAATGTAGAAACAAACAAAATTTAAGTCCTCTTTGCATTTGATTTTTCATTTGAAAATACAGTTTTGATAGAACTTACTACAGATTTTGAAACTAACCAGCCTTCTTGAACTCACAATGTCAGCTTTGCCCTTTTTCAGTAGTGGGCAGTAGATGCAACTCAAGCATGTACTGCCAACACAATCTCAAATGGTGCAAATTAAGCTTTGCCCCATGGAACTACATTTCTTTCCTCACAAACCTTGCAACAGAGAGTACACAAGCAAGGCTACAAAAAGTGGACATGGCCATGCTACTGAAATGTTTCCTAGTTACTAAAACTAAGGGAAGCTGCTAAATGCTAAATCTATTCTACCATGCAAACAGAGCTGAAACAACTTGTGCTGTGTCCAGGTTCCGGAGCATAAAAGTATTTCTCCTTAGCTCTTGTGCCAAATGCCTCACTTGCCAGACTTAGTCTCACTTCTGTGTGAGAGAGATCAGCTAAGGACAAACAATACATTTAATTTCTTTCCTCTTAGAATTTAGGCATCAAAGAACACAAGATAAACCTGAGAGGTAAAAGTAACTCTGAAAATTCCAGACGTCTGGAATTTTTATATTCAGAACTGGGCTGAGAGCAGCCGTGCTATGATTAAGGTTGAACGTATTGGTTAAATGGACGGAGAAAGTGATAGTATTACCTTTCCAAAATGAAAGCATTCAATCACCAGAATATTTGATGCACCAGATGACTCTGCTGCCATCCAGAGGGATCTCAACAGGATGGAGAAATGGGTTCACAGGAACTGCTTGCAGTTCTACAAAGGGACGTACCAAGTCCTGTACCTGGGGAGAAACAACCCCCAGGCACCAGAACATGATGTGAGCCACCCAGCTGGAAGGCAGCTCTGCAAAAAAGGACCTGGGGTCCTGGTGAACACTGAAGTGAAGGTGAGTCAGCAGTATGCCCTTGCCACAGAGAAGGTTGACGGTATCTTGGGCTGCACTGGGCAAAGTCTCACCATCAGGTTAAGAGAGGTGATTCTATTCAGCTCTAGTGAGGCCGCACCTGGAGTGCTGGGTCCAGTTCTGCATCCCCCAGCACAAGAGAGACATGGACACACAGCAGAGAGTCCAACAAAGGGCCATGAAGATGCTGGAGAGCCCAAAGCATCTCTCCTGTGAAGACAGGCTAAGAGAGCTGGGCCTCTTCAGTTCAAGTTGGTAGCTATCAACATGTACAAATACCTGAAGGGAAAAGAGGAGCAAAGAGGACAGAGCCGGGCTCTTTTCAGTGGTGCCCTGTGTCAGGATAGGAGGAAATAGGCACAACTGGAACACAGAAGGTTCCCTCTGAACATCAGGAAGCACTTCTGTGCCACGCATGCAATGGAGCACTGGCATAGGTTGCAGAATCTCCTCCTTGGAGATCTTCAAAAGCTGCTGGGACATAGGCCTGGGCAACGTCTAGGTGGGTTAGACCAGATGACCTTCAGAGGTCCCTTCCAACCTCAACCGTCTGTGAACATATAACCATATCAGTTCCTATACTGACACCAGTATTTCAGTGCTCCAAAACTCTCTGAGCTAGAATAGGGATCCTGACTTTCTAAACTTACTGCATATTGAGACCAGGACAAAAACAGTACCAAGCTTAGGAGAGAGTTTTAGAGATGAGCATAAAGCAAATGTATGGGCACAAGCTTGAGCAATAATGGTAGCTGTGACCCAGAGTAAGGTAACCATTGGCTACACAAACAGTCACTTTCTAGAAGAAAGGCACTTACTTTCTGTACTGTACTTGGGGTCTAGAGGTGATAAAGGGACGCAGGAGTGTCTGCACCCGACCTTCCCAGCACCAAATCGTGGGATAGTAAGTTTCTGTCACAACAGGACAGTACTCTTCCAGAAAGCGGCAGAAACGTTCATTGCTTGCCACCAGCTGGGGTTTCTAGGAAGAGAGACTACAGTCAGGAATGGGCATTCAGAGGAAAAATAAATAAATAAGTAATAAATCGACAAAAGTCTGTTTAAATCCTCTCCCAGAAGACTGATTTCTTTAATATATTTACTTACATTACTTTTTCCTTTTGTAGTGAAGATATAAGTAAATAAAAAACAAATGGAATGTCAAAATTGTACAACTGGAAGAAAAAAAAAAAATCACTAAGCATTAAGGAATCCTTACCTATTTCTGATAATACATTATTCCAGCTCTATTTCTACCAGCATCATACCTTTCCCTGAGGAACCAAAAACATAGTGTAACACTGCAAGTGAGAAATATTGCATAGATTTTCCTGTACGACGCAGAAATGAAGCTTATCCAGGGATGTGGACTGTGCTCTTGCAGTTCCTATTTTAACCTGGTAGGACACTCCCTCTCCCACCTCACGCTACAGCACACACTGCATTGGTACTCACCTCTAAAACGTTCTGCATGCAGATATATTTCGCACTGTGAGAATACATCAATTCCAATTAGTGTGGAAATCGTCACATCAAGTGACTCATATTTTAGCAACCATATTTCTTAAGCTTCCCTTTTACACTGATTCTCCAGCATGCAGGCAGTAGCAGGACAATAACAGAACATTTAAAGAAAAGCATTGCACGCAGAGCAGCAGCAGCATGTCCTCCTGACCCTTTATTTTCCTCCTCTGACAAAAATAAAGCGTCCTTTTTCTGACAGAGAGGAAGGCAATGTTCTCAGCAATTCTATGGGAGCTCGTGGCGGCGTGCAAGTCTTTACCAGCCTTAACTCTTTGCATATGTGTATTTTCAGTTGGTTAAGCACTCAATGAGGCACTCACTATTACTCCGCGGGGCCACTTTAGACGGGATCAGGCTCACTGTACCCAAATGATGCGTGAAACCACTCAGTGTACCACACAGAGGTACAAGGGTGGCAGAGCCCCAAAACGCAGCAGCAACAGCAAGTTCAACAGTACTTAAACCGGCACTGAGGGCAGACACAAGGGCAGGGAACTCCTTCGTTACCGGTGCTGCTCCTAAACCCACATCGGAGAGGGGATTCCTCAGTCCCTTCCCGAGTCACCGCTCCCCGCCTCACCGCACTGCGGGACACGGCCAGGCAAAGCCCGTCACCCCACGCCCTCCGGGCCGGGCCCCCCTTCCAGCCCCAGGGCCGCGTTTCGGGATGCGGGAGGCCGCGCACCCCCTCGCTCCGGGAGGGCCGCGCAGCCAAGCTCGGGGCTCCTCCACGGCCCGGCCCGGCCCGGCGGAAGGGCCCTCCGCGGGCTGAGCCCGCCGCAAGGACGCCGGACACCCACAGCACGGGCAGGGAGGGACCGAGGTGACCTTCGCGGGGCCGCGGGACGCTGTCAGCGGGACACCTGCGGAGCCCGGCCCGCCGCCCTCCCGCTCACCTTGGCGATGCTGCTGAGGTAGTAGCAGGCGTAGGCGACGCCGAAGCCCAGCACCAGAGACAAGCCCACGCCGGAGCCGAAGAGCCCCACGCGGACCTGGCTCTCCAGGTAGAGGGACAGCTCCCGGGTCAGCACCTGCCAGTCCATCGCGCCGCACCGCCGCCCACAGCCGGAGCGAAGAGGAGGAGGAGGAGCCGCCGCCCGGCTCCCGCTGCCCGCCGGCTGCGCACGGCGCCGGGCACCGCTCCGCGTTACAGCGCCGCCGGCGCCATGCCCGGCCCGCCCCCGGCCCGCCCCGGTCTGCGGGGAGCGGGCGGCCGCGAGGCCCGGGGCGGCCGGGGGGCGGCGTGAGGCGGTAGAGGGTGTGGCGGGGCCGGGCGAAGCGGCAGGGCCGGGCCGGGCCGTGGGGCGCCTCAGCCCGCGGCCGGTGCTTTCCTGGAGTGCTTCAGCCCCGCGTTTTCCCCTCGCGTGGGGGATAGGGGGCGGCTGGTGCCGACCTACGGAAACCCGGTGACTGCGGAACTGCCCCTGCCCGCTATTGATTGTACTGGACTATTGATTGTACGGGAGGGAGAGGGGACGCTGGGGATTTGCAGGTACAGCATTGGCTAATCCGCACCAGCCGTGGAAATGTTGTACTTGAGACTGAAGTCCGTGGCAGCTTTGCCACCTCTCCCTTTCGTTACAAGGCGTTAGTGAAGAGCAGAGCGGAGCAGAAGCAGTCTGGAGCTCCCCAGGGCATCTCTGCGTGCTCCCTTCCAGCAGCACGGATTGCTGCAGCGAGACCCTCACGTGTTTGCCTGCCCCGATGCTTCTGTCTCCAGCTGAAGTAGCAGTACAATGTGACTGCATTTTTCCTTGGTAAAATCGTAGGATCACTGTCGATAATACATCGGAGTCCAACTTTTTGGCTTGCCTGCACCACGTTGAGTGAAGTGTAATGATTTTGGGATCGTATATACATAAGTTACTCTGAATGTTACTCTCCTATTTATTTCCATGGAAACTATGACAGATAAAAAGAGCACAATAACGCTATTTGATAGAGCAAATTCTCAGCTACAAAACACTAGCTTTTAACATGGTCACCACCATTAGCTCTGCATTTTTGCCAACAATGAACAAGAATATGCATGCCATGCTCATAAACGTCTGTCCAGCAGAGATGATACCACTGCTGTAACACACCACACACAGCCTCACTGCCTTACTGTGCTTACAGCCACTGGTTGGTCTCCATCAGTGTTCAGCAAGCATCAGTGAATGCCAGTGGGTGCCATTTTTTCCTCATACAAGAATTCAGTGACACTCTGTTGCTTCATACACACTTCCATGTCAGACGCCATTCCGTCAGACCTCTGCTGCCATCTGTCAGACCACAACAACGGGTAACAGAACATTGGTGGGAAGGTTCAGCCTCTACTGCCATACCACCATCTGATGGGCCAATATTATATAATAGGAGACATTACTTTCAGAACAGCCCTCATAAAACATACAGTATCATTAATTAGTTTTAATTTTAATTTTTAATGTTTTTTTTTCTTAAAAATTATAAGAAACAAGAAGAACAAAACCATAAAACTAGTGGGATATCTCTCCTTGTTTTTGTGAAACTAGCGCATCGCTCTGGTTTAGTGACAGTGGCTGCAGTTCTCAGTAGGCTCTCAAGGGATTCCTCAGAGATTTTTGACTAAATTTTACTCTTTCTGTACTTCATCCTTGAAAATATTTGCTCACACATGTATGTACTGCTGAAAAGCAGTGAGATGAATGAGGCGTGGCTGTGAAGTGAGGGGTATTTCTCTCTGGTAAGAGAGGGCTCATAGAAGTCTGGTAGAGAGACATGGTCACGTTTTGCAGTTGAACATCTGGTTGCAACTCTATATATTCCATTTGAAATTTCCAGGTAGTGTATTTCTATCAACTGAAATTGATATTGTGAACATTAATTGATTTTTTTAGCAATTTTGAAACTGACGCTAAAATTCCCTTATCAAAACGGAATGCGTGGCTGCATATTCTTTGCTGTTCAGAGCACTGTGTTTAGCCAATTTATCAAAATGTATAACATTATTTTCCATCGCTTGAATCAGCACTGCCTTCCCTGTGCCCTGGTTTCAGTCGACACAGTGTGAATAGCACACGGATGGTTTGGTTGTTGCTGAGCAATGTGTACATGCCCTGAACCACTCTGCAGTGAAGAAACATTACCTTTATAGCTTAGGGTGAAGGACGAGTGCATTGCAAGCTGAGCCAGCCCTCAGGTTGCACGTGCCTGGTATAATACAAATGTCCTGCAGCTGAGCATCTGCTGTTGGGGGTACTCCCACACATCACAGGACTCAGCAGTACCTTCCTGCTCCTTATTTTATGCCTCATCTCTGTGATCTGTTCAGGAAAGACATACTTATTGAGTCTCTTCCTTGCAAGACAGATTTAGTTGTTCTACTGCTTACCTTAGCAGTGTTGTCTTGCTATACCTTGGAGAATCATCACAAAAACACAAACAGGAAAAGGCATGTAAAAGCTGAAGATGAGGCGTGGCCTACCGCATCGCTTCTCCTTGCTCAGATCTTATCGGAGAGGCACTGCTCTGACAGAATTTGAAAACATTTCTGGTCCTGACTTGTTCTTCATGAGATGGCGGGGGCAAAGCTCCTCGCTGTTTTGGGTATTGAGTCAGAGAGCTTAGGGAAGTACTACAAGATACTTCAGCTTTCCTTGCATTAAAGTGCTACCTTGTTCCTACCAATTGGTCAAAACAGTGGATTCCAGTCCTAATTTGACAACAACATAAAGCCCATTGTAACATCTGAAGATTTTGGAAATGTCTGTTTCTGACTGCAGTGCTAATTAGGATGCGGTATTTGGAAAAGTCCGGCATGTTTTACAGTTCAGTCTGACAAGCTGAAATCTGTTACTTTTCTTCATTTTCTGCAAAAACAGTTCATACAGTTTAAGAATTTTCCACAGAAGAATTTGAATGATACAAAAAATGACACAAGTATTCAATACAATTTGAATGATACGAGATACAAAATAATTTATATTTTATAAATAAAGGTAAACTAGTAAGAGTATGGTACTCTCTCTGAAGAGAAGCAGAGATACAGGGGTACAGCAACATTTGAAGGAAGTATGAGAATCAGTAAGCTGAAGGTAGGAAGGCTCTGGACTTTGATTGTTTACCCTGTTACAGAAAAAGAAAACTGAATGGATGGAAAACCTTTCGTTACAAACCTTGCAATTTATCTGCTCTGTGTGTAGAGAAAGCTATAGGAAGGTCCTGACTCGGAATATCATGCTGTATACCCCAGATAGAACACTTATTGTGAAGTGAGCACTGGTGTGAGCAGCTGCACTAGAGAGCTTCGTTCTGAAAATATGTTGACTTCAACAAGGTGTGTTTAGGAACCTTTGGAGACAGTCATTTGGCTGAGCTGAGGATTCAGCATTAGGATGCATAGGGATCTGCTACTTCTCAGGAAGGAAAGTGATTGTTGCTTGCAGCAGACTGTCTACATTTAAGTCCTAGGCCTATGAATTTGGAGAACACTTTAGTCACCTGAAAAATAAAGAAAAATCTCAAATGGTTGAGAAGAAGAGAACACTGTGTGTCCATGGAAGGCTTTTAATGCACATACAGACATGTGACTGAAAAGCAGGCAGTGTGAATGCTGGTGGTTGAAGAAATGTCTCTGAGGAATACAAATCCAACAGTTTAATGCCTCAGTCATTAAGCTAGAGAGATTCTATTCACAAGATCAGATCTGGACCTGTAGAAACATTGGTGAGGTCTATGCTAGTTTTCAACCGTTGCTGTATCTATGTTGCTTACTCATGGGAGTAGTAAGAGCATCAGGTACATGTGACAGGCCACACGTAAACTGAAACAAATGCCCATACTGAGAAAGGCATCGCCTTGCTTTTAGGGTGTAAGCATGTCACTGCAGTGTCAATAACAGCAATATTAATAACTAATTTCCTTATAAGTAACCCCTGTCACACCATCCAATTCCAGTATTACTTTCAAGTACTCAGATACTTATCTTTTGACCCATGACAGATTTTGCAGAGCTGATAAAGAAAATACTGTATCCTGTTCATGCTACAACCACTTCCAAGTAGTTCAGTGACTGCAAATAGTGTGTGTGGAGAAAACGGGTGATCAACACAGTGCTTTGAAATCTTACTGTATTTTCCTTTCAAAGGAGCAGAGTCCTGCATTCTGAGATCCTTGCTATTTGCCCTATGCTCTCCAGTGCTTACTAATATTCTTGAATCAACCCAGCTTGTAATGACTTATAAAGATTAGTCAGAAGGGAAAGGGCATGGAGTTGTTCTTACACTGTGTCCCCATTTATTTTGTTTAAGCAATAGATAATAATTTACAGAAGAAATTGGTGAGTCATAGCTTGATTTGTGTTTGTTTATTTATTTATTAACTAGGAAGTTACATTAGTGGTATTCTATCTTTTTATTTTTTTTTTAGGAGAGGTGTCTCTGTGACCATCTGGAGTTGGAGGGAGGAGCTGTTACATCCTTACAGTTGCAAGTTGGTCCCAGCAGAGTTCTCTGTAGCCCCACTTTTGGAGCTGATTCCAGTAGGTGGTACAGCCTAGTTCTGAGAAAACAGGTGACACTTCACCTCACGGTTTTGAATGTGACGTTTTATTTGTTTCAGTTTTTTGTTTGTTTGTTTGTTTGTTTGTTTTTAACATTTGTTTAACTTTACCTCTCATCAAGCAAAATGGGAAAAATATTTTTTTGTCAGCTTGACCTGTTTGGGGAATACATTAAAAGCTCCTTGTCTGTGTATGAACTATATGAGAGGTTTTTCATCAGTGCTATATGAGAAGTTTTTCATCAGTGAAGGAGAGATGGTATTCATTGTTCCAGATATTTATTATCAGCAGGGGAATGAAAGAAGAAAAACATATTTGAAAAGTTCAAGTCAGCATTTCTCAGGGGTTCATGCATATGACAAGTTCTTCTTTCCTTAAAGTGTGATTTGAGTAGTGAAATAGTAAAGTCCACATATGTCAGAAGTACTTTAGATTTTGAAGGAAAGAGCCAGCTGTGTATGTTTGCATCCTTGGTGTTCATGAAAAATAACCAAAGAAATCAATGACTGTGGCATTAGGAATAGCTGTTTCTATTTGCCCCTTTCCTGAACTTTGCCATTATCTTCACTTCCTCACACTGCCAGATCTTTTTCTTCACAGAACAGAATCACAGAATCACAGAATGACCAGGGTTGGAAGGGACCTCAAGGATCATGGATCTCCAACCCCCCCTGCCACATGCAGGGCCACCAACCTCCCCATCCAATACTAGATCAGGCTGCCCAGGGCCCCATCCAGTCTGGCCTTGAACACCTCTAAGGACAGGGCATCCGCAACTTCTCTGGGCAGCCTGTTCCAGTACCTCACCGCTCTCATAGTAAAGGATTTCCCCCTGACATCCAACTTAAATCTTCCCTCCATCAACTTAAAACCATTTCCCCTTGTCCTGCTGCTATCTACCCTTTCAAAGAGTTGATTCCCCTCCTGTTTGTAGGCTCCCTTTAGGTACTGAAAGGCTGCAATGAGGTCACCCTGCAGCCTTCTTTTCTCCAGGCTGAACAAGCCCAGCTCCCTCAGCCTGTCTTCACAGGGGAGGTGCTCCAGTCCCCTGATCATCTTCGTGGCCCTCCTCTGGACCCTCTCCAACAGCTCCCTGTCTTTTTTGTACTGGGGACTCCACACTTGGATGCAGTACTCCAGATGGGGCCTCACAAGAGCAGAGTAGAGGCAGACAATCACCTCCCTGTCCCTGCTGAACGTAGGTCCCTCTTCTGATGGAGCCCTAGATACCATTTTGTTTTTCAAGCTGCAATGGCACACTGCTGGCTCATGTTAAGTTTTTCATATATCAAGATCCCCAGGTCCTGCACTGCAAGGTTGCCCTCAAGGACCTCTCCTTCCAGTCTGTATGGATGCCTGGGATTCTTCTGGCCCAAGTGCAAAACTCTGCACTTTGCTGTGTTGAACCTCATCAAGTTCACCCAGGCCCACCTTTCTAGCCTGTTGAGGTCCCTCTGAATGGCATCCCTTCCTTCAACCATGTCAACCACACCACTCAGCTTGGTGTCGTCAGCAAACCTGCTGAGGGTGCACTCAATTCTGTCATCGATGTCTTTGATAAAGATGTTAAAGAGCATGGGATGTCGTGCTGCTTTTCTTTGCTCTTTCAGGGAATATTCCTCAGCCCTTTCCATCCATCAAAGCTAGAAGAAACATAAGATTCAAAGGGAATACTATGCTTTGTGTCATGCGATTCAGCTTTCCATTAAT
The DNA here is from genome assembly GCF_987193195.1 of Phasianus colchicus. Classification (NCBI taxonomy): domain Eukaryota; kingdom Metazoa; phylum Chordata; class Aves; order Galliformes; family Phasianidae; genus Phasianus; species Phasianus colchicus. Next base: position 48,564,465 of record NC_143438.1, read on the forward strand.
ATTGTCCCTTCAGTTAAAGGGTGAGAATTCCAATTCAGCAAGGTAGAGCTGGTATCCTGAGCACAAATGCAACTACATAACTTAGCACTGTTTCACTCTCTGTTTAGGTGGTTGAAGATACCGTCAACAGCTGTTGCAACATGAAGGCTGCCTGATACTCTTCTCCCTTGGACAGCCTCATGTGGGATTTACTCTACATGAAATCAATTCCCTACATTTGAATACAGCTGATGAACTGCTAAACACAGTTATAGTTATGTAGCTGTCAGAAATGTGAATTAACTTCAAACTGATTGTTCAGAAATCATGGCATGCTGAAAACTGAGAATATGAAACTGTAAAATAAACTGAATTCAGTATAAAGCAAGTAAATACTTTGAGGACATTTTTCTTAACATTTTTGATGAAAAAATGAATGTAATCATCAAAAGCTGCTACAAAACTTGAGAATTTTTCTAAGAGTGCAATAGAGTTCAATTTTGAATCTGGGTTAAATTTTCTCCTAGCCCCAAGGCATCTTTTTGGTAGTTTAAGATAAAATGTTTTCAATTTTGTTTACTTATTTTAATTCCTCTATATACACTTTAAAATTGATAAAAATTTGCATTTTTAAATTTCAAATTCAAAATCAAAGCATTTTAGAGTGTTTTATAGTAATGCAAAAGAACTACTGTACATACTTGGTAAACTCTTGTTCTGTTCACAGCTGTAGTATGGATCCATCTGAATTCAGCAGACTGCCAGATATATCCAATGGCTCTTTTTCCTTTAGACAATTCCTTAGACTTTTCTTTGGCATGATAAATTGAAGTTATTTATTAGCAGTAGGCACAATCTTAAATGTTTTTAAAATACTTTATATATGTATGTTTAGCAACAGCTTTTTTTTTTTTTTTTTGTATTTTTGAAACTTTCTAGAAGTGTTTTTATTAAAAAGAGAATTCAACAGATCTGATGGAGTGTGCTGGATATCTTACTGGAATTTAAGATTACGTCATGTTGTGACTGGGACTTAGGATAACACATACAATGTTCAGATTCTCCTTTAGTTGTCCATGTTTGATATGCTTTAGCAGATTGTTAAAATTGAACATATATGTTACGCAGGGCTTAAATAATTTTTCAGGCATTGCATTGTGCATATTTGAATCCTTCATAATAAAAGAAGGCCCTATACTATATGTTTGACTGAGGACATGATTAATTGATCTTAACAAAAATTACCCATGAGGACAGTTTATTTTCTTGTCAGTTTAAAAATAGGACAGAATCACAAAATGGTTAAGGTTGGAAGAGACCTCTGGGTCCATCTGGCCCAAGCCCTGCTCAAGCAGGGACACACAGAGGAGGTTGCTTAGGACCACCAAGTCCAAGAGGCTTCTGAAGACTTTCAAGGAGGAGATCCCACAGCCTCTCTGGGCAACCTGTGCTAGTGCTAGACTGCTGTGTGCCAGTTTGTGCCAATTGCCTCTTGTCCTTCATTCTCTCACACTCACATTTCAGGTGTTTATGGACACTGATGGGATCCCCTGAGCTTTCTCTTTTCCAGACTGAACTGTCTGGCTCTCCCAGTCTCTCCTCACAGGAGAGGTGTTCCAGTCATTTTATCATTTTTGTGCCACTTTGATGGACTCTCTTCGATGTGTCCATGTCTCTCATGTACTGGGGAGCCCAGAACTGGACCTAGTATTTCAGGCCTGGCCTCACCAACACTGAGAAGAGTGGAAGGATTTCATCAATTACAGAATCTGCTGGTGGTACTTAGACAAATACAACCCAGGACAGCATCACCATCAACCTTCTTTGTTGCAAGGGCACACGGCTGGCTCATGTTCAACTTGGTGTTTGCCAGGACTCCCAGGTGTCCTTTTCTACCAGACTGACTTCCAGCTGGGTGGCCTACAACTGCAGGCTAAACATTTGGAAGTGTCAGGTAGGAATGCATTCTTTAATCTGCTGAGGTGTACTGATGTAGGAGGATTTGTAACAAACACAAGTACATACTTTTACACTATGTATTCTTTCTCAGATATGTTGTTTTTTTGTCAGAATAGCTCAGCCCTTAAAAAGTTATTCAAGGGAGAAGATTCTGGACAATTATTTCAGGGAAAAAATACCCTTCTTCATCCTAAAATGTTGTGTTTTTTTTTAAAGTTTGTTTTGCTTTCCAGAATCGCGAGATCTTAGATACTGGGACATTTCATTCTTTTTAGCAGGTCTCCAATGAATTAGTTTATTTTCACAGTATGAAAATGAAGTAATTTATTTATAATCTCTGCTCAGTTGTTTTTCCTAGAAGAGAACAGCAGATAGAACTTGTTATGGAAAGAAACAGTGGCATTGACATTGGCAGTTAATATATATGTTGTAATTAACACATTCATAGGGGTAGCATAATAAGCGTTCATAGCATAACATAAGGCAAATATTAAACCCACCAAAACTGCTAGTTCTGTTGTATGACAGCTTGCTCACTATCTGCCAGTAAAAATAATTTAATCTGCAGAAACTTGGAAAAAACCCAATGTCAATTACTTATGTCATTTCTGAAAAACGGGAAAGAAATTGCATGGAAATACAATGCAACAGTAAACAGGATAGGTGCATTAATGGAGGACAATACACAGCCATGTGATGGCAGCAGAGGCTGAGGAATTAGTGTTTTTTTCCCTTCAAAACCTAGACAAACAAGATGTGGCCTAATGTTAATGACTCATTCATCAGAGTCTAGAGCATATACATTAGAGGACACAGATGGACAACTACTTTTTTTTTTCTATTCACTTCAAAAAATGCGTGGCAAGTTCATCAGACCAGAGGTTTCTGTGGAAGTTTACATACTTTCTTAAATTACATTTTGGGGCAAAACTTCTCAGTAAAGCAGCTTTTCACTCACTTTTCACTTCACTTTGCAAATATTTCCATCTATCTTCCTGGGTTTGTCAAGTGAGTTTCACATGGAAGGGTATGCATATTTCAACAAAATCAAGGCAATTGCTTACTTATTCCTTCCTAATGACTTTTCCTAATGCTTCTTTTTTTTTTTTTCCCTCCACCAGAAAAAAAAAGCTGGATTGAAAAATAACCTTTTGGGGAAAGTAGAGAATTAAAATCAGCTGTAGTTAAGCAGGACAGTCCAGAAAAGCTTGTATCAAAGTCTGTCTTCAATACATGGAAATACTTATATTAAGATTCTCTGATGTAGCATGACATTTTGCAGATTCACAAGACAATGGGGCAGAGTTCAGACAAACAGCCTTCCAGAATGTCTTTGAACAGGCTCATGGGCTGGATGACCACCAAGGTCCTGTTTCCTGTGGTTCTGTGAGGTTTGTCATGCTTTCTGTGAGGGTAACAGCTGCACTTACAAAAGGGCCATATGCTTTCCAAGAATAACAAGGAATTTAAAGGGATGTCATTAGGTTATGCATAATGTGGAATTCTGAATAAACCAGAGGTCTTCTTGCATGGCGCCTTGTTGGATTGCTCTAAAATGGCAGGAAGCAGTGGGAAAGACCATAATCACCAGCTGGAGGATGGTGTGACTCAGCAATACGCGTAATTTTTGGTAGCCAGAAGAGAACTAGTTCTGTAGCTCTTTCTGTGCATCAAGATTCCTGCATTGAATGCATATTAGGAAGTCTTTGTAATTACAGTCAAATATGCCTAGAGCAGTGTGGATTTCCTTCTGTGGTCCAGCTGCTCTGTCATGACTACTGGAGGTGTTCAAAGTGAGCTCTACCTCACCACAGAGGCAGCAGTGAATAATCATAGCAGCACTGTTCCGGTAACTAAGGCCTTCAGCTGGTGAGCTTTGGGACCAAAGATTTGTTAGAGGCAATTTAAAACACCACATGCATTTATCTGTAAAACTAACCAACCAACCAATGAATCCTCTCTGCCTGAGAAATGCCCTAAACTAACAAGAGGGGTCCTTCCCTTCCCTTCCCTTCCCTTCCCTTCCCTTCCCTTCCCTTCCCTTCCCTTCCCTTCCCTTCCCTTCCCTTCCCTTCCCTTCCCTTCCCTTCCCTTCCCTTCCCTTCCCTTCCCTTCCCTTCCCTTCCCTTCCCTTCCCTTCCCTTCCCTTCCCTTCCCTTCCCTTCCCTTCCCTTCCCTTCCCTTCCCTTCCCTTCCCTTCCCTTCCCTTCCCTTCCCTTCCCTTCCCTTCCCTTCCCTTCCCTTCCCTTCCCTTCCCTTCCCTTCCCTTCCCTTCCCTTTTCTCTCCCTTTTGGAAAGTAAAAAGTTCTTATTGTACTACTTTCCAAGTCTAAACAAAATGTGTATACATACCTGAAAATGCTGTATCTGTCATTTTTCTTGCCATAATACATTAATCATATTCAATGTTCTGTGGTATCTCCATTTCGTTTGTACCTTTCCTTGAGTCATTTATTTCTAGCTTTGCTTTGGCTTCTTTTCAGACTCCCTTTTTGCTTTTGCTGCTCACATTCTGGTACTCATATCTTTTTCTTTCCGTGAGTCTCAAAAAGCCTTTAGGTGCTTACTCAGAGTTAGCTTATTTTGCATATCACTGCAGTACTAATTTCCATGCTGATATATGTTTCAGTGGCTGATATTAGAAAAATACTAGATAGGAACACTAACATCCAACCAACATTGCTTGAAAAATGAATATTTCACCTAAGCTATATCCTTCTCCATTCTCTGCTGTCTTTTTAAACCTCCATTCAAAACTGGTTTCTACTGATTATTTTGAAATCTATTTTGGAGAGACGATCCAGGAACTATAAACTTTTTTTTTCCTTACTGTTTGGTTACACATCAAGCAGGTATGTGGATAGGTAATACCATGTGTATTCTAAAATATTTTGACAACACCAACAAAATGACACAGCCTCTGTATTTTGAACACACAGAGAACTCCCACTTAGCTGTCAGGGGAGGACCCACCTTCAGCCCATAGAGGCCAGTATCTGTGTTCGTGTGTCTAAACCTCCTCCGTGGTAAGTCAGATACCTTTAGATTCTGATTTATGTTTGTTAGTTAGTTAGTTTGTTTGTCTTACAAGTAAATCCTATAGCTGAAAAAAAGCAGGTGAGTAGAAGGAGAGGCAGGGACTACTGCTTTAGAAGTGCAAATGTAGTCAGAGAAGGATCACTAGAAGAAGCTCCAGGATAACACCTGCACACATGCATTGCTGCTGAACTGCAGCAGCATCCTGCTTCAGGCCTATCCTGTAGAAGATGCCATTCTAGGAAAAATAAATGTGACGGGTGAATTCTTCAGGTTCTCTGCAGGAGACTTGTCACTACTTCTCATCTCGGTCTCTGTTGGTTTTCCTGGCACACATACACTGGTTGCAGAAAGCCTTTTTTATTCAGCCTTATCAAAGAGTGATAAAAATGTGCTCCTACTTATGCTTAGATACGCATGAGTCTTATACTTGCCAATAACTATCAAAGCCTGGAAAAGCAGAATGTGGTAGATTTGTCCTAGATAGACCCCACATAGAACCTTTGTTACATCAAGAAATATCCAGAATTCCTTGGAGATTCTGCCATGTGTACGTGTTTAATTCTAATTCCACATACCAAATCTAAAAGCTAGTATGAGCTGCGGGCTGCTTCTGTATGGGGAAAAGCATCTGCCAGAAACCCAAGCTGCCTGACAATTGCATGCTTCCCTGGGGGGGTACCGGTTGGCATAATGTAAAAGCAGCAGTCGCTGTAGAAGTAGCAGTCAGATGCTGCTTGGCAGTGTCTATTGCCAGGGCCAAAGTTCATGTTGAGGAGGCATTTTTTAGCTTTAGTTCAGGGTTTGGAAGGGATGGGTGATGGGAGAGATGCGATGGTGGTGCGGTGGCTATTTGTATTATGGTGTTCTTCTGTATGTTGTGTTAGAATGGGCACAAAAGAAGCCAGGAAACGATCTCATGGACTCTTCTAATCGTATGAATACCCATGAAAGCGGAAAGAAGCACAAACATGGTACAAGGATACAAGAGTAGCTGGGCTGCCTTTTTGCAGCCATGTCCCTGCTGACTGAAAAAGCACTCTTTTGCCTGCTGCAGATGCGTCCGCCCTTTTAAGAAGCTGTCAAAGAACACAGAGGGGGAAAGAAAAACAACGTTTCGAATGAAGGATCGCATTCTGCGTAGGATTACAGAGGGAAGAGCGAGATGCGGCACCCGCAGCCGTGACGAGACCCACCCCCCTCACCGCTGCCGCCAAATCACCTCACGGCGGAGGAGCCTCATGGCAGGGGGCGCTCGAGCGGCGTCGCCCCGCAGCTGCGCAGCGGCGCCGGTGCGGAGCGCATGCGCAGGCGGGGAGGCGGGGGCTGCCGGCCGCCGCCGGTCTCCCTGGTGCCGCCGCCGTCGCGGCCTCAGTCCCCGGATGTAGCGGCGGTCGCGGGCCGGCGGCGGGCGGCCCGCAGGCGGGAGGAGAGCGGCCCGCAGGCCTCTGCCCGGCGGCCGCCGCGTTTGCCCGGCGTCGCGTCGGGATCGCCTCTCTCGGCGCGGCGGCGGCCCGCGGCCTCCCGCCGCGTTCCCGACCCCATCGGCGTCCCCCCGGGGCCGCCCCGCCGGCCGGGCCCGCGCGGCGCCGGCGGGATGAGCAGCTCGAGGAACAACCGCGTGATGGTGGAGGGCGTCGGGGCCCGCGTGGTGCGCGGCCCCGACTGGAAGTGGGGGAAGCAGGACGGCGGCGAGGGCCACGTGGGCACCGTGCGCAGCTTCGAGAGCCCCGAGGAGGTGGTGGTGGTGTGGGACAACGGCACCGCCGCCAACTACCGCTGCTCCGGGGCCTACGACCTCCGCATCCTGGACAGCGCGCCCACCGGTGAGCGGGGCTGGGGCGGCGGGCCTTCCTCGGGGCGGCTGCCGGAGCCCGTGTGTGGTCGTACGCGGGGTGATGGGAACGCCGCTTTGTCCCGTAACCAGCGCCTTGTCTGCTCGGCGTATCGGCAGACCTGAAGAGTGGAGGTGCTGGCGGAAAGAAAAACCGTGCATTTCTTCCTTTAATTCCTCGTCCGCTCCGTGTTTGCGTTTTTAAATTCAGATCGGACAATGGGTTCAGGTCTGCGCTGGCATGATGCGGCACTGAAACGTTCCCTTCTCTCTGCAGTGAGAACTCTGAAATGGTTCGGTTGGGTGTGAAATGCGATGGGCTCGGTTCCCAGCAGCAGCCCCTCTAACGGGGTGATTGGTGCTGTTTGTTGGGGTGCTCGGACATCGTGTTCTTGTAACACCTCTGATTCAGAATGCAGTGGTGAGCAGAGACCGACTCTGAGCCAGCTGTGTGTGGTATTGACAGAATCACAGAATGGCCAGGGTTGGAAGGGACCTCAAGGATCTCCAACCCCCCTGCCGCATGCAGGGCCACCAACCTCCCCATCCAATGCTAGACCAGGCTGCCCAGGGCCCCATCCAGTCTGGCCTTGAACACCTCCAGGGAAAAGGAGGGAGGGGCAGTTAGTTGCAGGGGTGAGTTGGAGCCAGCAGGCTTCGGATTAGACAGAATCATTTAATTAATTCTGATTAGAAAAATCTTCCTGAGAAACCCCACTTAGGTCTTTCATGGTGAGCCTTTGAGATGGATTTTGTTCTTCTCTGCCTGGGTAGCTTCTCCTCCCCTTGCTTCATGGTTGCGCTTTGTTGTTGTTTTGAAGGGGAGATGCTATTAAGGCTTCAGCTGGAGATGGCTTTTGGAAGTTGCCCTTCTGGTTGGGGATCCTTGTCTTGTAGATGTTTATGCTTTGAAACTTTACCTGCCTTTGACGTCTTGTGGAAACCAGTGGGGCTGCTTCTGCTTACAGCCAAAGTGTATGCATGAGGGCTGAATATGAGCTTTGTGTGCTCATTATTGCAGCTCTGCCTGACTTACTTAAAAGTTGACATTGTAGTTAACTATATCTGGAAGTGTGCTTAATATTCAGGTTTATATCCCGATATTCCTGTAGCGCTCAGTTTTACGTCCTGAATATTCAGTTATGCTTATACTTCTGTATCAGAGTTTTAATTTCTGCTTCATGCATATATTGTTTGGGGAAAATTAAAAAATATTGGTGTTTTCAGGCTTTGCAAGCAATATTTCTCCAGGTTTTTGGCCACTGAGTTCACTATCCTCACAGAGCCGCTGGTTGGAACTACCCAGGTTGCTTTTTTCTAGAGGGACTTGCTTTTCAGGTCATGGTTCCCTGAAGATAGAAAGAGTAAAAATCTGTAAAGCAGTAAAAAGAAAGCGCTGTAGTCTGATTTGAAAGCTCGTGGGATTAGAATGCTGTCAGCTTGGGCTGCAGTCTGGTTTTTACTACTGGATCCATTTTGTATTCTTCCAAATTGCTTCCCTTTAGTTTTCCATCTTTTTGTGTTTTTTTTTCTACAGTAGTGACAGTCCATTGTTTAGTATAAGGGACTCTGACATCGAATGATAATTTGATACTATTGCTAGGGTCATTTAGACAATCTTGATCAAAGTCACAGCAGGAATAGTGGAGTTGGTTGGCAGGGGTTTATAACCGTAATGTTAACCATGGTGCAGGTGAGGGAGTGTTATGAGATGTTCTTAGTTTTGCTGATCATTCATATCAGAGTGTTGAATCAAGTGCATCTCTTATAGTTTAACACTTAAAAAAAAAAAAAAAATCTGTTTTACAATCATAACATGATTTTAAGTTTATAGCAAAGAAAAAAAAAAAAAAAGAGCAGTAGGAAGCAAAGTTAGATTGTTTATTGGTCTAGAGTTCTTAGGCATTCAAAACCAGACTTGATTATAGGTTCTTAAAAGCAGTCCTTGCAGCCAGAGTAGCTGCTTTGGTGAGTTTGAGGCATGTGTTTTCAGAAACAGTGGTGATGCATCAGGAATCCATGGGCTTGTGGAAGCAATGTATGGAGTTCATTCTAATTTAAAACAAGCAAGACCCTGAGTTTTGATACATGTATATTCAGATATGTGTTTGGTTTATACCAGAACGGTATTTCATAGACTCAGTAATGTAGTGCTGCTCTTGCTTTGTAACAACTGCAGACTATTATCAGTACTGCAAGTACTGTTAACTTCTTGTGAAACTTTATGCTGTTAATGCTAATGTTTTAGGGCTATTTTCATGAAAATCTGATCAGTGATTGATGTGAAGAATCTCTTCTGGGCTATTTGTTCTACTTGTCTGAGTAATGAATGTTGTTTTTTCAGTGATCGCTACCAAGGTAGCTGTATTTCCCTTGGCCAGCACTTATTTAAGCAAGGTAAAGTAATTGAGAGGATTTATTAAACTAAGAGTCTGGAGGAAAAAAAAAGAAAAGAAAAAAAGAAACTTCTAGGAGAGTCTTGAGAGTACCCTTGCTCAATAGTGTTGTGGAAAAGGAAAGAAAAGGGTAAGTTTGAAGTTGTTCAACGCAAAACTCGTTTTTTTCTCAAAGTAAGCAAGATTAAATGTGTAGAACCAAGCTGTATATTTAGGAGAGGAGGCAGACTCTTGCCAAAGGTGAAGACTACAGTAGCATGCGTGCAAAGAGCACCTCTGACTGGGTTAACATAATACTTGTGGCCATTACATAATCTGGTGTGTTTATGCTCTTTCTGAAGATTAGTTCCACAAAGCTTAGGCAAAAATGTGTTTGTCATCCGTTTCCTCTTTATACTTTTGGTTCAAAGTAACAATGTAATTTTCCTGCATATGGTATGTACTCAATTGTGTTTGAATAAGGGGAGGTGGTGGTGGAGCTGAGATCAGGAAATGAAATGTTGATGCAAAATTATCCTTCAGTTGGAGTGAGTGTGTGTGCAACTTGGCAGCTGTGTGCTGCACTCTGCCTGTATTAACAATTCAGGTGTAAGCTTCTGAAAGTCTGAATGGTTTTCTGTACTTGCACTAATATTTTGCTGTAACCTGAAGAGCTGCATGGAACGTCTTAAAAAGCAGAGCATCTTGGATGATTTACCTGAAGTACTGACTTGGCTTTTTAGTGCATCCGGTTTCAATTTAGGCACTTAAGTGTGGTTGTATTGATTTTTGCATAGTGGCTGCTTGTCAATATTTACAGAACCCCTCACAGCTAAAATTCTAGTAGTTGGATGAGCAAGGGTCCTTGTGAAGCCTGTTTGTATGAGCCTGTCCTTTGTTCTGCCTGCCCTTCCCCCATGTCTCCTGCACAATAATCCTCCTTGCTCCTGCATCTTGTGAGACAGGACACATGCTATGTGTGTGTAACAGTGAGTGGTATGGATACTCCTTGTCAATCTTACTTTAATGCTAAAATGTTCTTTTTTGGAGGGGTGGGAGGGGGTGCAGTTACATATTGTCACATTTGAATGTGTGGTTGGTACAGAAGAGAGCTTTGTAACAAATTCAAGGAGTAACTGATTTGAACAACAATGCTTTTGTTACACTTCATAGCTTTAAGAGCAACCGTAGGTTTTAAAAACACGTAGGTAAAGGCTGTAAAATCTCTAATTATATTAATAAGTAGCAACAGAGGAGATGTGGCTCAGGCAATCCAGGGAAGATCTGGGAAATGAAAACTCCTTTTAAATGTGAACTTCACAGAACTTGCAGTTTCTTAACCTTTCTTAAATAGCCTTTGTTTTGAAGAGCAGAAGCATTTTGATTGCTACAGCTTGCATTTTGGTCAGAATTTCAGTTTAGCTTCAGTGCCTACACTTGACTCGCTCTGCCAGTTGCTTCTGCTGTACTTCCTTTTGTATTCCAGGGTAGTTCTAGAGCATGCAGACTGATTTATTTTTTGGGTGAGACTAATGCTGCTGAGCATTCAGTCCGTTGGGCTAGACTAGAGCCAGTCTGAAGTAACATCTTAGCAGTGAGTTTTGGTAAGTAGATCCTTTTCAATTAGATTTGAGCACCAAGGCCAGAGACGTGTGAGGAGGAGCTCTAAGTGTTGGCACAGACCTTGATTCCCTTGCAGCCCATGGAGAGGACCATACGGAGTGCATTTCCTGCCACAGCCCATGGGAAACACAGTGCTGGACTGAGCAGGTGGATGCACCCAGCAGGAAGCTGCTGCTCATGGAGAGGACCTGGCTGTTGCAGGGGAGCAGTGAGGAGTGGCAGAAGGGTTTGTTGTGCACTGACTGACCCCACTCAGCTGCCCCACCTGGAGATGGAGGGGTTGGGAACAAGGGAGTGAAGTTGAGCTTGGGAATAGGATGGGCATAGGAAGTAGGTGTTCTTATTGTTTTTTTCTCATCATACCACTCTATTTTTAATAGGCAGTAAATGAGATTTTCCCTAAGTTGCGTCCAAAGTTTTTTTCCCCTGTTGGCAGTCAGTTGGTGATCTCACTTTCTTTATTTCCACTCACAAGCTTTTTCATCTCACTTTCTCTCCCTGTCCTGTTGAAGAAGGGGAGTGAGAGAGACGGTGGGTGGGTGTACAGCAGCTGGCTGAGGTCAGCCCACCACACTCACGTGCTTCTCTATCTCATTCAAGTTACATTAATATTTCGGTCTTCTTTAGAATATACTATTGATCTAAGTAGTGCATTTTGTCTGTATTAGAGACACGAGTAAAAGTTTAGTTATCACATTTTATAGGTGGTAGTAGCACTTTGTTTCAGCTTTCTTTTTAGTGGGTGAAGTTAGAACTGTCTCTTTGTCCACTGTTGCCGGAAGCATTCAAAGCCACTTCTCCCTCCGGATCTCTAATGCATTGCTGAAACATCCTGTAACAGGATTACTTGCCTGCTCCTGCCCTGCAATGCTTGCTTTGTTATGCCAGCGGTGTTGTGTAGCACCAAAAAGAACAGGGTTGGGAAACCAATTCAGCTGGATACTTTTCCTCCTGGCTGTGTTTCAGCTGGGTATGTTTCCTGACTCAGTTTGCAGCTTCACCTCGCAAACCCTTTTGCTGGCATAATTAAGAGAATGGAGCAGCACGGTCAGGTGAAGCTTCTGAGGCTGTGAGCAACCTGGTCTAGTGAGACGTGTCTCTGTCTGTAGCAGGGGTTGGAACGAGGTGATCTTAAAGATCCCTTCCAACCCAAACCATCTGTGATTCTGCGTATCAAAGTGGGTGTTGCTGCTGGAATTGTGCGTCAGGGAATGGCTGAAGAAAGGAAGCTCCTATCAGGATGCTGTTCTGGAGTCTGTGAGATTAAAAATGTGACCTTCTCAGTCACAGACTCCAAATACAGATAGGTACTGTTCTTTTTCAAGTCACAGACGCTGTAGTCAAATGACTTCTGAATCAGTCATTTTTTTCTCGTTCCTTCTTAAGGAAGTCAACTTAGCTTCAGTGGCTTGAAATGATTAGCTTTTATTTATGTGTACCGTGAAATAGTATAGTTCTTTATTACAGGACTCCTACTTATATTTCTCTTTTCCTCCTTTTTCTTGCTGCTTGGACCAATTTAAGAATCCTGCAGGCATCCAATTCCTTAGTCCTTTTACATCCAGAGTAACTGTAATGCTTGGCAAATTGTCTTCCCTGAAGTTCAGCAGCTATTAAAAAATTCCAAATATGCACAGCTGCTCTGTTTCTTTTTTGAAATACCAATTTAGCAATCCATTTTTTAAAACTCCAAGTGCCACCGCTCAACCCTACAAGGCCAAGCCTTGTATCTGGTAAGACTCTTTAAGCAGGGCAACAAAGTGGTAATTGGTCCCAGCTTTCTGAATGCATCTGCTCTTGAAGGCTACCACGAATAGCATGTAGTAGTCCAATATACTTTGTAGCAGTGAGACAGTTGTCCCAAGAACACAATACCAGGCATCAAAATCTTAGTTACAGAACCAAGGAAGTTAGCTTCCCTGACCCTCCATGCTGGGGAGAAGGTCATCAGTGGGTTGGGAGTATGATTTAAGCATGGTTGATTCAGAGCTCTTGCCCTGTAGGAAAATTGCATTTTTAGATGTTTAGATGGTAATGATCTTACCAGGCATTAAGTACTTCCAAATGTAGAAGGATAGTTATAGAGAATTATTATGGTATAAAAGTTGTGTTGTCTGGAGTTGGAGTCAGCAAAGAATGTCATGGATTACAGGAGCTGTCTGTGCCAGGCCTGCAAAACTTTAGTGTGGAATTTGTGGTCAAGGTATGGATGCTGCCTGAGTCATGAACTGCTCCAACAATTACAGTGATCATTTGGCCTAATGTCAGCAACTTCAGGATAGTTTTTGTTTCTAAAGGCTATCATCAGGTGCCCCAAAATACCGCTTCCATCTCTACAACGCTCTGTGCAGCCTTTGCTCTGAAAGCGTTGCCTTTTTCAGCCTTACTCTTCTATTTCAGTGTGTCTGGAAAATCTGTAATCACAAGGCTGGAAGTCTTTTTAAATATGTTTTTTATAAAAGGCTTGAAGATGATGAAGTGAGAAACTTTCTTGATTAGGGGAAATGATGCTTGAGATACACCAAAAGATTGTGCTGTTATTTGGAGGGACCTCGACAGGCTGGCAGGAATCTCATGTAATTCAGAAAGGGGAGTATGTATTAGGGGCCAACTGGCTGGAAATCTGTGGTTCAAGAAAGGCCCTGGGGGTCCCGATGGATGGCAAAGTGCTCAGGAGCCAGCAGCATGTCTGTTTGGCCATGCAGTGCTGGTGGCACTTTAGGTGAAGTGCTGCCAGCATGCCGAGGGAAGTGATTCTTCCTTACAGGCTGCACCTGGAATGTGATGTAAAACCTCTGTTTTACTGGCCTACCAGCCAAGTCAAGGCAAAGGGCCGCAGAGATCTTGCAGAGGTTCGACTAGACAGTCTCCAGAGGTTACTTCTAACCTCAGCTGTTGCATGATTCTGTGAAACAGTCAGACAAAAAGGCATTTCCTTCAGTTTTGCTTCTCCAGCTGCTGATTTTTCTTCACAGCAGATGGCTCATCCTTTGGGCACAAATGACTAATAGGTTTGCAGCTAACATGGCTGTCCTTTTCAAAAGCATCCCTTCTGGAGGGGATGAAAACAATTTTCTTTTCTCATTAATTTCATAGACCTGTTTTTTGGTGGCTTTTTTTTTTAAGGGTGAGTAACGGGGAAATTGTCATGTTCCTCTATACCTTTAGAGTTCATTTTTAATTTGTGCTACATAATGATTGCCAGTGCTTGTTGCTTGTCCCTTCTATTGCTCAGATTTCTTCAAAGCTCCAGAGTTTGATTTTTATTATTTTTTTAATGTTATGTCACTTCATTGTATTCGCTATACATGGACTGAAAATGTGTATAGCTGATCACTTTGTCTGCTCATTCAGAATCATAGAATGGCCAGGGTTGGAAGGGACCTCAAGGATCATGAATCTCCAACCCCCCTGCCACACGCAGGGCCACCAACCTTCCCACTTAATGCTAGACCAGGCTGCCCATGGCCCCATCTAATCTGGCCTTGAACATCTCCAGGGACGGGGCATCCACAACCTCCCTGGGCAGCCTGTTCCAGCACCTCACCACTCTCTCTGTAAAGAATTTCCCCGACATCCAACCTAAATCTTCCCACCATCAACTTAAGACCTTGTCCTGCAGTTATCTACCCTTTCAAAGAGTTGATTCCCTTCCTGTTTGTAGGCTCCCTTTAGGTATTGAAATGCTGCAATGAGGTCACCCCGCAGCCTTCTTTTCTCCAGGCTGAACAAGCCCAGCTCCCTCAGCCTGTCTTCACAGGGAGGTGCTCCAGTCCCCTGATCATCTTCGTGGCTCTCCTCTCCATCCTTTCCAACAGCTCTCTGCCTTTCTTAAGGGTCTTTGCAATGCTATAAGAATTAGCAGACCTGAGAACTTGCCTTTTGTGGTGGAAGGCTGGGAAGAGCGTATGCCTGTGCATTACATCTGGTCTGCTTTCCTTCAGAGAGCAAAATACACTACAGGAGAATGTTTCAAAAATAGTAAGAAATTTCCTGAAGTTAGTGACAGCTCTTCAAGAGAGTCTAACTTCTTCCTGTAGGTAAAGCATAGAGATGAATGCTTATCTTGTCCACTGTACAAAGAGTGTTTTTGAAATTCTTATATGCAGTTGAACTTTGCTGTCTTTGCTGAGTTGTTTTGTTGATAGAAATAAAATTCCAGGTATCTCATATGTTTTGATATGCACTTCACTGACTTCGTAACCTGTTAAAGGACTCCTCATTTTCATTCTTCTAAGATAATCTCTGAGTACTTGTATTGGTGCAATAAGGAAGTGTCTCTCTTAGAATTTGAGAGATGAGGGGAAAAAAAAGATGGAACATTTCAGGAACAGGCTGATAAGTGAAGTCACTCTTTTCCCCTCATTTGTAGGGACTGATGTAGTACTGCTGTCAGGTTTTATTGACTTTTTAATGTTTATTTTCAGATTGCAGTGGTGATTACGAATCTGTATAGTGATGTAGCAGTGTTGATAGGCTTTTCTTGTTTTTACCAGGTATCAAGCATGATGGGACTATGTGTGACACGTGTCGACAGCAACCAATCATTGGCATCCGATGGAAATGTGCTGAATGCACGAATTACGACTTGTGCACAGTTTGTTATCATGGGGACAAGCATCACTTAAGGCATCGTTTTTACAGAATTACCACACCAGGAAGTGAAAGGTAAAATATAACTTTTTCCCCCCATGAAATTAAGTAGGGAACAGTTAATAGTGGTGAACTTCTGTAACTGACTGCAGGTTTGGTTATTGAAACTTGGTTTAGATAAAACACTGTCTTAAGAATTGGATTCTGTTACCGGTTCTGCCTCTTTATGGGGATGAAACATCTCTGGAGATTGGATAACATAAAAATTTAGGAAGAATGGAGTAGAGAAAGAAGTTTGAATGCGATTACTCAGTTTTTTTAACCTCACTGTATACTTCCTAGTTCTTGTGTTATTAATTAGCAGGTTTAAAACAAAGACTGTTATCTTTGCTCAATGTATAATCATAATGTGACTCATCATTGAGTTCCTGAATGTGAATGTCACTTTAGGTTCAAAAGACAGATTAGATTGAGGAAGAGTTTCTCTCTTGTGGGCTATGAGGCACAGATGGATCTGGAGACAAAAAAAAAAAAAATTGAACTCCTTAAACTATTCAGAACAAAAAGCAGAGAAAAGAGATTGTGAAGGGTTATTCTACACAGCATCTTGTTTATAATGTTATTTTCTTAAGCGTCTGCTAACTAAACCTCCTAGAGTGCTGTAGAAGCACAGAATTGTATGGGTTGGAAGGGACATCCAGAGATCATAGAGTCAGTCTCCCTGCAAAGCAAGCCCACTACAGTAGGCTACACAGGTAGGTGTCCAGGCAGGTCTTGAATATCTCCAGAGATGAAGACTCCATGACCTCCCTGAACCCTCTTCCATCGCCCTGCCACTCTTACTGTGAAAAAGTTCCTTTGCATATTGGTGTGGAACTTCCTATGCTCAAACTTATGGCTGTTTACAGCAGGGATATCTGTAGGGATAGAAATGGCATTTGTTTTATTCTCACACAGCTGTTCTTATATTCTTTGACTTTAAATGACTCATTTAGATCCAGAGCCCCTTTCTGTAATAATTTATCTACTGGTTAAGTGAGAACAGTGATACTAAATACTTCAAGAGCTGCATTAAAGTACTACATAACGACTAAGTGTGTTAGCTCTCCAAAGTGTTCTTTCCTTAAATCCGTTTTTTCCTTTCTTGATGAAATAGGTTTACAAATATGCTGTGATTCAATACTTTGCTTCTATCAGCAATTTTACAGTTGAGGGGTGTGGTTGGAACACACAGACTGAATTCTCATTATGTGTCTTGCAGGGACTCTGTTTATGTTCTCAGATGTTTGCCTTGAAGTTCAGCTATGGCAAAAATGTCCAGGCCAACCGCTTAATCAAAAAGTAGCTGCTGTTTTTTGGAGATTCATGCCAGTGTGCCTAATTACCAAGTAGCATGAGCTTAGTATCTGAGTTACAGTATTCTGGTGTAGAGCAAGTCTTAGATGCTGGAATCAAGAGTAGAAAGTTCTGGCTTAATATGACTTGTAAGGACTAAGATCTGCTTTATTTCTGTCTAAAAAAACCCAAACCGTAAGTCATTGCTTTTGAGAATGCTTGCCAGACCTTTTTTCTTTTTAATTTCCTTTTTTTTTTTTTTTAGCTGAAGTTTTCTCTGTAGTTTTTGAGTGGTCCATTCTGGTGTGTAAAGGATAGTTTTGGAGGTGGAGGCTCGAGCAGTGGGCCCAGGTGAACCTCAGAAAGTTAAACAAATGCAAGCACATACTGAAGTAATGTGTGCTGGTTTTTGTCTCAATTTCATCGATGTTGAGATTTTTAAAAGGTTACTGTAAATAACATATCTTTCTAATACCTTTCACCATTTAATATTACTTAGATAAAAATTCCTGAGATTTTCATGTGTTCTTTGTGCTGATTATAGCAGTCTAACTTTTTTCTTGTCTGCCATCTGCTGGATCTTAAAAGTTGAGCAGGAGGGTGTTACAGTGAAAGAGTCAGGAAACATTCAAATTTCAGCTGAAAAATACTTTTGTCTGGCAGCATTCTTGTGGCATGAAATAAGAAGTCAAATTGCATACAAACTGGTGGCTTTTCAGATGACTTAAAACACGGGAGAATATCTTTTCTGTTGCTAGAGCCATCTGTCTTCTGTTTGGTTTTATGTACTTCGTGTTCATCTAAGTCTGAGGCAGAGAGGAGTTTTGCTTTAGGAAAATAGTGTGTATTACAAACACAAGACTGAAAAAATAAATGCTGATATATTGAATGACGTTTGCCATGATAAGCAATCTGTAGTATGTAGAAGCTGTCTGAGGCATAGGAAGGGGAAAAAATGTAGTTCCTTTACTCGTTATAATTCTGAATGATTGCAGAAATGTAATGCCTTGTGCATCAGACACAAGTAGGATTGTGTTGTTCACAAGTCACTTCTTTACTGATTTTAATAATATTTAAATAATATGACTACAGTTCTATATGCAGCTAATCACAGTTTGTTGTTGGTAGTAGGAAGCTTGGGGAAGAAATTAGTAGAATTAAAAGCTAGTTCTAAGCATGTGATAAAACATGCTTAGTAAGATGATGGCTTTTTGTCTTGTGGGTTGCTGTTCAAGTTGGAAATTTGTTGATGATTCACATAATGAGATCTGCATTTGTTTAGTTATTTTATTCAAGATGATCTCCTTTCCTGCTCCCAAAGATTCATCTTGAACTTTCTTTATTATCTTGACATTTTTGGGTGGTTGTGTTTTTTTTTGTTTTGTTTTTAATAACTTCAGGGTATTGCTGGAGTCTCGCCGTAAATCAAAGAAAATTACAGCAAGAGGAATCTTTGCAGGTGCCAGAGTGGTGCGAGGAGTTGACTGGCAATGGGAAGATCAAGATGGTGGCAATGGACGTAGGGGAAAGGTAAAAACAAAAGCAAACAAAAAACCACAACTGTCTTAAATAAAAAGTTGCTTTTCTGTGTAGTAATGTAATGAGCTTGGTGGCCTTTGTAACTGAAGAGTACAAATAGCACCATAGTTTGTTAGTCATTTCTGAATCTTACTTTGTAATGCCCAAGCACTTAAAGGAGGGGGTGTATAGCATGACCAGTTCATCAAAATTTCTACAGTTCCAGTATGAAATTTTAAAAACTACTACATATTTGTCTTTGCTGTTCTGCATATGACAGGCTTTAAGATTTGAGTGTATTTATTTCAGCATTACTAGAGCTAGTATAAAAACAGACCTCTCAAGCATAGCCTTTGCTGGTCACTACTACTGCACTCCGTAGTCTGATTGCTTCTGGGTCATCACATTTGTCTTGATTTTAAATGCTTACACAGCAGATTTTTGTTTTTCATCAGATTGTTATAGAGACTATCTCAATTTAAAGTGAGAACTTTGCAAGTTTTGGTTGTGTATGTTAAATTACTGGCTTGTTTAGGACGTAATGAGTTTTTTGATACCATTTATAAAAAAAAGAAATTGGTTGGAGAATTAGATTGCATTGAATGATGTGGAAAACTTGCAAATGTTGTGATTTGCAACAACCTAAACCTACCTGGAACTAAGAAAAGTTTGTTTTAAGTATGAACCTGAGCAGGGCATGTAAGATAGGCATGTCTTTTATTACCATACATGGGCTATTATTAATGACAACTTTATATCCTAGACGTTTATGGAAGCATTAGGACTTCTGAGGGTTTCATTTTGGATTTTACTGAGAGGAAATAACAAATTTAAATATCTTTGAGCAAGAAGTATTCGCATATGGTTTATTTTCATCTTGATTTTTTACCCTTTGCTCTGAATTGTGTGAATATTTTGAACCTTGCTAAACAAGGTACTTGTGTTGGTTTTATGTGCTAAACAAGAATGAGTGAGATATGAGTAAAATGGAATTGTGTATGAAGTGTTGGGTATAAAGTAGGAAAACAGAAGAGAACAGAGAGAGCTTTTAAATAAAGGTATATATTAAGGCAAATTCTGGAAGTTGATTCTTTGAGTAATAGAAGTGTTTTGAGAATTTGCTGCATGGCCTCGTGATTTCAGAAACGTCAAGGAAAGTCCTTTTCACTTCCCTTCTTTTGTCCTGTTGTTGAACAGATTGGCTCTGTAAATAAAACCTTGTTTCTTCACAGTATTCTGCCCCTTGGCTGATGTGGGTTAAACAAAATTTTCATTCCTTTTTCCTTACTAGAAACACTTTCTAGTAGGAATGTGTCAAGGCATCATAAGTTTTTGCAATATAGTTTTTGTTCTGTACTTAGGTAGTAAGGTTATCTACTATATGTATATATACACACAAAGGAAAAATAAGCCTATAAACATGTACATGCACTGTACATATACAGACTGCTACTTTATTAAGACACCTAGGGAATGGTTCTATTAGCAGTTAAGAAGAGTTACAAGAAATGTTTGATGAAATTAATAGAACTGCTGTTTTATTAATTTGTCTGAAGGGATCAATAAGATTTTAAGTTCGAATAGTTTTTCTGAATCTTTGTTATATAAATGATTTCTTATTTTTAAATAGGTAACCGAAATCCAAGATTGGAGTGCATCGAGTCCACACAGTGCAGCATACGTTCTTTGGGACAATGGTGCTAAAAACCTTTACAGAGTTGGCTTTGAGGGCATGGTAAGCATAAAAGAAGATAAAGGGTAAAATGCTCAGTGGGGGAAGGGTAGCAAGAATAACTTGAGCTTTATTCTGCTGCTTTTCTAATATCCTTTGTCAGTTTGCATGCTGTTAGTCGGTTCGTTGTGAATACAGCTGTATGGATCATACATATGTATTAGGAAAAAAGTCTGATCTGGGAATTCATAAAAAGTGAGTAACTTAAAGTTAAGAGATGCTTTTTGCCTGAGTATAGTAAATATTTATGTTGCATACAATAATTGTTGTGCTAATAGTGTGCTTAAATTAAAATTCAGACAGGAAAAAAGCTTACTCATGAACTTTTTAAAGACCTTAATTTTTAACTCCTGAACTCCTAAGTTCACTTCAGATTTTAGTCTGATACTGCAAGATTTGTAGGTTTTAAGCTATAAGAAATGTTCAGAATCCTCTTGTGAGCAATTTTTTTTTTTTTTGCACTGGGGAGATGTAGAATTACATTACAACCTATATTTGTTTTAACCATAGGTTTTTCACTTCTGAACTTCTACAGCTACTACTGCAGCTTTAGAGGGAAGATAAGTCAGACTGTAGCCTAAGAGCCTTCTGTTGCTGGGTTTTCATATCCTAATGGGGGTCAGAGAAAGGTTACATTGATTATCAGCTTCTTATAACACCTTAATTAACATTTTCTTTGCATGATTTTTGTTTGATAATGCAGAGAAAAGCCATGTTAACTTAACACTGAGGTGTCATTTTGTCACATACATATCAGTAATAAAATCTTAATGACTGATTCGCTTCTTTTTGGAGAGTAACATAACCTGATTGCCTTATAGTCTTATTTTAAATAAAATATTTTTAGAAGAAAAGCAGAAATTAATACAATGTTAGCAGTAAATGCATATTTTAATGTTGGATTTAGAAAGAGTAAATATCTGTAGTGCAGGTCAGCTTTTCTGATGCATGTTTTGGAAAGTTTATGTACTAATTTGTCAGTAATCTGAAATGGGTAGATGCTAAGGATAAAATACAAGTCATTATCGGGTGACATCCTTCCTGGTCACCCCACTTTTAAAGAACATTTCTAATATGCTAGCAGAAGGGAAGAATAGTTATAGTAATATTTGATTGTGACATGTAGAAAAGAATTTTAATTACTGAAATGCAGACGATGAGAGTTCAAGTGATTTTATTTTTTTTTATTTTTTGCAATTTCAGAGTTCTTGAATTAAAATGTGTGGTCTGCCTGATAGGGCATATAATGCTCTGGAATCATTAAATGTTCCTTTTGATGGCAGAAAAACTGCATTAAGATAAGCTGTACTCTGTTCTGAAATAAATAATTTTTGTTGTTAAGGGAATGACTTTATTTGTAAATCCATCTGTATTCGTTGGCAAATTTGTCACATGAGGAAGTGTTAAATATTTCTAAAATATTTAACTGCTTCAATGGCTGTAAGCTGAACAGATAACTAAACGCTTACTTTCCTGCTGAAATATGCAAATAGAAATGTTTGATCCATTGAGTTAATAATTAACAAAAAATCTTTAAATTGTTCATGAAACACCATAAATATGTATAACATATAAAGAGTAATATATTATATATTGATATGCACATGTACATATCAAAGATAATTGGAGGCTTTGTATGTAGTGCTTACCTGATTGCATTTCAACTCTGTATTTTTGTCTTCGTTGAGTACTTTTAATGAAAACAGTTTTCCCATCAGATAGAGTGGGCTCTTGGGTATCTGTGACAGTCACATAAAAATGTGCTTTATATCAGATGAGTTGTGTGCCAATTTGTATGTTGAATTATGGCTATTTGTGAGTATTGATGCTCTGTTATATAAGGCTGGCTAATAGACTGTCAGCTCATATATGGTCAGGGCAAACTTGTCTGGGGACTTAAGGATTAATTAAGAATGTCCTGAGAGCGTGGAAATAATATGCAGAGTGTGTGTCCATGTAAATACAGCTGGGAAAGAGCAGTACTTGCAAATGAATAACACTTGACTCAGACACAAATGAAGCTAATTAAAGAAATGCAGCTTATTATCGTAAGTCAGGGTTGCTTATTGATAGTTGACAGGCTGTGTCTGGTTCTCAAAATGAATCTATTTGGCCTGCCAGCTTTTCTGTGGGAGAGACAGGGATTGGCTACTAGGGCAGCAGGTGCTGCCTGAGAATTTCCATTTATTTGCAGTCAAATCCTTACAGTTTTTACAGTTCTTAATAGAGTTTGCTGTGGCCATGTTTATGTATGGAGTGGTTGAGGGGTACATCCTGTATTTCTTTATGAAGTCTAGGAGTTTCGGCTGCCATCATGATGCAGAATGTGAATCCCTGACATGAAATCTGGTTTTATGGTGCTTCAGGGCTGAATAACATGTTTGTTATATCCATAGTAGGAATGAAGTACAGTGGATTAATGTGATTATCAGCAGTGCTTGCACTTCATACTATATGTACTCAGATTCTAGGGGCAGACCAAGCTGTTAACCATGTTTTCCTATTTACAGAGTGCGTGAACACAGCCCACTGCAATAAAAAAGATTACACTGCATGGAATTGGAGAATCAAATGAGAACACTGATTTAGCTTTTTGAGCTTGTTTATAGTTTTCATTTCTTTATGTTAAGCACCTAAGGATGCAAAACTGTAAATCCGTTGGTGTTCAGTAGATTGATTTTGCTAGAAAAACTTCAGAAAATGGTTCCACCAGCAAGCATGCCCTAAATCTGTTTAATTATTTAGGAATTATTTCTGTGCTATTAAATTTCTTTGCTCTGACAACTTGCCTTTTCTGCTGTGATTAACCTCCTCTTGTTTTTCATGATGAAGGATCTCCTTTCATCTATGTAGCTTCTGAAAGAAGTAACTGTAGTTCTCATCCCTCATTGTCACAGTCATCTGTAAGCCATCTGTGTTTGTGCACTTTTTTCCCCACAGAAGTCTGTATAGTTGAGTACATAAGGAAAACCTAGGAGGATTTATTGTCCTGATGTTTCAATGTTTTAAACTTTGTTTCTCATCCTGGCTGAAAACTACTTTGTGGTCATCGCTTTTTGGGGGGTTACCTTTAAAAGATAATCCTTGGAATTACTCTAGGGTAATTTCAGTAATTGGAGTGGTTTATTAACACACAATAAGAAAAACAAATAAAACCAAGGTAGATCTCTTGCCATGCTATGCTTCGCAGGTGAGTGTTACAAACTGTATAGAAATATGCTTTCTTGTGCAGTTATGACACAGAATGCAAGTCAGATCTTCAGCTGCCTAGTCCTTGATCTTGTCCCCTGTACCTGAAAAAAGAGGAATTTTGGGAGGATTAACAAACTTCTGGTTCATGAGCAGTTGTGGAATTGCTCTAAGACAAAGTTTTGTCCTAATCCATGAATTTGTCTGGAACGTGGCTCAGAAGCACAAGAGTTACTGATTTCTATTGTTATTACAAGTGGCTTCCTTTTCTGTATTGGCAAACTTTAATGTCATTCAGAAAGTAGGGGTAGCTGCTTTTGAATAGTGCAGTGCGGTATTTATGTACCTTGTGCATTTTTTGGGGTATTTGTCAGTGGATTTTATTTTGCTCCTCTTTGTGTGGCCTTCTCTTCATTCTCCTGTAGTCTCAATGAAGCCCAGTTTTTCATCTCTCTGTAACTGAGTTGCTTAGAAACTTGTTTTCCTTAAGCAGAGATGTACTCGTTCAATTTTTGTTATTTGCTATATAAACCTACAAGCAAGACAATCAGGAATTTAAAGTGATCCTCTTTAGAAATAGGGAAAGTTTGATGTGGCTTTTTTGATGTACTTTTATATGTACCTATAATCAGTAGACAGATTGCAAGCCATTCATGCAGATCTTGTCTGCAGTCTAATTTCCCCTGAAAGAGGCTGCTGTTAGCACCTCATATGTTTTTATAATTTCAGTTACTTTCTCTGCTGTCTTCTAGTTTCGCTTTTATTGCTTTTACTTCTATCAGCTCATTGGAACTGAACGATTTAAATTCATTAAATTTGAAATAATGCATTCCTTAAAACTTTTTCGCTAAAACTTTAGGATTTGTCCAGTCCCTTGTTGCAGTCTGGTGACAATGCAGCATACACTGTCCTTCATTTTCCCTGTGAGAGCACACTTTGTTCTCAGATTAAAGACTTAAACAGATATTTGAAATGTGTTCACTGCTACCATTCTCAGATGCCTGCACCTGGGGTACAGTATTGGTTGGAATAACTGTCTGATCAGTAGTAATTTCTCTAGTATTTACTGCTAGTGTAGGCACTATTTCAGTGCATCTGGTACAAACATTCTTCTTATTCTTAGCATCACGCCTGGTCTCCTTATTACTTCTGTAGACTTGTGTCCCTCATTTGAGTGGCTGGACACCCATGTTGATCAGAATAAATGAATTATTCCAGTCAGCAGTTGCTCCTTTAGCATAGTTTTACTCTTCAAGGTCAGGAATGATGGCCCTCTTACACCATCTGCCAGCACTGCTGACATTGCTGTAATGCGCTTTTTTTTTTATTCCCTGAAGATTTTATGATGATGATGCTGTTGTTTTTTCAGTGGTGTAATTGGATAGTAAGTCAAAGTAAGCCGCTCTCTGTATTTCCTACTTGGTTCATCAGGTCATGATCTTTATATAATTCAGTTATATGCTCCTGGAACTCAAAGGGTCTTTCAGCAAAGTGAAGGAGGTAGATGCTAAAAATGATAATTACTCTAGACAAAAACTGTCCATACTCGCTGTTTGTATGCTTCAACTGTTACTTGAAGTCTGTGTTGTGTTGTGCTGACATTTATTGCGTTTTCATTTTAGCCATTTTCTTCTTGACTGGGGTTTCCATCTCTTCTCTAAGTATACCAAACTTCCTGGTTTTTGGTATACTTAGCATTTTGTACTTGTATATGTCATCTCCAAATGATCCACCTGTAAGAGTCGTGCTCTTAAGACTTCTGAAAATCTGGGTGGAGTCAAGTGAAGGACAGTACAGCAGAGCTTTTCAAGTGAGGAGAGGAGATAGCAGTTGAAATGTACTTGAAATGTCAGTGTGCTGCGGCCAGGCTTGGGTGTGCTTAAGCCTCACTAGGGGCCTCTTTTTCCCTCACAGCCCTGAGAGGAGGATGCCACTCTTGGTTTTCAAGCCAAACAGAAGACAGCATGTTTTTTGGTTTTGGTAAAAATAGGAGCTAGTTTGCTTGAGGTAGATTCATAGTTACTCAATCAGTTTTTCTGATAGTGAGTTAGAATAAGTACAATTTCCTGTCTTACAACTCTTGGAGTTCTTTTCAGGGTTGGTTGTGTTGTTGTGGAAGGAACTCTTTGCTGTTAATACAGTGTGTATCAGTTAGTTTTACTGTCTGTACCTCAACTTTGAGGATGTTTTGTTTGATTCCTTCTCCTTTCTTTGGCAGAGGCTTATGTGGAAAAATAATCACGTTGCTTTGCTTTTGTATGGTAGTTAGATCGGTAATCTAACATTGACTCCACAGTGTCGCTGGAATGAAGGCAAGTGTGAAGCTGAGGCTGAACAGTAAGCTACAGCTTACTGTTACAGCTACACCCAAGTATGTATATTATTATACTCCAGAAATGACATACCCCAGGCTGACCAGTAAGAGAGAACACGTCGGTAGGTTTCTGTGTTATCCTGTGAAACTCAGGGTATTTCAGGCTGCTTCCTGAGAATTATTGTTTCAAGAGTGTAAGTAGTCTTTTTTTCTGCAGTTATCTTCTAGCCATCACTTCTCTGTACTCTAATTCTGGCTGTAATGCACCCAAACTTTACCTGTCTGCAGGAAGAAATGTTCGGGGTCTTCTGCTCGCTGCACAGAAGGGACCAGAAGCAGCACTCCCCCATATGCTCCTCTTGGCTCACGTGCAGCCACCTGCTTGCTGCCTGACACGGGAGTCTGCATTCAGGGGATGAGACTGAGTGCTGGCCGGCTCATTTAGGGCTCCGTGGGCGTTCATTAGCTTGCCATCTGGAACGTGGGGACGGTTAGCAGCCCTTTGTTCTCGGCCCAGCGGAAGGCCGGCCTGCCCGCTGGGTGGCAGCACGCCTCTGAGCCGGCTGAGCCCCTCTGCTTTATTGCTGCCCGTGAGGTGTAGCTATATGTCATTATTTCGATCTGCCTGTTTCTATTGGTTTTTCAGAACGTGGCGGTGCATTCTTCATATGTCCGGGTATATCTGGGTTCTCTGCTTAGCAGTTTCAAGTCACTGAGGGAAGTTTTGTGGCCAGCAGTGCCTTGGTGACTTGGACAACTTGAGAGTTCGTTTTAATACTTTTGCCAGTCAGTAAACTCAGTGTGGAGGAAAAATAATTATTTATAAAAACATTTGTTTAGTTTTGGTTACGTCGCAGCCACCACCTGTCCCCTTTATTTCCTTCTTCCTTCCCTTAGAATGTTCTGACATGTTTACAGACAGTGCCCCATCTCCTTCCCAACTCATCGTGCACACAGAATACCCTTTGTTTAGTGAGGATTGTTCTGCAGGGAGCAATGCCAGATGGTAGCCCTTTGGCTTAGAGGGTTACACACGGAAAGAATTAGAGGAAGGGAGAATTATTGGGACTCTGCTGGCTTTTTGAACAGGAGCTGGTTATCACTCTTGAAACTTTTGTTCCTCAAATAATACACAAAGTGATCTTTCTGGAGGCTTAGGCTGTTGAATGTTTCTCTTTAAATGATCGTGTGTAGCTCAGCATAATTAAACAAAAACAAAAAAAGCCTATTATCTTTGTATTCCGTATATTCTTCATGGGAAATTCTTTGGTTTTTAGAATTTGCATGCCAAGTTTTATTTTCTAAGTTGTTAAAATATATGTCAGAAAAAAAATTGTGAAGAGGGGTCAGGACTGGCAAGTTTTAAGTAATATTCAGGAAAAGAAATGCCAAGGAGGCTTATGTTATTTTAACACCTTTTTGGAGTTAAAAATACCTTATATTTCACAGCCTTTTATATTGGTAAAAGTTACTAAAATCTTGAGAATGTCAGTGCTGACAACTTGAAAA
The DNA here is from genome assembly GCF_987193195.1 of Phasianus colchicus. NCBI lineage: Eukaryota > Metazoa > Chordata > Aves > Galliformes > Phasianidae > Phasianus > Phasianus colchicus. The sequence goes on from NC_143438.1 coordinate 48,591,461, forward strand.
GTATTTGAGCTTCTTTGGTTAGTGACTTCCATAACTTTCAGCTTTGCTTAATTGAATATATTTAAATTCTAGTTCCAGTGACCTATGTTATCCAGAAAACTCAGTCAGTAAGGACTAAAGTTGTCTTAATCTCTTTCCTTAGTCTGACCTGAAATGCGTCCAAGATGCAAAAGGAGGCTCTTTCTACAGAGACCATTGTCCTGTGTTAGGTGAGTTGAAAGCAAAGTAAATTTGCCTTGATCTGCATTGATTATATGTAGTCTTGTTTTTTCTTTTCAAATTTAATCTAAAATTACAGCCCTTTATAGTGAATGTAAATGGTAGCATTTCTGTGTTAATAGTAAATTTCTTTTTCCTCACTGTATTTGATAACAGTGTGCCAAGTGAATGGTGAGGGTGCTGTTAAGTGGTGAAATCACATTGGGCACTTCTTCTAGGGAGCCAAGTATCTATGCATTCTTACAAAGACTTAGAATCATAGAATCATTAAGGTTGAAAAAGACCTCTAAGATCATCCAGTCCAACTGTCCCCTACTACCAATATTGCCCACTGAACCATGTCCCTTAGTACCACATCTAAATGTTTCTTGAACACCTCCAGGGACGGTGACTTCACCACCTCCCTGAGCAGCCTGTTCTCGTGCCCAGCCACTTCTAAATAATCAGGTATGTTTAGAAAAGTATACGTAACAGAGTTAATTTTTACATAAGCAGGGTTATTTGAATGTATAATTCAACTTATTTTTATACTAATAAGTAGTACTTGTACTGAAATCTTGGTTGAAGTTTCCCTTATCTACTCTTGCACTGACTTATTTTTAGTGCCCTAGCTGGGCTGTAGGCATGAGCAGAGTGTACTGTAAAAATAATTGCTAAATGTTGTGTTTTCTGAAATATGGGCAAATTGGAATAAGTTCTACTGAGTACAGATTTCTCTATCTTAATATGTGTTTCCTTGGTAAAACACTTGGTCATAAAATGGGATGCTACAGAAAATTGTGCTTCTCTTCTTCAGTTAGTTATACTTCAGTGCATTAAAAAAACGACACACAAACCAAAAAACATTGGTGGTTGATATTGACTTTTCTAAAGTTTCTAAATTCATGAGAATTCTGTTTGCTAGTCTCAGGGATTTGCAGCAGGAATTAAACTAAAGCATTACCTTCAAACTCTGTTCTTTTAGGTAGTGTTGGTGAAAAGGTAAAAACAGTGGAGGTCTTGTCTTGGTTAGAAAAGAAAAAGTCATCACTTGGTTATGTGCTGTCATGCAGAGAAATTATTTGGAAGAAAGAAGATGAAACACTCTGAACTTTGTGTTTTTTCTGTGTACTTAAAATTAATTTTGTCTCTTTAGTCAGACATGAACAGGGACATAAAAATAGGTTCTTAATTACACAGATAAACATAGGCTCTTATGCATACCCTGTATTCATTGTGGTTCTAGCTTTAAAAGTAGCTTTCTACTGATTATATTTTGTGCCTCACGGGTGACCTTTGTGATGAGGCAGAATGCAGTCCCAGAAAATCTGCAATTGACAAGAAGCTGAAAGAACAGTGTCACTGAAAGTCAGGATTTACTCAAAAGAACCTTGAGTGAGCAAAGAATTCAGTAAATGGAGACCTTGTGGGATTTGAATGGAATTTTGCACACTTGGTGGTATAACCCCATATATCAGATCAAACTGGGAATTGAGGAGCCTTGATGAGGAAGACCTGGGTGCTGAAGTGAATACTAAATTAATCGCAGCCTGCCATCACTTATTTGCAAATAAAGTAAATTGGATAGTGGGCTGTGTTAGGGAACAGAATACGTTTATCTCCCTCTTACCAAAAGTGCTGAGGCAACAGACAAAATGTGCTTTTAGCACTGTTTTGGCAGAAAACAGGACAGATTCTTTCAGAGCTTGCACAAAGAGCTCAGTCCATGTAGCCTCCAAAGATCCCATTCTCCAATTAACACTTCTAGAACTCTGTCATTTTTACTGTTTTGCTGTTTTTTTCTCTTCTTGCTTAGGCTTCCCTGTCTAATCAGGGCTGTCTCTGCAATGTTTGTAATGCCTTCTGTTGAATAGTTTTCTATCCACAGAATTCCGTATTGGCAGTTTTTCTGAAGAAATATTCTCTAACTTAATAGTCCTTTGCAGAAGTGGCTGTTTATCATGTCATGTGTTGCTTTTTTTTCCCCCAAAGGTAAAGGATGCAGATTGAAAACAGTGTTCTATCTATGTGTCTTTTAAACAAAGACTAGAACAGAAACAAGTCACTGTGACAACATGGATGGTTGTAGAAATCAAAGTCTGTTGAACGCGAGCATCCATTCACAAGTGTGCTTCCTTCCACAGCAGTTTCTTGTTCAATAGTATCAAGTCTTTTCTTGGCCATTCTGTCCTCTGCAAACTTACTGGAATTGCTAATTGCAGAACTACATCTGGTGTGGATTTCAGCCTCCCTCCAAAGAATGTTTTTTTTATCTCTGTATCGGACTATTTGTTTCTGCTTACTGTTACAGTGTGAGGACCCTTCCTCATACTGCTTCTTGTCTAAGCAGCGGTATTGTTAAAGGAATTCTGCTGACCCTCTCCTATGCAACCAATATTGTCACTGAACTCAATGTACATGAGTTCTGTGGTTGTCACTGTTATTCTGTGGATGGCAGCAGATAACATCTTCTGTTTCTACCATTGAGCAGTTGTACAACTTTATTTTTTCATCAGTTACCACAGTTTGAGGTGTGTGAATGTATGCTCTTTTCCATCAGCTGTTGACTTCTTGTAATGATGTCTTTCGAAAGCAAGTATTATCCATGATGGAGGTTTTTGCCCCCAAATTTGCAAGTTTTCTTGTTTGTAGTCACATTCCCACTTAGACTACTAAAGATGCTTTCATCATTGATCATTCTGGAGATGGTCTTTTGCCAGTTCTTTTTTGACATTCATGGACTGACTGAATTCAAAACCACTTTCTATAAGCATTTTGCCCGCCTTTCAACCTATGAATGATTAGGTGGTACTTTGTATATGATTACCTCAGAACTATCAGAGCTAGATGTTTCCATATGTTTAGTACCGTATGATAGCTATTACATCTTGGTTAGAAGCCATAGTGGAAGAAAGACTTAGTATTTACCATCTTTTTTAGTTACCTCGAAACCTTAAGAAGAAATAGATTATTTAATACCCAGAAATTCAGAGTTTTTAACCTGTTCATATTTGTTTTAGCTCTTGACCACTACAGTTTCATAGATATGAAGCTTCATGGTTGTCAGCTGTGTTAGAAATCTGTTTTTCAGATTGCTTGGAAAATTAATGTGGTCATGTGAACACCTTTTCTTTTTCTATTTTAGGTGAGCAAAATGGTAACAGAAATCCTGGTGGTCTGCAAATTGGTGACCTTGTAAACATTGACCTTGATTTGGAAATTGTACAGTCTTTGCAGCATGGTCATGGAGGATGGACTGATGGCATGTTTGAAACCTTAACAACAACTGGAACAGTTTGTGGCATTGATGAGGATCATGATATTGTAGTACAATATCCAAGTGGCAATAGGTTTGTTTTAAAGCCTTTGTTGTACATCATCACAAATTTTATTTGCCTTTGGCACTTGTGATTGCTTACTGCCAGAGGGGTTCTGGAGTTCTGTTCTGCTTTTGTGTATATTAAGATATCTCTGAGGATTTTTATTTCTTTTGCAATATGTAATGAGGGGATATATATAAATATAGAGAGAGATAGAGAGAGATAAAAATATAAGCTCTCTGAACTTTGGTTGAGTCCAAAATAATGAAGTTGTAGAGTATCTTATTTCTGAAATGTTGTGTTTTACACAGTACTTGTTTTTTTTATTATGGAGCACCCCAAGTAAGGTTTCAAGGAGAATGGTAAGAGCAGTGCAATGTACAGTTTTAGGAAAATAGGTTAAGAGAACTGGTGATGAATGTCTTTGTTGGGAATCTCATCTAATAGAATAGATACATTGACTTGATCTGTATCTAGCATTTTTTTAATCAGTGGGGTGTTAGTTTGGGTAGATGTGAAGCTGGAATAGGAAGTATTGGGGAACTTGTTGCCAAAACCACTTAGTTCAAGCTAGATTTCATGTTCTGTTAACTGCTTTCATGCTAACAGCGTTCAAACACAGCTGTACTGATAGATATGAGCTGATATGTCCAAATGGTTTTGTCATTTTGCTTACAGCTATTGGTTTTCTCTTTAAAAAGCAGTCAATGAGTATATCATTATTTCAGTTCAGCTTGGAGACTTACCTATTTAATTTGTCCCAAAAGAGCTAAGACTCATTGCTCTTGATGAACTTCATGTGGTTACTGATTGCTCACCACTCTAATCTACTTACAAAAAAAAAATCAAGATAATATCTGTCAAGATTAGTGTCAACGTATTCAGGCTTTCCCTCTGATATTGCTTGTTAATATTGCAAAGTAATGCAAAAATCTTTTTTTTTCCCAACTAATATGAGCCATAGGGATGCAAGTACCATTCTGTCTGATAATTATGGCTATAGAGGCAATCAGAGAAGCTAATCTATACTGTGCTTTTTTTTTTTCCTTGGCTTTCATCAGTCACCTGATGCTTCTTGACCAGATCAAACAGTTGAATGCAAGTCAATCCTGGAACAAATTACATGTAAAGTGCAGACTACCATATTAAATACTGGAATATAATTAGGCATGAAAACAGCTAAATATCTGTAAAACAATAAAATTGATAGTGGAAAAATAGGATAGCTCAGTTAAATTCAGATGCATCTCAACCATGCATTTGGTTGGAGAATCTTTATAACTGTGTTGCATCTTCTGACTTTGAAGTGGAGGGGCAACATCCAGAGTTCTTCCCTTGTTGTTTCTTGACAGTACCCTTGTTTGTGAGACAACTTAATCTTTCCCATTCCAATTTGACTCCTCCTTGCCCTGGGAGAATAATAATAATAATAATAAAAAAAAACTCCTTTCAAGAATATTACATTGTCATGAGCTGTTAGCTTGTAAGACATTTCTTCTTTGCTTCAGTAATTTACATCTCTGAGGATGGTAGTATTCAACTGATGAGCCACGTTTAAATGGGCAAGTAGTAGTTAACAACGTGTGCTACAGCATCAATTTACAGGAAGGCTTAGGCATACAAGCAGAACCTTATCCAATTTACTTATTCATATTTTTTAACATTCGTTTCACTTCCCAAGTTTAAAACCTACTTCAAATGATTCTTTGTCTAGGTGGACATTTAATCCAGCTGTTCTCACCAAAGCCAATGTTGTCCGAAGTGGAGATGCTGCTCAAGGTGCAGAAGGAGGTACTTCTCAGTTTCAAGTGGGTGACCTTGTTCAAGTGTGCTATGACTTGGAGCGAATCAAGCTTCTTCAGAGAGGTCATGGAGAGTGGGCTGAAGCAATGCTTCCTGTAAGTAGCTGTATGTTTGGACTCAAGATGATTAAACTTGTATAATATTTCTGGTTATGATTGTTAATAATACCTGGAGGCCATGAAAGTGTCAGAGAAAGTATATTTAACCAAACAATACTTAATACTTATTTAGCCTGATGAAACTTAACTAGAAGGATTAGCAAATGTACTATTATTCAACTGATTTGATAAAAATTGTTTTCTGTAATGTTCAGGTATCTAACTGCTTTATTTTTAGTATATTTACTTAAGATGTTTCCTTTATTGCAGACTTTAGGTAAAGTTGGTCGTGTCCAGCAGATCTACTCGGACAGTGACTTAAAGGTTGAGGTTTGTGGGACATCTTGGACATATAATCCAGCAGCTGTCTCAAAGGTGGCATCAGCAGGATCTGCTATAAGTAATGCGTCTGGTGGTAAGTTTAAATAATAACCAGAAACGTATGTGTGACAAGTACTTGTGTTAATCACAGAATTGTTAAATATTGGTACAGAGTTTGTATGTAAGGTTAATAAAACTCAAGACTTGATGTTTGGTACTCCAGTATTACTCTTCATGGAGAGATGAAAGGAGAAGCTTGCAGTAGGCGTGGAGTTGTTTATAGCTGTTATCTTGATAGATGTAAAATCAAATGTGTGATTCTCTTTGGCTACACTGCAAGTATATCTTTGGAGACCAGCTCTGAGGGCTTTAAAGCTGGAGTGTTTAGAAGGGATGTTAGATTGAAACAGGCTGTAAGGCATGAAGAGAGTATCACTGGGAGAAGGAAGCAGCACATTTTTTGTTTAAAGTGGGTTGGAGATAGCAAGTGTAAATGAGGGATCTGTTGCAAGCAGTTACTTATGTTATTCTTAAAAGGTTTCTTGTCTTAAAACTTCATCAGATACACTTTGGCTAATCATAGTGGGAATTTTTTTAGGTTACATAATCATATTTCAGTTCTGTTGAACCTGCTCATGTTCACAGAATCGTAGAATGGCCTGGGTTGAAAAGAACCACAGTGATCATGTAGTTTCAACCCCCCTGCTATGTGCAGGGTCGCCAACCAGCAGACCAGGCTGCCCAGAGCCACATCCAGCCTGGCCTTGAATGCCTCCAGGGATGGGGCATCCACAGCCTCCTTGGGCAAGCTGTTCCAGTGCGTCACCACCCTTTATGTGGAAAAGCTTCCTCCTAATATCTAACCTAAACCTCCCCTGCCTCAGTTTAAAACCATTCTCCCTTGTTCTAAAGCGTTAGTGTTCATCTAATACTGATGGCAGAAAGATTATCCAGTACATGTTTTGTGTTCTATTGCCTGTTTCATTAATTGGTTGTACTGAAATTTCTTTTTTCTTCGTCATAGCTAATTGTTTTTTTCCCCCTTCACATATTTACTCTAATGTCAAGAAATCTTTCTACATAGGGTTTTAGACTTTTTCATAGGGACTGTGAGCATAGATACAGTGAATTTTCTCAAAAAAAGGAAAAAAATAGAAAAAAGACACACGGTTACTATGATAATAGAAGGCAGGAAATAGACAAAGTTAAGATAGAAGACTAAGAATCCTGATACATTAACATGTAAATCTGTATTTTTACCTGCTCCCCCTCTTTCCTGTATTTTGTGGTAGACACACTATTTGTGGTTTAAAAAAGAAAAACTTCTGTTCTGAAATACTTGATGCGACTGTCTCAACTATTTAAGGGGATTAGGATTCAGGATTTATTCAAAACCCTATAATAATTTAAAGGTGGTTTGTGTATTACTAGTTACATGCCTTTAGAATTGTGACAATCTTCGTTGTTGTTTTTCCTGTTCTTTTGTGGCTAGAATTGTAGTCTTAACTGTGGTTTGTTTAATAAATGTAGAGAGACTGTCCCAGCTATTGAAGAAATTATTTGAAACCCAAGAATCTGGAGATCTCAATGAAGAATTGGTTAAAGCTGCTGCCAATGGAGACGTTGCTAAAGTGGAAGATCTGCTAAAGAGACCAGACGTGGATGTGAGTTACAGGGGGTCCTGTAATGCTAATAGAATAGATATCCTTAGCCAATCAGTAGCATGCTTGCACAGAAGTAATACACCTTGTTCCAGTGCATCATCCCCCATTTGTTTTCTTTTGAATTGTGCAGAGGGATGTCTGAAAATGCTGCTTAATATCCTGTTTCACTGGACAAGTTTTGTTATACTGTCTGCTGTCAATAAAAGTGTCTTCAGTCCTATGTCTTCCAGAGTCAGGGCAGAGAGTTAAACTCACAATTAATGAAGGGTCTTAAACTTCTTTTGTTTTTAGAGAAAGGAGGAGTGAGGGTAGGTTTGGATGGGTGGATTTGTGTTTTTTTCTCCATTTTCATAAGATAGATCAGCTAATCTTCTTGGATACTGTTTCCCAAATTGTTTAGTCACATTACTGTGTAATTAGACAGAAAATGTTTAAGGACTTGATTCAGGGAAAAAGTTACAAAATCACAGAGTTTTTTGTCACTACAACAGTAGGTATCCTTGTAGGAAGAAGATTAATCTCCATCAATTCTGAGGGCTAGTTTGTAGCTCAAGATTATATAAAGCATAATAACTTCTGTTGTTGACATAAATTAGAAAATGAAGTAAAGTATAGCTTAGACCAGAGAACAGACATCATTATGAGGCCTCTTTTCAAAAGCTTGCCTTTACAGAGGCCCAAAGGTAATCTATATATATTTCTTAATCCAGTAATCATTAAGATGTTAATGTCTGAAATAAATGCTTTGTCTTTCCTTCAATCTAGCTAATGCTGTGAAAATAAGATAGAGTAGACCCAGGAGGAGGTGATGTCAAAAAGGCAGCTTTTTAAAAATAGTTTGTCTGCTAGTCTTTTGCTAATCTTGTGTTGTGATTCAGTAATATACTCTGTTTTCTAAGACACTTGCATGTATACAGTGTCTCGTAGGGGTGTTTGCATCTTGCAAATTTTCTCAAAGTGTTAATTGTTTCCAGGTAAATGGACAGTGTGCTGGACACACAGCTATGCAAGCAGCTAGTCAGAATGGCCACGTTGATATTTTGAAGTTGCTTCTGAAACAGAATGTGGATGTTGAAGCAGAGGTAAATGAAATATTTGAAATGTACACTTTTTGTACCCTTAAGTTTTAAACTTAGCTACATACATGAATAACATCGATTGGAGTTGCTTTCTTGCAATAATTTGTAAGTTCTTCTGGTTTTATTTTAGTTTGCACTGCATGCAACTATATTCCTAAGCTTTCTAACATGTTTCTTCCTGATGACAGATTAACTACTTTTCCTTTTTTGATTGGTAGATAGCTATTAAAATAAGCAGAGTAATAAAGGGTGTAGAAAAATTTGCTTTTTTTTAGCAGTATATAACCAGGTTGCAGAGAAATGAATAGGTCTATCTGTTTATACAGGTTGCTTTTCTTAGACACAGTGTGGCAAAGTGTTGTGTGTTCAGTGTAAAATGTGTTGCTTTGTGTTTAAAAGCTAGTTATGCTGTGTTGATATCACTGATGAAATGATACAATCCTTGGTACTGAAATAATTTCCATATTCACTGGTACACCTTTGCTTTGTAGAAGTTTTCTACTTAAATGGCAAAAATGACAAATTTGATGCAGTACTTTGTTGCTGTGGACTAACATCTGTGAAACACCTTCATTTTAGAAGCAGTACTTTCACTGCAGTACACACTGTGCATTGCTGTTAACTAGTCTGAGCTGCTTTTTGTCTGTTCTGTAGGATCCAAGCTGCAGCATTAATCAAATTGTGGACTGATACTTCAGTGGTGTAAGGAAGGATTAGATGCATTGCAGAGGAAGGTCAAAGTGTTATCTATGCAGCTTTGAGATAAGGCATCTTGTAATCATCTGGTAGGGTTGTTAGTGTTCCCATTATCTCAATCGTAAGAAGGTTCTGTTGGTGTTGTCTCCCCTGTGCTTACCTCAGCTTAATTCTGAGTTCAAGTGGCCTCTATTTTGTCAGAAAAAAATTGTTACTGACAGCATAAGAAGCCCATTATTAAATAGTAAAACTATGTAGTAGCTTTTTAGTCCATTGAAGTGAATGGGTATCAGTTATATTGGCAGCACCGACAATATTATGTCCTTGGCATGTATAGAAATACAGTGCTTTTAGTATTTTGTTTTTATATTGAAAACATTAGATTTTGTCTTAGGAAAAATGCTTAACTAGTTGCTAGCTTTTTCTAGGTATATTAATAGACTACTATCTACATTAGACAGTTTAAATTAGCTCCTGAGACTACTGGTTTTTACAGTGAGCTTAAAAAAGCACAGACTTCTGTAAATTACTGCTCATAAAGTAGGAATTCCATACATTAAGATTTTGCGAAATCATGGTTCTGTCTCAAAATTGGAATATGTTTAAACTGTAAAATATTTAATAAATGAAGTGGGATTTCATCAGCAACCATCCCAGTAAACCTTGTAGACTGTAAATATGAAAAAGCAATTTACCGCCTTCCTGCAAAACTGTTCTCAGAATGAAGTAAAACAATACTTGTCATGCTGATGGCTAAGTTTCATCTCATGGTGATCATTCTAACTAGATGAGGAATAGTGAAAAGTTGTCTTTTCTGATCTTTTACTACACTAAACAGACAACTTTGCTTCTGGATTTTTAATCTTTTTCTATTGCCAAAACTAAATCCTGCAAATACGTAGTGATATCTCACTGCGCACGTAAGTTCAGACAAGCAACTAGCTTATGGAAATTACTGTACCATTGAAATCTCTTGTGTTGCATTTTCTTTTTGCTTTTGTGTACTCTTGTTGATGTTGAAATTTCTTGATTGATATTTTCAAAGGTATCATAAAATATCCTGAATTGCAGGGGAGAGATAAGGATTGTGAAGTCCAAGCCCTCACTAGTACAGTCCACTCTTATGGATGTTAAGAACAACCTTAACTAGCAAATTTATGACTTTAATCTGAACTGAGAATGAAGTAATGAAACTGAGATAAACTGAATTGAATTGGAATTTTAATGCTGTGAAGCTTCATCATAGAATCAGAACTTGCATTTAATTTTAGCTTCAATCCCACACTTCCTTTGGAAATAATTTATAAACTCAAAGTTAAGACATGATAAGCTCTAATATACATTAACTTAATTATATGAACAATTCTCTAGTTGTCTTCCATGATTTGGAATTTGGCAGTTCCTGGATTACAGAATGGGTTATCCTTAGTTACAGGGTGGGTGATGTGATTTTGTTTGTTTTTGTTGACAGTGGTATAGCATCGAATATCATATATTATAGTATCATATATTATAGAATACATATTTCTGTACACAGATTCTTAATTCTCTATTATTCCTTTATGGTCTGATCAATTCTTTTATTAGTTTAAACAATCTCAGTTCCATTCAAATATCCCTTTTTTCTTCAAAGAAATTTTCATGGTTCTGTTTAAATTCTTATTGAAATGAAGTGTGGAATATACAGAATTAAACTAATGTTTCTACATTAGGATAAAGATGGAGACAGGGCTGTCCATCATGCGGCCTTTGGTGACGAGGGTGCTGTGATTGAGGTTTTGCACCGAGGCAGCGCGGATCTGAACGCTCGCAACAAACGGAGGCAGACTCCACTTCATATTGCTGTCAACAAAGGTCATCTTCAAGTTGTGAAGACTTTACTGGACTTTGGCTGCCATCCTAGTCTCCAGGTAATGCAGATGTTACATACCTAAAATGTGGAGCTGTTCTACTTTTAGCGTTTGAAGCGTGTGGATGCTGTGTATAGATGATAGAATAATTACAGAAAATAGGTTGGAAGGGAACAGACCTTGTGAAGTTCTCTCTTCCCATCTTCTACCCTAACGTGACCAGCTGTAATAGAAATGCTGTTGTATTGATTGGTTTTCTAAAAAGCTTGATAAAGGCACCTGATTTACTCAGGCCAGTTCATGTTAGTTGATGTTTTCACAGACTGTGGTTATCTGTGATTAATTTTTTTTCTCCAAATTCTTGCTCTATCTAATCTGCAGCTGTTTGCAGCTTTGAATTTTTCTTTGGATGTTGATACTGTGGAATGTTCCAATGAAAGAAACCTTTTTTCCCCCCAGAATTGACCTATTATTGATACAACTGTTTAGCCAAATTCTCTTTTAAAGCTCAGACTTTTATCTAAAAGGTCATGATATGTGGGGCCTCATGTTCCATAATTACACAGGCAATTTTATCTGTAATGAATGTGGTGGAAGCTGTGACATATGAGTGGAACCTCCTGTTGAGAAAGCAGAGGAGAAGCCTGCTGTCAAATAAGCAAGTATCCATATTCTTCATGAGCTTAATGCAGTCTCATGCAGTGCATTAGTAAAAACAAATCAGAAGAGATTTGCAGTAGAAAGAAAAAGCTGTATTGTCCTCGTAAAATCAAGACACGTTAATAATACATCTACCATCTTGCTTTGCCTTCATGTCAAAAAGCAGTACATTTTTCAAAATTGTATATTCATGTAACAAAAGTAAAGCAAACTTAAAATTAATGAATATATCGATTGTGTTTCTGCTTTTACCTGGCTTCACGTGTAGATTCTTGAACTTGCTGAGGCTGAGCTGTCAGCCAGCTAGTGTTCATCCATACCCTCTTTAGTATTTGTTGAACTTTGGATAAGTGAAGAGTCTTTTGTCGTGAGTTTAGTCAGAGGTGATAATGTATACAATGATCTGTGGGTAGCCAAAGTGAATATCTGACTCGAAATAACAGAAATGTGTTTGGTTTGAAAAATTCAGTAGAATGGTGCTGTAGATCTCTACCTGGAAAATAAAACTGTCATTGAACATAATGAACTTTCAGATCCTGCAGGTCTGAACGCTAACATGCAAATGTGAGTAGACGACTGAGTTGGTGGATAAGAGCACAGAGTAGTCAGATTGAGTCATGACTGGAATTTAAGTGCCCATCACTCTTCTACTGAAGCTTATTCTCTGTGTAAACAGAAGCATGTTAATTTGTAAGCAGTAAATTCAGCAAATACCATCAATTAGACTGGATAAAAGCTGCATAGTTAAATTCTAGCAAGCTGGTTCAAGTGTTTCCTTTATTTGACACTTTTTGTTTGTCAATTTGTGATTCTCATGGTTCCAAGATTCAAAAGATTTATTTTCTTAATATATTGTATTGCTAAAATGTTCAGTTCCTGTGTTTATCAGTTAGTAGTTGAGTCAGTGACAAAAGTCTTCCTGACTTATATGGTGTTAAAATTTTACTGGAAGCATAAATCTGGAGAGTTTGCTTAGATAGCAGCAAATAAGCATAAATGGATGTGTTTTCTCACTGTTAATCATAGGACATTCCTTTTTAGCCCAACCATTTGGGTCCTTGAATAAGTAATGCTCAAACTACTTTTAGGAATAAGTAGTATTTCCCCTTATTTGGGATATTTGAAGAATAAAATGACAAGCTAAAAATATAAATGATTTGTCTTCTTCAATTTAATTATGCAATGAAATCAGAGAAATATTTTCATTTTCCTTGTGTAATTTAATCCAGTATGAGCTATAAGAAGTTTAAAAGCTTAATATTGCTTGTGACGTTGGCCTTTGCTTCATGGAAAATGATGTGCTTCAGTTAAAATGACAGATGTGCTTAAGTTCATTATTTGGTCTGCATTTTATTTTTTGATTCTCTTAAGCTTTTATTCCCTATCATCTTTTTGGCACTATCTTTTACGTTGTTAATTACTAACTCAATCTTTCACCATCATCACTCAGAATTCCCTGCCTTCTCCCTGCCTGGCTAATCTTTGTTGTGATGTTCTTGTTGCTGACCTTCTGTTACTCAGAAATGTTAATTTGGGCATCTCATTAATCCAGATGTGAAATACAGAAGCTGATATCTACACCAGTATCTGCAGTGTTGTCACATGCAATGCATACTTAAACTCTGGTTTGGAGTTCTAGTAGCTGCGTAATCATAGAAAACTGGGAGCCCAGGGAGGGATTACCTACTTGAGTGTTTCCAAAACCAGAACAAGAGCAGAAGCACCGTGCTCTGAACTCTGCAATATAGCCACACTTCTAGAAACAAAGACCTGTTTTGTGCAGTGAGTTTTTCCTGGTGATATTTACGTGTTACTTCTTCTTAGTGTGGATGCATACAGAAACTGATGTAAGCTGTTTCTGGTTTCAGGATTCTGAAGGTGACACTCCACTCCATGATGCAATAAGTAAAAAACGTGATGACATCCTGGCTGTATTGTTAGAAGCTGGTGCAGATGTTACTATCACCAACAACAATGGCTTTAATGCTCTTCACCATGCTGCACTGAGAGGAAACCCAAGGTAAAGATTTGTTTTTAAAAAATATTTTCTCATTTGTGAGAGGAAGACAAGTGCATAGAAATGTAGAATAATGGTTTTCTTTCAAAAGGTCTTTGAGTCTGCATATAATTGTTTCTTAAATTTTGATATTGCTTAGATAGGAATTGTTTCTAATAGTAGAGTAGCCACAATTAGAATGAAACTGCTAATCTGCTGCATTCAGTGCTCTGTTGGGGCAACTCTGGATCTCTGTAGAAGTCTGTAAAAGTTTACGAATAGGCTTTTAGAAGGGAGAAGTTAAGTAGGATCTTAAAGCATTTGTAAAAATGCTTCTGTTCTTCTTCCCCAGTTCCAACATTCAAGGGATTTGAATTTTTAGAAACACTTGAGTGATTTCTAAAGATACTGCGTGGTTATAAAGTGATAGGATTGTTGGGTTCAATCCCCTTTGGTAAAAGAAACGTGATTTTGTCAAAAGCGTGTGTAGAAGGAATTTCTTCTTTATGTAACTGGTTATTCTGAAGAAGTTAAATTTAAGGCATAATTTATTTTGTTTTATTTGCATACTGTGCATCTGTGTTGAATCCTGAGTTAAGGTAGATTGCGAAGAAAAATGATTGTGTTGGTAGAACTTTGTGGGAGAACTTGCTGGTTGCTTATTATGTTATGGATAAACTGATTTTCTTGAAGGCTGTTATAATAACAGGATTTTGGTGATGTTGCATGGTGGAGAATTGTCTTTGCATGAAGAGAGAAATGTATATGCTTGCTTGTTTACTGCTAAATTTTGCTGCATTTCAGTTGAATGAAGCTAGATGAATAAGGGTGTATATTGTGTATGGGAATAACATGTGGGTGAGTGTCTTAGCATATAGCTATCGAGGCTGATAGTCAAAGTAAATATGAGTGTTTACATAAGTGATTCCATTCATTTTACATAAGTTGAAAGTTGTGGTTGGGAGTGTTGATAGGAACAATAACTATTTACAGCTTTCTACAGAGCCTGTAATAGGACTCTAAGAGAACGTTTTGAAGATGTTGTGAAGGGAGCATATTTTTGGCATTCAAGGACAGTTGTTTCACAAATGAGTAACTTACTCTCCATATGAACTCTCCATATATACTTTAACAGTGTTAACCAGGAATACTGTGTGCAGTCTCCAGTTACCTGGCCTGAATTCCTTTTAACTTGTGTTACCTTCATTAGGCTCCTGTCACGGTTGGTTTGCATGAAAAACAATCTCAATATGAAATGCAAGGAAAGTGTATGGAAAAAGAGCTCTTCTGGGGATACTGAAGAATTTTTTGTGGGTGAACGTTTTAGGAGCTACAAGATTTTTCTTTGACAGAGAGATCAAAATTGGAGCTTGGACTAGTTTGGTTTGACAACTGGTAGAACATGAGGCATAATACAGCTTTTTCCTTGAATCCTTTCTTCTTTCTGAAAGTTTTTACTTGAAGAATAAAAAATATTTTCAATACTGGTGATCTGAACCTTATGTAGGTTTCCCTGTATATGTGTTTTGACTAGCATCTGAAAAGGCTTGTTATGTAAAGCAGTTAGATATCTACATTCTGGTTGCAGCTGTGCTTGAGTACCTCTGAAGCAGGTAGACAGAGAGAATCTTTTTTTCTGCTATGGAAGTTGGTAGGTTTTTTTTCCCCACAGAAATTTACACATCGACCTGGGAAGAAGTCAATGGAAATGAAAAGATTTCAAAAAGATTTCTTTTGTGCCACTCCTTCCACACATTCTCCCCCAGCCCCAATCATAATTATTTGATTCATTTGAGAGTTGAGTTCTGCTTTCATTTAGTCTTAAATGATTAGCATTTATTTCATTATGTTGATCTGTAGTTCTGCCACTGGCCTCTCTCCAGGTGAAAGCAGATTTTTTTGTATTAGTCACCTGTTCTTTCTAATCTGATATAGAACAATAGATACTACCAATCTGTTAAATGCACTGAGCACAAAATATTTAAAGTACTGTTAAAAATAATACTCTGAATTTTACCTTGTAGCTGTTATGGATCACAAGCAGTACATAATACATTCTGCTTGAAGCCTTACTTAAGCATTTACTTGTATTTCCTAATCTAAGCTTTCTAAGCTGGAGTTTGTGTGGCTAGAGGCTATGGTGCCATATATGGAATAGACTGCACTAGACTCCCCTTAAGGTCAAATATAAATATATAAATAATTATTGTACGAATGTTTTGTTTTCATTTAAAGTACCGTGAACCTTTAAGCTCAGCAGACTTTTGTCTCCTCAGCGTTAATGAGATTTTTCAGAATAATATTTGAATATACTGTACAGATCAGTTCTGTTTCCCACGTTTTCAACTTTTGGTTATGTTTGATCTATTCACGTACCTGTGACTTTTGAGTTTTTCATCTGAAGATGAGACTGTGAAGTGTGGGTGTATTATATATCCATTGCCCCAGTTAGATGGAGATTTGCATTGTATCTTGTGAAGAGAGCTATTCACACTGCAGTCAGCATCCTAAATGGAGGCTGCTTTTGGAGCTGACTTCTCTTGGCACATGTACTACTAGCTCCTCAGACCATTCTTTGGTACTGAGGAACTATTCTTTAGGTTAAAAAAAATATTGGAATAAGATGCAGCTTTTACACTGCTCTTTGATAGCAAGCAGTTTGTCATGTCTGTGTTCATAAACTAGCAAATAGGAAATAGTGTTTCAAAATGGAATTGCAAGTTTTCCCCCTTGTTGTTATATTATTTTTCATAGATCTGTCCTTTTAGAATGTGCAGATGGTTTGAGCTGGTTGGTAATGGAGTTTAACTGACGTGTTCTGTGAGAGTTAGGACTTCAGCTGTTCTTAGTATCTCAGGAATTTGTGGTGTTTGGTCACGCAAGTCCTCAGAGACAAGGTCTGGAATAATCAGAGTTGTAAAATTATTTTCTGAAATAGTAAAAGCAATCTTTGCTTCCATATTTGCTCTTCAGACAATGTAGACTGAAGCTGAATGCTTCAAAAAAAAAAAAAAAAGCATGCTCTTAAAACTGTTTACTATTAAGTATTATGTCAGAAAATGCTTTGAAAGAAGACTTTTGTTCAGGTTGGTGTTGAGAAGGAATATAATATCCATGGGCAGACCTATAATTAGATAGCCTGTAGCTGCTGAGGTCAGTGACAAATTTATCTTTAAATAGTAAATAATATGCCCAGATAGCATACAAGACAGCAAATACAATTTCTCCCCAGGGGTGTTGCTTCCCTCGTGCAATTTGTTGTATTTTTTTTAAAGGAGAGAAGGGGACAAAGGAAAGTGAGGGATAACAGAGGTGTCCAGAAAGTAGATGTGCTATTGCAAATACTGTTCATTTTAAATCTTCTTTTTGGGGGGGTCAGTTCTGTTAAAAGTGCAGCAGACTTGAGGAAAAATACAGGAGACAATCAGTCATTGGAAAATGTGTTTATTTTGCTGTTCGCCTATCTTCAAAAATGTTTTAAGGTCAATTTGCAGTGAATATAGACATGATATTAAACACCATTAGCTGTTTATTTACAGGTACAACCTTGAGATTTTCGAACTATGGAATTCACTATACTTCTTGTTACCTTCTGTCTTCTAAGTGCCTGGGAAAAATTAACCCTCTCTGCAAAGGACTGCATAATTATTCTGGCTTAGTGTCTAGCTTTAAATATATAAAAAAATCCTGTAGTGATCAATGCATAGCTACAGCTGGTTGAAGGGGACCAAATCCATTGAAGAGGTGATTTGGTTCCATTTTACCAGCTTTAGCAAAGCATTGGAGTGCAGGAAGGTTATAATTTAATAATATATTTTTAAGACGCTTTAGCATATGTGGACCATTCACAAAGAACGTGTGGCTTTCTCCTGAGTTGTTTTGTTTCTAGTCATTGCAAATTTAAATTCTTTAATTTTGAAGTGGCAAAATGGAAAGATATGTGCCAGCAAGGCCTTATATGTATGTACAGGCTTGTATTTTCCTTGCCTATTTCTTTGAGTCTCAGCTCAAATTCTAGTTGCAGTATAAACTATTCTTGACCTGCAATAATGAAATTCTAGGGTAGTGACCAGAAACAGCGTGCTTTCAGGTTGTACTCACGTGGAGTTCCTTTGCCTCTCAATGTTAAGCATTACTGGAGAGAAGGTTTCATTTTGCCACCTCCCTACCCCCTTGGTTTTCTGGCAGGTTACCCTTAGCAGCTGCTTTAGTGCTGTACTTGCTTAGCACAAGTGTAAATGTCAAGTGCTTTTAATTCCATCACTATATCTCTGGTTAGTATTAACTTTTTAGGAACAATTACATAATATAGCAAGACAGATATTTTTTTTTTCCTACTTGATTGTATATGTAAATGTTATATATCAGGTAAAATGCAGTTTTAAAAAAATGAAAGATCTGGGATTTAATCTGTTTTTTTTATTCCCCTAAACCAAGCCTCCTTTAATACATGTGCACATAGCTTTTTATACCATAACTTTTTATATGTTGTGTGCTGAATTCAGTGGTGTTTTTTTTTTTAAATGAGCTTTGACTGCAATGGGAAATAGTAGACAAAAGTTAGTTGGAGCCATTCACTAATAATGACTGCATCAAGTATAGTCTGCATCTGTTTGCTGCATGGTCTGATACTGGTGAGAAGATTTATGTAAATATATTCCCAACACCATGCATGCTAATAGAAACATAGCAGGTGTGTCACTTGGACTTCAGCATTAAAGATGGTTATAAAATTAGTTTCTATTTTTACCAGTTATACAGGAACTGTTTTACAGATACAGCTGCTCAAGTGCGCTTTTGGATGGTAATACAGTTGCATGTACTGGCCATATCGGGACAAAAAACGGCCATGGAAAAAAAGCCGTGTAGCATTTGATAATGTCAGCATCTGTTATCCCTGTCAGTCACACAGTTGAAATGTTTGAGTTACAACTGTGTCAGCAGATGCCCAAAGTTCAACGTGTGCTCGGTTAAAAACCGAACAGCTGATCTAAGTGATGGATGTGACATTTCAGAGTGACTGGATATGTATTCTTAGAGCTACGCTAACATGAACTAGCAGGAAGCAGTGTCAACGTATAATTTTAACTTCTGTGTCACTCAGAACTGTCATCTTGTTTCGGAACAGCGCTGCAGTGTTACACAAAGCAGAGGAGAGAGAACGTGGCATGATGACTTGTTACCAAAAACCTCTCTAAATACATTTGAGATGTTAAAAAGTTTGAGGATACAGTGGAGGCCAAATCAATTAGCGCGGAGGACAGGAACTCTTCAGTAGAACAACTGGATGCTTAGCAATTAACCTCTCTGTAAAGCTGGTGGTAATACCAGATTACTTCTGTGAGCGTGATCAAGTTCAGTAGCATCACTCTGAGAATAGCCACTATGGTTTGATTGTTTCCAGCTATAAAGTAGATTTTAATTTGGATTTAAAGATGCCGTTGTCTTTATGCCACAGTATCTGCTTACAAGAGAAATGGCTTTAAAAAAAATGTTAAGCATTTCATTTCAGCAAATGGTTCTGATAAGAGAACCATTCTTCCTTCTTACTTCTGTGGTTCTTTCTTCTGTGCGTTACTCTTTAGTTTCAGGCAATAAAAATGGCAGGCTATGTATAATAGCTATTTGAGAATTATTTTAGTATTTTAAAAATAAGGTTCTCAATCTAAAATTGGTATGTTGCTTTTTGTTTTTGTTGTTGGCTTTTTCACCAGACATTTTAGTAAGCACATAGATAGATTAGAATTCTTAATCTGGGACAAATGTGCCTGTTTCTCATGAATGTATCATCTAACTGCTCTTAGAAGGCTGCTTTATGAATAGAATTGCTGTACTGGTGAGCTCAGAGTATTCCTTTGATTTTTTTTCTCTATTCCTGAATTTAGTATTGAGCCTCTTAACTTAGGGATGGCATGCATTTGCATATTTTAATTAATCCTGCTTTTAAAACTTGAAACTGTTGTGGGACTCTTTTCCAGAGCATGTCTCAAAATTTTCAAGGTGTTGCAAAATGTTTGCATGGCCAATTTTCTTAAATCCAGATTTAAAGTAAATGTGGTTAATTTGAAAATGATATGTAAGGTAACTTAAGTAAATGTTATTTGCCATCTGTGTTTCCCTTTAGGAATCTGTCAATAGCTTTAATCTGCTGACTAGCAACTGGAGACTAGAAATCTCTGCATTGTCACTTTCTGTGCATAAACCAGACACAGCAGTTTGTACTGAAGAGCTCAGTGAGCATAGTAAATGCTGATTTGGAGAAATTTCTAACTTAAATGTTATATACTAAATGATAGATGTCATTGTACTTAATGTACTTTGTAAATCCTTTTCTCTAAATCACAGCCTTAATTTCTCATCTGTTTCTGCTTATGTCCTGGTTGCAGTCAGTAAGTTGTTAAATATTCTGTGGTAGATGCAAATTTAAAAGGTGTCATTGTAAGTATACAGAACTTGCTGTGATCAGTAAAACAATGGCTTGGTTAAATGAGATGTGTTTTGGTAATCGGGCTGTTAAAGCTTGTTTAGGTTCTATTGTATGAGGTGTATTGTAATCATAACTTTTGCTGATCTGAATTAACATGTTGAACTGTTTGTTCCCAGCCTCGTTCTGGGTTTTGTGTTTACAGCTGATGTTCTGTTTGTAATCCAAGAAAAACTTTCTCAACCCATGTATATAGTCCCTTAACTTAATGCCTTGTGAGTTGTTACTAATAAGTATGTGTTATTTAGGCAATACCAGCTGACCCTTAGCCAGTTAACTTGTCACTTGAATGTCATTCAAATGTGGGGAAGCATGCTCTTCCCAACAGCTGTTAGTTTCCTCTTACTGGTCGTTCTTTGCCTGCCAAAAATACATACTTCTTTACATTCCATAGCATTGTATGTTCATATGGGTACATAAAGAAGTATGTGCTCTGAGCAGGTACTTGTAGAGTTGCTGAACTACCTGTCAAATGAACCTGAAAAGCACTTTGCTGCTTACTGGTTCTTTCATTAAGTAAAATTCAGGGCTGAGATTTCTTTGGGAGAACAATGTTACAATTAACTGATGATAAAAACCCCATCTTATCAATCTAACTGAATTTAACAATGCAATTTACCTGTGCAGTGGCTTAAAGCCAGTTATAGCTCATTGCTCTGATGGCACTGACATGAGAAGTGCTTATTCAGGCTTCTGCAGCTGCTTGCTGTTCTGAGCAACCAGGGTTGAATGGAGACTTGAATCACTGGTAATTTTGCATGATGTTCTTGGGATTTGGAGTTGTATTCCACTGCGAAAGAGCCAGCTTTCTCTGAGGTCTTCAGGCATACTTCCACGTGTGCTTCTTCATGTAGGATCCTGGAGGGAACCACAAGCTCATACAATACAGCAGTTAGAAACTTCCTTACCCTCCCCAGCCCCACCTCCCTTCATACACGGCTTCATACACCCCGTGTTCTGCAAACTCATTGCAGGTTTCTGCTGTAGCTGAGAGTAGTCTTAAAAAGTGGATGCATGTGTGCCAGTAGTGGTCCTGCTTATCGCAGGCATAATGGCACGGAGTTCAGCAAACAACCTCTAACTGCTGCGACAGGGTTTGGATTGTCAGGCCCAAGGTCACATGTGACAACTCATTCCTATTCGATACTTCTACAGAACAGGGTTGCTTTTCTTTTTGTTTTTTTTCCTAAATTTGCACTCACCTGCTTCAGTCAAAATGCTGTTCACACTTTAAATGTTATGGAATTTTAAAAGCCCAACAACCCCAGCCAAACCATTTGATCAGACTTCGCTAGGTCTGGAATGAAAGTTAAACATTAGGTGTGTTGGGGGGGTTTGGCTCCACAGAGTTGTCAGACACCGCTTGGGGCTGCGTAAGTTGTGGTTCGGAGGTTCACTGTGGTTACTGTGAGGAGTAAGCTTTCTTTTTCCAGCGTTAGAAGGTAAATGGTGTGACAGTTAGTAAATATACTAGTGGTAAGGCAAGCCGAGAGCAGAGGTAGTATGGATTTCTGCAGTTCATGGCAGAGCCCTAGTGCAGCTGGCAGTGAGCAAATCAGCGTGTGGCAGAAGCCGGCACAGCGCTGAGAGCAGCAATGCAGCAGCATCCTAGTGCTGTAAGTAGGTTGTTCCCTTGTGCAGCCGAGATAAAGCACCTCTGTGTAGCTTCAGAGCTCTGCCCGGCCGTGCTGGTGGCTTTTTGTGTGGTTGGTAGCCCTTTAGTTGTGGTTTGCATAGGAAAACAGGAACGTATCAGTGAAACTAACGCTGACTGTTTGCTGAGCAGTTAATGGCATTGCAGTATCTGAGTTGATCTTCTCTAGCAAGAATTCTGCCTGACAAGTTGGGCTTTCTTGCTAGGAATTTTGGACTCGTGTTGTTTTCTTTCTGCCTGTTCTTTACACCACCAGTGCATGATACTCCACCACACTCAAACCAAGCTGCTCCCAGAGCAGAGGGATTAATCACAACTTAGAAAAAGAAAAAAAAAAAAAAGAAAAACAATAACCAAAAAAGAAAACCCATCTAGTAAATAAGTCACACATGCAGAAAGTCATAGGCATCCTTAAACGTGCAGAACACGGCAGGCGGTGTGGCGGTGCGTTACCTGAGCTCAGGGTCATGCAGGCTGGCAGCAGTGCGGCCAGGGCCCGGCAGCTGCCATCTCACCGCCAGCTCCTCGGGCCGGGCCGGGCCTGCAGGGTGCGGAGAGGTGCGGGGCCGGCGGCACCTGCTGCCTGCGCTGGGGTGGTGGTGGTGATGGTGGTGGTGGAGAGGTGGTACCTCACGGCTGCTGGGCTGGGAGCTAAGAGTCCAAGGATGGGTGCTGGCAAGCCATGAGAAGGTGGGCTTAGATGAGAGTAATCACAGGCAAAAAGGAGGGGGGGGGGGAGGAGAAGGGGGGAAAAAAGCCCAAAAAGGAAATCAGCCCCCTCCCCAAAAAAAAGTTGGGAGTCTCTTCAGAAAAATTAAAAATAAATAAATAAAGGAAGGCAGCGATCGTCTCCCCCCCTCCCGCAGTGGTGGTTCCTTCTGGCTCCCGCGGCCGAGCCCCGCATCCTCCCGTGCCCGAGCTGCGCTCCCGGGGCGCGCCGCCGCAGCTCCGTGCTGCCGGAGCCCTCCTTCCTCCTTCCTTCCTTCCTTCCGTCCGCAGAGGTCAGCACCCCGCCGCCCGCACTGCCGCTCGCGGGCCGCAGCCCCGCCGCCGGGCTTTATAGGCGGCTAAGCATTTGAAACACGCACAGCCGGGCCGCCCGGCTCCCCCGCGCCTCGCTCTTCCCTGACCATATTTAGTCAACCCTCGCAAAAAATAGCCTCCCAGCTGCCGATTGTCGATCCGGGCGCTCTCCCGCGCTCCGCCTATCGATTGAGCGGCCTGCGGGTCCGCTGCGCCCGGGGAGTTCCGCGCCGGGGGAGATCCGCGCTTCCAGCCCCGCCCGAGGGCGGCGGGACCCCGCGTGTGGCGGCCGGAGGAGACCGGCCCGGGGGGTGGGGGGCGGGAGGTGAGCCCGGAGGGCAGCGGATTCCTGTGATTCGCCGCTGCGGTGTTCGGTAGTCCTGCAGTGTTCCGTGCTAAACTAGGAAACGGGTTCTGAAAATTAAATGGAAGCGTGAGGTTGGTGCTGCTGTTCTGTGGAAAACGATCTAAGAGAAAGGAAGAAAAGATAGCAACTCAACCCTGAACAGCACACTCGGTCTGATTTTTGTGTGTACAGAACTGGCCTCTAACTGCACCAGTGCAACACATGCAGAATAGAAAAGTATGTTCGTCTCTGTATGAATATCTGCAATGTTTTTCTCTGAAGTGAATAAAGTAACTGACATATACGACAGAATACAGAGCCCTAATATTTCAAGATCTTACTGTTCGCACGGCGGTCTTTACGTTCCTTGTGAGCAAGAGTGAAAGTGCTGAAGAGTTTCCTCACTGTAAAGCTAACCATCTCTGCAAACACTGACACAGTGTGTTGTTACTCATCCATGTAAGCCCAGCACCCTGAGGGCAGAGCCCTGAAGGGACGCTCCTGGATCATGGTTGGCTCATTTCCTCTCCTTTTTGTGCAGTCTGTGTTCCCCAGTTGTGGGCTCCCACTTGTCCCATAGTTCCTGTTGCAGCAGGGCTCTCTGGTTGCATTTGTTTCCCATTGATTTCAAAGCTGTGCTCTGAAGACTAAATTGATGTTCTGCTTCTGCAGAGTATATTTTTGTGATCCCTGTGTATTACATACCTTACTGCTCCTTTAGATTCGTGCTTATTGAACTGAAATTCTCAAGTGCTGAGAACTGATTGATAATACTGAAAATTGAAAGAAGGAAGCAGCCTTTGCTTAAACACATGCTAACTAAGCGATCTGATGGATACGAAATGCTGAACTCTGGTTGTGTGGTGCTCAGTAGCTGCTCCCAGGTGCTGCTCCACGCGTCACTTGTTCTGGGGATGCTCCTTTCCCACTCTGAGCACAGCTGTCTGTGTGCTGCTGTGAGCCGGGGCAGCGGGCTGCCTGGCCTGGAGCTGCGTGCTGACGTGCGCTGCAGATCACAGCGCTGCCAAAAATAGTGCTGTCCCGCTCCTGTGTTACTTCTTGCACTGTGTTGGTACAAATACTTCTTTTGGCTCCCAGTGAGCAGGACCAGAGTAGTAATCTGCATGAGAAATAATCCTACAGAACGAGGTCATTCTTTGTAGGTGCTGTGGTGGGAATTACTTTTATTTTCGAACAAATGTGGTCGGAAGACAAGATTAGGATAGGTAAAATGTAGTCTTGCTGCTTTTGTGTTTTAAAGTATATGTAAATATATACTTTAAAAGATGACTTTGCAATTGCAGCTGTCTTTAGATCTGTTTCATTAAATATTGTAGATATAAGAGGAAGCATGTGAACAGGTTTTGCTGAGCAGGGCTGGGGATGAGTGGAGGAATGAGTGTGTGGGTGGGGGAGCAACATTTCAAGGCACAGTTTAATGTGAAGTATCATGTGTGAGAAAGATGTTGTCACACTGTAACACTGGAAAGCTAACCTGAGGGAGGAGAATGGCAGGAGAGTAGAGAAACTTGTAGTAGGGTGCACTGAATCATTATTACAACCTCTAGAGATAAGGTTTCCTGATCAGTTTGTGCTGAACTAAGGCTTTGCTCCTGGGAAGGGCAGTCTGCCCTCCCTACAGCTCCAGATCCAGTGCTTCCTTCTTCCTATTGCTCTGAAGTTGCAGTGTAACCTGGTGGAGCTCACTGATCTGACTGAAAGTGAGTGTACCTAGTTTGCAGTCTGGCAGGTCGTTTCAGTGATTGTTTATGCAGCCAACATAATGCTTGCATTGGCAGAGTAGGGGAAAGTGGGACAGTGTCTTTTGATGGCAGCTTAAGCTAAATGTGCTTAAGCAGATGTGTAGTGTCTTTTTTTACTTCAACATATGCATCTATTGTCTACCAAAACAAACATAAAGCAACCAACCTTCCCCTTTATCATGCTGCATGCAGTTGAATTGCAGTTAGTAGCAGAGAATCTCCTTCACTGTTTTTCTTTAAAGAGGATAGAAGGATAGGTTTGCAGTAAAGAATGTTAAACCTCAAATCTTTTCTATACAGCAGTGTGGTAGTTTTGTCTTCCTTGTAAGTACCTTTTACCTTGTAGGTTTTACAAATAAAGCCTCTATGCAATGCTTAATGCAGCTTTCTAAGGTAATGCCCACAAAGTCATAGAACCACAGAACATCCCAAGTTGGAAGAGACCCACTAGGATAATAGAGTCCAATTCCTGGCTCTGCATAGGACCACCCAAAATTCAAACTGTGTCTAAAAGTGTTGTGAGCAACTGTAAAAATTCTGTAAGAAGAAATACACAAGGAAAAAATCATGTATATAGGTCAATAATGAATACTATACTGTATGTTCTAGCCATTGGTCATGACACTGATGACTGCTTTGTCTGAAAATTCATGCTGTTGAGTTTGTGTTCTGATACACTTCATTATTTAAATATGCGTATGTTAAGCCATGATTCCAGACTCTCTGAATAAAAATAATAATAATAAAAAAAACAACACTCAAAAAGCATATTTGAATGGCAAGGTCAAATTAAAGCTTTAACAGAATATAAACGGGTGTTTCTTGTACCAAGTCACTACCAACTGTTGGAGCCTAGATGGTGATCATTGTATTGGGAGGATAAGTCAGACCAGAAGGTGGCAGCTCCAGAGAAAACATGAGTTGTGGTGGGCTTTGTAAGCCCCAACAATTGAGCTGGGGAAGCAGCACACAGCTTGATTTCTGCCTACGCTTAGACTTTCTCCTTCCTGTTTTCACTCAGCAGGTATTTAGCTCCTGGGAAAAATGAACCCCCTTCATCCACTAAAGTGCTTTGCAGAAAATTTACTCTAAAAGCTTCAGCAAAGTTTTTTCTAGAAAATTTCAAACTGAACTTGCACGAGATCATCCATCTGAAAAAGGCCTAAGATCTCTATCAGCTTCCTGCTAATCTGCCAGTCATAGAGTGGCTTGGGTGGGGAAGGACCTTAGAGAACATCTACTTCCAATCCCCCTACTGCAGACTAGCTAATGACAAAGCTTTTTTTGTCACAAAACAAACAAAAATAGTAATTAGCATAGCAGTGGCACAAATTTGGTGTTTTAATAGGGCTTTTAAATGTTTATTAGTGATCTTTGAAGCTATTCAATTAGCTGTGTAATCTGTAACAGCTGAATAAACTGCAGATGATTATAGTCTGAAACTGATTTTGTAGTTACTCTTAGATTTGCCGATTTCTTAATCTTTTGAATACAGTTACAGTGAAAGCAGTCTGTATTCTGTTTTCATGTATGGAAAAGGAAAGCAGGTTTTCAGGACCACGTTAATGTTATGATCCTGAAAACAGAGTAGTGTGATTCAGCTTCCTCATTAATACTTTATGTGGATTGGTGAATTAGGAATTGCTGTGTAATTGGCATGCAACATTAATTCACTGAGATGACTTTTTATGGTACAGTGCATGCTTGTTTCAGTGAGTGCTGTTCTGAATGATAGCCACTTAGCCAAGTTGTCAAAATTTTGGCAGCAGCTCTAGAAAATTCTGATAAATAGAACAGCAGTAGCAGGAAAGCCTGCAACATGAAGAGTAGAGTTTTGTGCACTGCAAGAAGCTGCCTCTCTGCTTGTGGGAAGGAGCCTGCAGCCACTGAACTTCTTACTTAAAAGAATTTTCCATTTGTGGCGTATTAATATCTTGCTAATTTCTAAGGTGTCATGTCCATGAATCCATGCTTCCATCCTGCTGCCTAGTAACTTAGTGCAGTCTGGATCAAAGAGAAGTGTGTGGTCTCTAACTTGCCTAGGCAGAAGAAACTGAACATTAATTACTCTCACTCAAACAGCTTACTGGGAGAAGTAATATATATGTCTATTATACACAGAAATTATCTGTTTGTTTTATTGGTCCTGTTGTTTTTTTTGAGTTTTGTAAAAATATACAGATGAGCTGTCTAGTAAGTATTTGCATAAAAGTAAGGTATGGTTGTAACCCTTGGTTGTTTAATAGTTGAACTTTAGAAGAAAATCTCAATGGCCTTTAACGGCAGACTAAGTAGGAAAAGAATTGAAAGCAGAACTGGTAGGGTTTGTGCTCTTGCAAATATTAGGATGAGTGAATTTTGTAACAGCATGCAAGATACTACATCTGTCAGTTTTTAAATTTTCTCTCATAGATGAGTTGTTAAAGAAATAATAATAGTGTTTCTGAGGCATACTCTCTCTGTGTGCATCTGTTTATGTGAATGTGCTTTAAATATTATTTTGTTTTGTTGAAATCTGTTGAGCTGGCAGTTCCTTATTTTGTTGCAGAAGACAAGGACATAAAATACAATCTGAGTTGGTTAGCGTTATTCCCTGCTCAGTGACCAGAACTTTGGAAATAAGCCAACTATATTTAAAGAGCAGCTTGTCTGGGTGTCGTGCCTTACCACGGCATTCCTGAAGATGTAGTTGCAGTTGCAGTGAGAATTTCTTCACCTCGTTTTTCTTCTTAGTCCTCTGTTGCCCCACCTTTTATAGGTCACTCCCAGTAGTCATGTTATCTCTTTCTTTCCATCACAAGGAATTTTCATGGTATTTATGTTGTGCTTTTCAGGTAATCCACGGCAGGTACTCCAGAGCTTTGTGGTTTGTCGAAGCACTGAGCCTTTCAGTAGAGAATAAAGAGAGTATGGGCTGTGATTCTTTGTGGATAAAGCAGAGGACTGGGCTTCTGTTCCTCTTTGCCTCACGTGCTCCTGAGGTGTGCTCTGTATCAGCTTGGCTTTCTGAAGAGCTGGTGGTGTGCCCAGGCACACTGTGCAGTTGTCAGCTAGGTGTGACACGAACCACAGTGCTCTGGGCTTGCTCCCTCTGGGACAGCCAGAAACTGTTGACATGTTTCTAACTAGTGGTGTGTTTATCTACAGTGGTGTTTGGATAGGCATAATTTCATTGCAAAATAAACAATACTTAAAGTGCAACTAATATCCCTGTACTTTGCTACATTTCATAATGTTTTGGTATCTCCTGTCTCAATAAATTAAGTACTTAACTTTTGAAACACCTGTGTAAGTGAATCTTTCAAAGGATAGTGTTGTTTTTTTTTCCCTCAACCATTTCAGATTTTTTTACTAATGTGACAGAACTGTAGATGATGAGATGAACAGAAGCCATGCAGTGTTTCAGAGTGTATAATGTACAATCTGTTAAGTGCTGTGGTCTCATTTTGCTGTTACAAGTGATGTTAACAGTGAGGAAGTGAGAAGCTTAGGCAGGTAAATAGGGCGATCTTGAGAGATGGAATGTTTTAATGTGCTTACCTTTAGAAAGCTGTGATTCTGCTGGAGGCTGAGGTGACTCGCTGACTGCAAAATACATTCAGTTCTCAGGGAAGAGATTGTGCCTACTGTACAGAGCACTGCCCTGCACAGCAGGTGGGCGGTGGGCTCTGTGTGGTCATTGGTCTCCTCAGGAGCTGTGTGACCAGGAGGCCTGGAAGTGCAGTTACTTCCTTGTGGTTACTTTGCAATCCAGCGGAAAAAATGTGATTGTTCTGGTGTGAAGAGGGTGTGAAACAGCATTGGGAGAACATGAGAGGTGCTTAAGAAGTCAAAGTCTGTTAGAATGGGGTCCTAGCAGCGTGGAGGAAGGAGTGCACAATCTGCCTCATGATCTCTTACTTCTGCTCGTTGGAGCAGAACCCCAGAACCACAGCTTGTTGTTTGCTTTATAGGAAACTCATTCTCTTACCTTAAGAGGGCTCAGAAGTGAATAGCATTTGTGTCATGTGGATGATCAAGGCAACAGATCCTTGGGATGGAATTAGGAGCTAAGTTATTGTTTGGCAATACAGACAGCCTATTGTTACCTGCTGCAAGTATTTTTGAGTAAAAGCTGAAAGGCTTTATTGCATCAGGCTATTTCTGAGGTTTACTGAAATTCTACCTGTTGAATATCAGGGCTCTATGAAGATCTGTTTAATTCCATTTTAGTGTCTACATTGGAAGGCAGCTTATGGCCTGCATTAGCTAGTATGGGATTTTAAAGCTTGAATTTTGTGAAGAAGCTCTGTTTTTCTTTTGAATTGCATGTTCCTTTAAGGGAAAGGAAAGATCAGGTGATAGAGGAGATTTGTTGTTATATTTCTTTTTGAGCAACTGTCATAAGGGAACTCCTTTTGCTTTTTACAAAGATGAGACAAAGGGAATCATGTTTGATTACCTGCCTGTTCCAGAAGGTAAGTGAAGACAAGTGAACTTTCAGAAAGTCTTTCAGAGAGAATGCACGATGATCAAATCAATCTTGCATTCTTTGGACTTAATGGATTTTAGTTTACTTTAATACTAAAGCAATCATATTGCTTTTCCCTACCCTAGAATTTAAGATGTAAAATAGTAAATCCACTTCCACTTGGTATCTTGCTAAGCACATAGAGAAGTGGGGTAGAACACTGCCATGGTGTTTTAAACTCAGCCACTTTCTGTTACAGCTATTCCTGTATTCCACTAAACAGCCACTTAAGAGTTTCAGCATTTATTTCATTTTTTTAAGAAGTTTTATTGTTTAGTGCTCGGCGATTGGCTGCTCTGCGTACTTCAACTGGAAGAAACTGAGCATGAAATTATTAGGCTTTGGAGCTGTTTCGCAACTTTTCACTCACTTTTTCTCCTTTCTCTCTTATAAAAAAGAGGCTTAAGCTTGTTTTTTTTCACTGCTGCTTTGTAGTTCCAAGAATGAATATTGTTTTTACTATTGCCGTGTTGTTATTCAACAAATACCTCACAAATGCATTTATCCATCTCTGTTTGTTTTAGTGCAATGCGCGTATTGCTGTCTAAGTTACCACGACCGTGGATTGTTGATGAGAAAAAAGATGATGGTTACACTGCCTTGCATCTGGCAGCTCTCAACAATCATGTGGAGGTGGCTGAACTTTTGGTGCATCAGGTAGGATTCTTTTCTCAGAAGGGTTTATATGTTGTACTTTGATTAAACATCTGATGTGAAAATAGTTAGTTGTTGATGCTACTGTACAATGGAGCAGGGAGAGCCATATGGGGAGCTGCAAAGGTCAAACTTGCTTTTGAGATTGGTACGTTGTCCTCATAGTGGAGTTGGGATTGGGCAGTCTGATAACCAGTCTGATTCAAACATCGGTACAGCAAATGATTGATGTACTTAATAACTTTTCTCTCAAATCTTCAAAACAGTAATCATATTGCGGGTTTTATTTGGTGCTTTAATTGACTGCCTTGCATTAATGAATTGCTGGGATAACTGTCTAATGCTTTGAACATCTTTTAGGGCAATGCTAACCTGGATATCCAGAATGTTAATCAGCAGACTGCTCTGCACCTTGCTGTTGAGCGTCAGCATACGCAGATTGTTAGGGTAAGTATTTCATTTGCAATATGTCATGTGGTTAATGGTACTTTATTCAAGGTAAATGTAGCTCTCAACACAGAGATGCTTCATGAAATTTAGTAAATGGCTTAGCAGCATGTTGTAACTCTTGAACGTTTGTATGGTTAATTTTGATCAATTTGGGAACTTGCCAACTTGTATAGAAGTTTAGCAAGCAATATGAAGGAAATTCCAGGAAAGCTAAATTTTTGTATGTGAGCATTATGGTTTCCTTTCTGTAATTGTCAGTTCTGGAGTCTCTTCTTTTGGAGTAAGGGATAATGTGTTCTATTATTTGTCTGAGCTTTATGGTCTTGTAGTGGGACCTCACAATAGCATTTTTGATGCCTCTTTCTTTGAGAGTAATTGTTCTTGCTCACGACTTCTGCAAACTGTGGCTAGGTGAAATAACACCTTACCAGTTCCATTGCTTTTCAGTCTTCTGTATGGTTTTCTCTTTTCCTAGCTTGGGAAAGCTAAAAGCAGTAATAAAGTGACCAGTGAAATTAATGCTATTTCTGTTTGCCTGCATGGTTATGAAGGTTTAATGCTTCCATTTAACAAAACCTGGTTAAAGGCAGAGGAAATCGGAGTATGGCACTACTTACTCATTCTGGCATGGATTGCTGACATGGGCTGTTAAGCTTAGAAGAGAGTCCTCAATGCTGTAGGATATGTTTGCTAAGAGTGAATACATCATCACTCTGGCCTTGGCCCCCTGTGCAATTTTTGTCTTTGTGTTGTGAGACTCTTCCTATGATGAAAAATACTTCCTATTCAGGCCTACTGAGAATTGTGCCCCGTATGTAGACTTGTATCTGTGGTTCTGTTGAGCATTATTTTGCAGTAAGGTTTCCCCATCTCTGCGGGTTGATGGATGTGATCTCATTACAGTGAAACATGTGATATGGCCCTATATCTGGAACCACTTGCTACCAAAAGAATGGTTTCATAGAGTCAGTGTCACTTGCATTCTGCAAGCTTTTCTGCAGCTATATTTGGTGAGCTCTTGTGCCCTTCTGGAACTGACACGGTACCTGGGAATCCAACACTAATGCAGCAGATGAGCAGGAAGGTAGGCACGTTGAAGAACTAGTGTTGTTGGATTGTGTATTGGATTGGCATACTTATACCCAAGAATATTTAAGTGAATGACTCGGTAGAGTATCCATATTTCAACGTTGGATTAGCTTTGAGAAGTCCTAAAATAACTCATGCAGCCATGCAAAGAACATGTTGGCTCCTATATTTCAAATTTAATTCCTATTGGGTACCTTCCAGGGTTGGGTTGTACCCTCAGGCATCTGTGGAATAGTGGTCAAAGGTAGCAGAGTTCTTTTAAAAGCTCTGCTGCCATGACAAAGGGTAATTTTTTAATCTTTTTTTTTTTAAATCTTTTTTTTAAACTTCTGCGAAGGGTTTGAATTTTCACAGTAGCCAAGGATTCCATGTCACTCTGAAGAGAGTTTTCTTATAGATTGTCTTCTGAGAGATTGACTAAAAATCCATAGTAACAATAGAGAAATTTTAATGACGTGCTGCCAGGAGAAACTGAAGCAGAAAATGACTAGTGGCAGACACAGGATATGGGTGTAAGAAATGAAAATTGGGTCAGAGAGAGTTCATTCAGAAGATGTAGAATGTCCAAGTGAGGCTGTTGTGAGTCTCAGCTGGTTTTCTTGCCTTCAGTTGTGGAAGAGTTGGGGGAATGTGGTAAACTGCAGTCAATTACAGACAGATATTTCTTGAAATATATGCTCTGAGTTTTTTATAGATACTTTATTTTTAGTCTTTTCAAGAGTCTTGATTCTTTAATTCTAAGATGCTAAAATCCCTGCAGTTGGGCTAGTTCTGAAGAGGGAGATATTTCCCTTTATATATTCCTGTTTCTAGGCTGTTCTTTTTGTCATTACTGCAATTCAGAGTGTTGCAGAGTAGCAGAAGTTTGAAACTGAAGTTAAAACATCAGCTGTTGTCTGTAGGTTTTCAAAAGCAACGTGATTTTTTTTTTTTTTTTTTTTTACAAGCATTGTTATTTGTTAGCATGTGTTCATTGTGTTGTTCAGCAGTATATTTAAGAAAGTTCTGGTGCATCAAATTATGAGTGCTTTGTGTAAGAGCAGTATGAATATGAGGGCCTGTGCAGCCTTATTTGCTTCCCTACCATTTGAGCTGGAACATGTCTTAAGGGGATATGGCTAATTTTAGCCTTAAGGATGATTCTTACGGTTTGTTACTTTCCAAAGTGTTCTAAGATGGTATTTAATAGTCAGTGGTTTTTATGTCTTCTGCTGCATAAGAATTAACCTAAGTATGTGTTCAACTACTTTGTTAATGTGAGAATACTACTGTACATTAAGTTGTAAAAGTTAGCATGGTGTGAAAGTGATGATTTTTGAGGTCATTGAAACCTAATGTTACAGGATGTATAGATGTCAGAATGTTTGCCTGCTTTGTTCTGTTTCTGATACACTGATCTGGTGCCTTGTTTGTAGGCTATTTGGTACAAATTAAAAATAGAATCCTGTGAAATAGCATCTCTTTTAGCTATCAGTCAGGCATTAGGCTTCTGCTGAAATAAAGTTGATATTTGAAAGAGGCGAAGTGCTTCGATTGAAGTCTGAACTCTTGACTGTGTACTGCGGTGAGGGAAAAGAGTAACCCTTTTGGACCTGACAGTGGATCCTAAACCACAGATTCCTTGAAATTCATGTTTGTGTGGGATAAGAAGCTGTTCTCATATTTTAAAGTGAGTTCTCTTTCTTCTCAGCTCTTAGTCCGTGCAGGTGCTAAGCTGGACATCCAGGATAAAGATGGGGATACTCCCCTGCATGAAGCCCTGCGACACCACACCCTGTCACAGCTCCGCCAGCTCCAAGACATGCAAGATGTGGGCAAGGTAGATACTGCTTGGGAGCCATCAAAGAACACAGTAAATAAAATGCATTTATTTATTCTTTTTTTCTTATGTGTTTGTCTCCTTATTATTCTAGCTTATCTCATTTCTGTACTGTTGAACTGTTTTGGTTTTTTTGGCAGCGTAAGTTTGTGTAAATACCACATTACACTGCAATGTAGGCAGGAATCCTTTTTTTTTAATAGGGCTTTTCACATTTAGTCATTGTCTTTGTTAAAGAAAAATAGAAGTCATTTAGTTCAAAATAGTTTTGGAAATCTGTCTTTCATAGTGAGCATATACAGCTGCCAAAAAATCAGAAGTGGTTTTTGGAAAGAGAAATAAACAGTAATACAGTACAGAATAAGACTAAAATCGTTTTCTGTGCTTCAACATCTTGCATGATTTGTTTGTAGCTTTCATTGTTCATAACCTTCTGAAAGCTTCTTCTGTTAGACTAAAGCATTCTTAGTCTTTATATATTGATTGTTCCATATCTTTTTGACAGAGTTCATTTCAGTAATAATACGGTAGTAAGGAAATAGTCTATAAAACACAAGATAATAAAGGTCAAAATGTTTTTAATTAATAAAAAAGGTGCTCACACCTGAAAAGCTCTGTGAATACCACGTGAAGTTTCTAATTTGGCTGATAGAAAGGGGAGAAGTAAATTTTGTGAGTGATTTGTGTGGTGGAAAGCAAACACTTTTTTTTTTCCTATGAATGCTAAAGATGTGCAGCATAGCACAGAATTAAATTTACTGAGTCATTTGTTACCCATATAAATACTTTTTTCGCAGTTAAACTGTGGGTAATAATTTTAGCATTTCATTCCAGAAAAACTTTATTGAAAAGCCTTTCTTCAAAACTTTACTTCAAAAGTAATTCTACTGTACAACAAATATTTTTCAAATTGGCTACTTAATTTCATTGAAGTACACTGGGCTAAGCTTTGAAAAGAGATTAAAAGTACAACTTACATAAATAAGAAAATGTGTCCTTATGAGTGATAGGAAGAAGCTGATTAAAACTCGGTTGTGTTCCCATGATCTGAAATGGACCTGTGAGCCATGGTCAAAATGCTTTGTGTGCATGTATTTAATTTTGAAAGGAATGAATAAGATAAATATTCTTTCTGAGATTCAGCATTTGATACATAGGTTTTTCAATTGCCTTACCATCGGTGACATCCAAGGTGAAATTGAAGGAGTTGTTTTGATTTATTTTTTCGAGTGTTTTTTCACCTTATAGCATTTATTTTTGAGAGTTTCATGTTTCAGAGAAAAAGGAGGGTTTTTTCATTCTGTTTTCTTCTAATTTCATTTGAGCTGTATAGGTTAAAAAAAAAGGACAACATTGGATTCATTTTAGTAAGATTTTAAAAAGGAAAGTAGGAAAAAGGTAGCATATCTTACAAAAAGACTCTTTAAGGTTGTATCTCTGATCCTAAAATTGTTCTTTCGTTAAAAAAAAAACCAAAACAATTAGTACATCATATTTTAGCTTGATCAAACTTTTGGTCTTTTTTGCACTTTTTTTAAGCTGCACTTTTGCCTAGCAAAAAAAGTCGGGAAGTTTTAGATAGTGTAATGGAGATATGTGCTCTAAGAGAAGAAATCAAAATTTGTTTTATTTAATGATATAAAACAAGGTAAGATGTGGCGGAAGTTCTAAGATGGAGTCAAGCCTGGCTAGTATATGACTAAGAACTCTTAAGGTGATCAGCAGATCAAACGATCTTGAAAATGTTAAGTAGTTGTAAATACTAAATGAGCACAATACTTGTATCTATCATGAAGGTAGTGTAAAAATGCTACAAACTAGATTTTGCCTGTGATCAGTTTTAATAGTAATCTGCATGTGCAGGCTCTGAAAATTTAAAGCTATCCAAAAACAGATGATGGATAATAGAATAATAACGTAGTCTGGGAAACAATAAGCTTTTCTTTTTGTGACTATGATGGTTTAAGGTAAACTGACAGAATCTGTATTTTTTTAATTACTTTTTATTAATTTCTTTAAAGATTGGGAAATCTGGTCAGATTCCTGTAGCCTATGTAAGAGCAAATCTGATAGGTAAGACTTGAGAGCTGATATTTGCTCTGATAAGGACAGTAACCCACGTCTGATTAAAATTTAAGATGCCAACCTGCTGAACTGCCCAGGGAGCATCTTTGCAGTGCAACACTTCAGCAATATTTCAAGTGAATAAACTAAAAAATGAATACAGATGTCACTTGTAGGATTCCAGATGTTTTTCATGCCCCATCCCTGGAGGCATTCAAGGCTGGGCTAGATGTTGCTTTGGGCAGCCTGGTGTAGTGGATGGCAACCCTGCACATAGCAGGGGGTTTGAAACTATATGATCATTGTGGTCCTTTTCAACCCAGGCCATTCTGTGATTCTCCAGAGGAGACTTGCTGCAGCTATGCTGGCCACTGTGTTTTCTTGGTTTTTTTTTTTTTTTTTTAATCAGTTCTGTGTGCCTGAAATGTTTCAGACTTCCAGAAAAGGGTCATGTGATACGATCATGTCTAGATATGCTACAGGTATCTGGTATTTGAAATTTATTTCTGTAAGCCACAGTGTCTAATGTAGAACACGTAGTTTTTTTAAACACAAAAGGACTTCTGACCAAATCAAAATGATCTTAATTTTTAGGGGTACTCAGCATTCAGAAGGCCAGCTGCAGGGATAGGCTGCATAAACTGAACGTGACATAGAATGAATACATTGGTCAAGTTGGATGCTTAAACCAGTTGGTGAGAGTGAGGTGCATACAAAGTATTGCCTCTCCTATTGTCGAAGCCTTTATAGTTCTGGAATTCTGCACTTAAAACTCCTTGAATTTAGGCTGTGCTAAAGCAGTTCCTTTGAATAACAATCTTGTTGATGCAGTTTGGCTGCATAATCATGCATAGTAATGAACTAATACAAAAAATCACTAATATAATAGTAGCTATGAAAGGGTGAAGAAGTATTAAATGATTAGGACAGGAGGACAGATATGAGTTTAAATCCCATCAGGCTGAGAAGGCAACTAAATCAAGTCTTTGTTGGGCAGTTGCTATAAGCACTGGGCTATAAAAGTGCGTGCTACTTCTCTGCCCAGCTGTTCTCAGTTCAAGTATGGTGGTGGTACCATTTTGTGTGAACTCAGCAGTTTTAGTTTTAGCATTCTGCATATATACAGACTGGGATTATACCCTTTTAAATGCTTACTACAGAAGCATAGCCACTTCTCCAGTATGTATAGGTTTGCAGGAGATTTGGTGTTTCAGTAGCTGACCTGTTCCTTGAAGAATTTAATTCCTTGAAGAAAAGCTGAGTACAACTGACGTAGAGTTAAACAACCATACAATAGTCTTACTTCTGGAGTCACTTCCTTGGGCATACAGATATATGCATGTTTATGTACACATGTGCATGTTTTCCTTTGGTCAGGCTACTCTTAACTGCACAGTGTCTCAAGTTGCTTACGTATTTGTTTCCTTTCAGTTAATAATGGGACTTGGCACTCAGGGAGCAGAGAAGAAGAGTGCAGCATCTATTGCCTGCTTCCTAGCAGCCAATGGAGCTGACCTCAGCATTCGTAATAAGAAGGGTCAGTCTCCTCTTGATCTCTGTCCTGACCCTAGCCTCTGCAAAGCACTGGCTAAATGCCACAAAGAAAAAGTCAGGTTAGTATAATAATAAAATTCCTACTTTCCAATCTGTTTTCTGTAGATTAACTGATGTATTTAAAAATCATGCTTTTATTACCTGTAGTATTAAAACTTACAAGCATTTTCTTGGTTTTTGCTTAATTCTTTATATTCAGTGGTACATCAAATGCTATCTGCAAATGCACTTGTTGAAACTTAAGTAAGTTTTGCAAGAGTTCCATGTAGTGACTGAAGTTTGAACTGTACCTTATTCCTAGGCCTTGTTCTTGCTCTGGCAGGTATCAGCCAGGGTGGGTTGCACCCCTGCCCTGTGGTGTCTGGATCTGGGTAGGGCTTACTGTTCTTACCTGCTGAGCTGTGGGTTTGCTGCAGGCGTCATAACAGTGTAATGGCCTGGCTGTGCTTTTGTCTAGGAAAAACAGCTATCTGACCAGGCTGTGAGGAATTCTGTTAGCAGGGAGAGAGAGAGACTGAATAGGTTTGGGGTTTGCTAACTTCAAAAAAGGTCTAGCTAATTAGGATTAGGTTCTAAGAATTTTGGAGAGTTAGACTGTGTGTGACTAGAGCAGGTTATTTCCTGGAGCTTGGTATGCAAGGATTTTGATGAGTTGGGAAGTAAACAACACTGGTTCTTACACTCAGGGTGGAGATTGCAGTACCAGGGACTAGAACTGCAGCAAAATGCATGTTCCTGTGGGAAGAAGGGAAAGGAAAGGTGGGAGGATTCAGCTGGTACTTGGTAGAATTCCAGCTCCAGGAAAGGGGTGGAGGAAATCACTGGAAGAATTAAGTGCTCATTGGGACAGTGCTCATGGAGGCTCAGAAGTCTGTGCAACTTTTGGAGACTGAAATGGGCAAAGCCCTGTATAGTGTGGTGTGAATGCAGTGCTGATTCTGCTTTGCATAACAGACCTCCTGAGTACCTGTCAAGCTGAATCATTATATGACTTTCCAAAGAGAAAAGAAGAGGTTAGACCTGGCACCTCAAATGCTCTTCTCTAAGAATTACAGTTTCGCTGGTATCTTGCACATGAAAATTTACAGCTTGCTACTTGTTCCAGTTATATTCCCATTATTGACTTGATTCTTATCCTTAATTCTTGTTTAAAAATCACTGTAAGACAACAAAGACCACACTTCCAAAATGTCACAGAGAGGAACTGTTTTTTGTTGATGTTGCCCCAGCATGAAAGGTTTGTTGTTTCTGCCGTCTTTTTTTTTTTTTTTGTCAGCTTCATCATTGTGGCTGTTCCTATTTCTTGCCACCTTTTATGGGCTTGTGAGCACTATGGGACTAAGCTGTTTACATTTAATCTGTGCTCCCTCTGCTGGGTGAGCTGCAGCAGGGGACAAATAGGTTGAGGACACTTACGGATTTTGAGGGTTCTTTTATAAGCCTGATTGCAAAGTATTACAAATATATTCAGGATTTTCTAGGTGTTTTGCAGGTCTGAATCTACAGGGTATTTCCCTATTCTGAAGTAAACTCGGAAATGGGAAGGAGGTTTTTTATATTTACAAAATGCTATTCTGATTTGTGTGGTCTGTTTTTGCAGGATGTCTTAACTGATCATGAAACCTTGTGTACTGGTGTCAACTGTACATTTGGGAAAATATAGTTGGGATTGTTTTATCGTATACACTGGTGCTTGAGTGCATAGGAATGTATAAATAAGCAGCTTATTGTTGTGCAGCATGAGCTAAAAATAAAAATAAGAAAGTCTCACTGCAAGATTTCTTTATAGTGGTCAGGTTGGTTCCCGAAGTCCATCTATGATCAACAATGACTCTGAAACCTTAGAAGAATGCATGGTGTGTTCAGATATGAAAAGAGATACTCTGTTTGGCCCATGTGGACATATTGCCACGTGTTCTCTGTGCTCACCACGGGTGAAAAAATGCCTCATCTGTAAAGAACAAGTTCAGTCTAGGACAAAGGTAAACTTCCACAGCTTTTTGTTTCTGTTTTTTTATATTGAAGTGAAAAAAATAAAAAAGAAAAGTCAAGGAAAACTGTAGTGTATTTTAAGCAGCATTTTGCCTTACAGGTGTTTCACTGGATGGAACTATCTGTATCACGTGATGCTCTTTTCTGTTTGCCTGTACTTTTGTCTTGTCTGTTGCTCATTCTCTCTCTCCCCATCATTATCTTTATTATTCAGGTCGTCAGAGTTTGTAATACAGCCATCTGAAGTTATATCTTCTTATGCTTTCTCCCTTAGAGTATCAGCTATTTGTGTCCTATTTTGAGGACCTAATCAGACTAAGTTCTTTAGGTTTCTCAAATGGTTACTCACAGGTATTTGTGACTAGTCTGGTGCATCCCCACTGCTTTTGTTTGAGTGTTTTATTCCCAGTAATCACCAGGTCTTGTCCTTCTGCTGCTTTTTGGCTGTTTAAATAAATAAATCTCATATTCCACTTACAGGTTTTCTAATCTGCAGAAAATCCATTCTGTTCTTTTTATCTTTATCCAAACACCTTTGGATAATTGGCTTTTGTTCTTTTTTTTTTTATGATCTGGAAGAGGTGATCCAGACCAATATGAATGGAGTGGCTTGAGGCGTCTGTGGCCACTGTATACATTTCTTCACATTAAATAGTATGAGAAAACCCAGAATATTAGTACAGGTTACTGTAATACACTGTGGCAAAGGAAATAGAAAAGATAAAAGAAAAAGAAATGTCCTTGCTGCTTCTTTATGCCTGTCAGTATACTGAACACATAAATTTTGCCAGCAAATATCAAAGTCAGTATGGTAACTGCTTTAAATTGCATTCTGAGGTGATAAATTGGTAAATACAACATCAAATGGAGCTCCTTAAAATCCACATGCCTCGAGAGAGAGAGTGAAAAATGCAAGTTCATGTAAACATCAGGAGATAAACTTTTCTCATATGTATGTTTATTGTACTTTACAGATTGAAGAATGTGTAGTGTGTTCAGACAAAAAGGCAGCAGTCCTTTTCCAGCCTTGTGGTCATATGTGCGCTTGTGAGAGTAAGTAGACTTTATGGGATGTTCTTTTTGAAATAGTCCTCAAAGAGAAAACTTTTATTTGAAAAAAAACAAAAAAAAACCCCTAAAACTTCATTAAGAATGTGATTTTGAGTCCAACTTAGTTGTATTGTAAGACTTTCTTATGATATTTCTGTAAAGTTAATCTGCAAAGAATAAACAAGTTCGTGGATAGGAAAAAGGAACAATAAAAATAGCAGGATTTAAGTTTAGATTATTTTTGTCCTTTCAGATTGTGCAAGCTTGATGAAGAAATGTGTACAGTGTCGGGCAGTGGTAGAACGAAGAGTGCCTTTCATAATGTGCTGTGGAGGGAAAGGTACAGAAGATACCACTGATGATATTTGTGAGTGACTCCAATACCCGTACTTTTTCCCCTGCTCCCACCAATGTATTTTCATTCTCCTTCTATGAAATGGCCTTGATTTTTCTTCTCCTTTTTGAAGAAAAGTTTAAGAAAACAGTGTTAAGCTACGTATCCCATTTGCTGTTTGCACTGCTAGCAGCAGATGCCATGATAGCACCAACCACTTCATGAAAAGTCTCCCTCCATCATCCAGAGTAGAAGCTGAAAAATACATTAACTTCTTGAGTAAATTTGTGTTTTATTTTTACTTCTGGAACTATCTGACTAATAGAGGAGTGGTAAATGTTCTGCAGCTAAGTATAAGTAACTTTCATGATGGTTTTTCAATCTTGCACCTTTGACCATTTCTTAAACTTCTTACGACTTCTCTGAATGATTTCCGTGGAAAAATAATCCACGGATATTTATAATATATGTGGTATACAATGTTTGGGCTGCATTTTATCTGAATTGGAAAACCAGGTTATTCTTGTCATGGTATTCCTAAACAGACAAGTATAATCCTTAAAATCATAATTTTTTAACTACGCATGTTGGAAATTTGAAGTACTTTTCAGGTTTTTTTTTTGTTTCACATAGCAACATTGCTTCCTGGATCTGTCAAAGATAAAAATGGTACACTGAGTTTGTTTAAAATTTCAACAAACTGCTTCCCTGGAACTTGTGTGATTTTCATCACCAAATAGAATCAGCTGTATGGATTAAAAAATGTTTTCAATGTGAAAGGACTTGGCTATAGGCTTTTGTTGGTTTTTTTTGGTTTTGGAGTTTTTTTTTTTGTGTGTGTGTGTGTATGCGGAGAACTTCACTGGAGAATTACTGCTGACAAATAAGAATTCTAAGAACACAGAGGGGCTTACAGGCATCTTGAGCATCCTTACTGAGGAACTATTTACCACATTTGTTGCTACAAAACTCACAGGTTTTTTTGCTTGGGACTTGAGCTGCAGTGAGGTTCTAGTGAATTCAGATTATGAAATGTATTTTGATGACATCGCTTCAAATAATTGAAAAAATTGTAGTTAGTATTCTGAAAATAATTATTCCTATTTCATTAGGTGTAATCATATACCTTTATTTTCTCTAAAT
The DNA here is from genome assembly GCF_987193195.1 of Phasianus colchicus. Classification (NCBI taxonomy): domain Eukaryota; kingdom Metazoa; phylum Chordata; class Aves; order Galliformes; family Phasianidae; genus Phasianus; species Phasianus colchicus. Next base: position 48,633,075 of record NC_143438.1, read on the forward strand.
TTTAAAATCTCTATTTTCTCTAGCAAGTGGTAACATTCCAGTTATGCAGAAAGACAAAGACAACACTAACGTCAATGCAGATGTACAGAAGCTGCAGCAGCAGTTACAGGACATCAAGGAACAGGTAAAACTGCTAGATAAAAATATTATGGACCAGTAAGGTAATTGTGGAAAGCCAATGCATCTTCTGTTATTTAAAACAAAATAACCCATTGAAGTGATTCAGTTCTTAAATTTTAGTTAAGTAACCAATAATTTTTGTGGTTCATTTGTCTTCCACATACAGATTTAAAAAAAGGTGGCAATTTTCGATGATCCTTTTACCAGAGCATCTGTGTCAGTGTGACTTAAAAAAGGGTGCTCTGCCTAGTCAGTATGTCCTGTGCTGCTGTAACTGACCTGAATGTGTTAGCTGCAGCAGCAGGTGTTCTCACAGAAGTAGATATTCTTCACTGCTCTGTGCCTAGCTTAACATTTACTTGTCTGTGAGCTACCTTTGAACAGTGGCTGCCAGCTGTATCATGAAAGGCTCTACTGTACGTACTCTTCAGGCAGTTGTGTTTGTAACTGGAATATTTGGGATATAAGTGAAAGTTTTTTTTCTTTTGTAATTATGCATCATATTTGCAGGTAGAAATCTATTCAAATTGGCCATAGATGACAGTGGCAATTCATCAGTTAACTAAATTGCATGCAATTTAGAAACATTATAAAAACAACAAAAAAAACTTGTTTCAGAGAATAGAGAATATTTAAATTTGCTACATCTGTAAATGTAGTCCAATTGAAATGGCTTACATACTTGTCTGCATGTGAGACTTTGCTATGGTAAATCACTGAATGGTTTCCTTCTTTTCCATCTGAGCAATGAATATTTGAGATGTTTTCAGCGGCAAAGGAGTGTCTGACTGTTGTATGAACTTACTGTATTAGATAAGAGCCTTGATAATGTGATTTTTGGCTCCCTTGAATATAACAATTGGAAAAAAATTGTTTTAATGGATACAGGAGACAGAGGAGCCTTCATGTTTACAACTAACCTTTTCCTCTTGGAGGCATATAGCAGTATGTGATGCTTCAGTGATGTCAGCATCACATCCAGCTGAGACAGTTATTGCTCTCAGCTGTTGGTATACATACAAGTTAAGACTGAAGTTTTGGATCACCACTTCTAGGGTCCATACCTTTGAATACTTTAAATTTGAGAACTGATGTTCTGTCAAGATTTAGCCTTGGTAGCATGTCTGAAAAGAACTGCTCTGGTATATGGAGAATTGGCCAAAGACCCCACTGGCAGTTAGAACTCAAATATCTTATTCAAAACACATTCCTTCATAGTTTGTGTAGAAGGAACATGCAAATTAAATATTGTCATTTGAAAAATATACGTCTTCCTCAAGGATAATGTCTGGAGCTACTGTGTATCTGTGACATTAAATCTGCTGGTTTGCTTCAGTTTTACTTTAAACATAATTGGATGAAAAGAATGAGATAATAAGGCTATTACTTTGGCATTAAAACGATATATCCAAATATACTGATGCATGCTTAAATCCAAGAAATCTGTTTTCTTTAAATGCATTAATATTTTTTCTACTTACTTTGAGTTTGATTTGAGTTCTGTTTGGATATGGTAATAATTTTTTGGGGGGTGGAATATGAAAGGATGACTACTTCATTTTACAGTTTTTCTACTTGATTAGATGTGGCCTCAGGTTTGTTTTTTTTTTCCAATTTTCCAGAAGTGCTCTTAGTCATAAAAATTCTAACCGTAGAAAATATTAGCAAGAAGCTTTCCAATATCAGAAAGTTATGCTATTATAGGGAGAAAAAAGATCACTTTATACATGTCATTTTCTACTTAAGTTTTCTGGTTTTCATGTTTTCAACAACAACTAATATTTAATTTAATTGTTTTGAGAACTGAGGTTCTTTTGCTTTGACATTCACTTTTATCTTTTTAAAATGTTTTAAAATCAGTATGTAACTAATGATTATTCCACACCTGGTTGACCGGAAAGAGGTTGTTCTGATTGCTCTCGTGTGGTTTTGTCTTGAGACTCTTTCATGTTTTGTTTAGTGTCATTTCTGCTTACTCCGGTGAGGAGGCAAGCTTTGTATCGTATTTTTGAGCAGCAAGTAGGACTTGATTACACTTAGTGATCTAATCTTTTAAATTTGTGCTTCAAGTGATGCACAGCATTGAACTTTGGTCATGTATACTTCTGATTTGTGCTTTAATAGTTCCCTTTTACACAGATCTTTTTGTACTTAAAATTAATTTGTTCTCTTTCAGCAGGTATAAACCTATGTTTCAACCCATACCTTCAATGATAATGTAATATGTTAGTGCAGCAAGCTTTTAAAACCATTTCTCGTGCCAAGCAGAAGTGATGCCTGATGTCAGCTGAATCTCCCACATCTGATGACCACACCATTCTTCAGGGATTCCCTGAATGTGAACATTTGTGACTGTAATTGCAATACCTTCACCTCATTTCATACATAATCACCATCATCTGTCTAATATCTTATGTATGTTCCTTCACCATACCTACATCACTTTCTTTCTGCTTAAAAATGAATTTATTTTGTCACTGTGCACCTGCATGTAATTGGAGAAAATATTTTTGATAATGAGGAAATACTTCAAACAGTTTAGAACATCTTTTTAGTGGTAAAAATTGATATATTTAAATTATCAGACCAAGCTATAAGTGTGTTGAACGCTTTTTGAAGACTGCTCTTTTCTCTCAAAGTAATTTTCACATACAATAGATGGTAGTGCCTTTTTATACTATTTGTTTTGCTTCAAAATATGGGAGTCAGACAATCCCTGCAGATAAAAGAAATGTAAAATATGGTTTCATACAGAGAGTGTTCTAGCAAACTAGCAGAACAGTGGAATGATGTGGCACAAAATCTGTGTAAGGCATGCATTAACTTTATTGCATTGTAAAAGTGCATATGAGCTGGTGCTTAAATTTTGGATGCTCCTTGGAAGCTGGGTAAAACTCACATACTTTGTCTTGCATCCTGGCTAGGAAACTTTTGAACTGATTGAGAAAATCCTTGTCAGCATAGTGGCATAGCAGACAGCAGGTTTGTTTCTGCCAGCTGAATTCTCCTACTGTATGAAGTAGTATTAATGTTAAAATAGTATCATATTAAGAAATAAACAAGTAATGTATTTTAAATGTATTTTACATTTGTACTTAGCTGGAGGAATTGGGCAAAAAATTGGTTCTAAACATCTAGAGTAAGGTCTGCAAGTTTTTTGTGTTTATTTTTTTTTCTCTAGAGGTGAGATTTGGATTGCCTTTGTCAGTCTTCTATCAAAGGATGTCGGGTAATGAGGCAGCTGTGTGTTCATCAGAAACTGACAGCTACTTGATTTTGAAGTCTGTAGATTACTGAAAGAAGCAAGCTCTGATTTTCCCATTGGAAGTATAAATGGTGACTTGGTGTGAATGGAAAAATAAGCTGGACTGACTGTTGGTCTGCAAGTTTTTAATTTGTGCTTTGGTATGACGCTGTTGAAATTCTGACAAAGATGGAGCATAGTGTTCTTGTCAAGAATAATTTATTTTTTTTTTTTATACAAAGTGACAGAAGAATTTATCTGGAAATCGTGTCACTGCTGGCCCATTATACTGATGTCCTGGAGATTAAAATAGGCATTTGGCCAAATTCTGTGTGAATTCAAATTTGGTGTAAGCAGATTGATGGTGAATATATATATGTATGTCTTCATCTAAGCTGCCTGCCCTAGGAAATAGTATCTGTCGTTTCCATAGGAAGGATGCTTGAAGATTATACTTGGTAGGGTTTCTGCCATGGATCATCTCTCATGAGATGAATGGTCTGAACTCCCCATGATAAGTGTGGAAACAAAACACAGGTGCAAGGTGGTGATAAAATGAATTTGTTTCCAATGTTGGACTTGCTGGCATTTCATATCATAAGTGAATGAGGTATGAGTTCAGTGTTTTTAAATGTTAGTGTGTCTCAGATTTGAGTGCATCTTATATTTGATTTGTCAGACTATAGAATAAACTTAACAATTATATGTTAAATCATCTATCCATTTACTAACCTTTATTAAGCCTGTTAAAAATGAAATCCTAATGTAAAATATAGTTGCAGTATGTTTATGGTGAAGGAACATGCCTTACGAAAACTTCAGTTTCTGCATATGACAAAAGGTGAAGGACGTTGTTCCTTAGTCATTTGGTACTAAATAAATTTTGCTGTTGAAGAGCCTTACGAGATCTTGATTGGGCATTGGCTGTCACTATAATGTTCAGCAGTTAAAACGGATTTTAAAAGTTTGCTGTGCTATTGTTATGACTGAAGGTCACAGATTTATTAAATTGCTCTTCATATAAAACTTAGATAATTTATACAAGCAAAAACCAGAATTGCTATTACTGAATCTTTATATGCAATACTGATGATGCAGTATTTTTTATTATTTCTGCATTTGTTCAGTGCTTGTTTTGTAAGGTAAGTATGTGATGAACTACAGGCCTGGGAAGGAATTGCTAAACCACGTACCTGAGCATTACATGACATAAAACTTTGTGTAGTGTTTGTATCCTGAAAGGTTGCATTATATCAAGGTGAATGTTGCTAAAATAGCATCTTAATTCTGCAAATGTTGATGGTGATGCTGCAAATGTGATATCGACCTACTACTGGATTGACTTATTTAAAGGTATCATAGAACCATAGAACGGCTTGGGTTGGAAGGCACCCCAAGGGTCATCATGTTGTAACTCCCCTGCAGGGGGGAAAAAAAAGGCACAACATTGTGTCATCATGGGGTAGGAAAAGCCCCAGTACTTTAAGTGGATGAGATGTAAAAATGTGCATTTAAAAAACAAACAAACAAAACAAAACACAAGTGGAGGTTTTAAAAAAAAAAAAAAAAGGCCACAACTTTTCAGGTTAAGTAATATATGCTTTAGTAGCTGGGTTATGCTGTGGCAACAGTCTGTTATGCTTAAGATGGCATATTTATTGTTAACTTTAATTTATGTACTGCACGCTCAGTACTGTATCCCTGCTGCCATTGACTATATAACCTGTTAAAATCTTTTCCAGACTATGTGTCCTGTCTGTTTGGACCGTCTGAAGAACATGATCTTTCTCTGTGGCCATGGGACGTGTCAGCTTTGTGGAGACCGAATGAGTGAATGCCCTATTTGCCGCAAGGCAATCGAACGAAGGATTCTTTTGTATTAAGAAGTGGAACAAGTATCTGTTGTTAGCTTATGAATAGTAAGGACATTCTGATCATTTAAATCTCTACAAGTTCGAAAGGCAGTAAAAGGTTCTAATGAAAACATTTCTAATACTGTAGCACAGGTTCATTAAAGACTGTGAACACACCAAATAATTAGAACAGTATTTGAGCAGTCAGCTTTTAACTTTACTCAGAAAAGATGCTAATTTACAGCAGTCCTTTCTTTTGTTGTGTTTTTTTGTTTGTTTTCTTTCTGTCATTTTCTTCCCCTTAAAGTGTAAAGGGACAATCTTGTTTTGGTTTCATTCTTGTTTTTTTAATGTGTGTATAATGTGTTGAGTGATGTAGTTTTTCTATTTTTTTTTTTTAATGCCAGTTACTATTGGGTATAAATCTACTTAGTGCTTTTTTATTTTTAATGCTTTTCTGGAGAATGTTCAAATATTCTGTGACGTTTATAATTTGTAATGGTTTTCATCTTGAAATACACAATAATGCATAGTCAATACAAAATGTATGCACAGTTGTAATAAACATAATGCTATTTCCATAAGATCAGGTCTCAAAATACGATGCTAAGATAATTTCAACTTTAATGTGCCCTTTGCTGAAGATGAGCTGGGATAGAAACAGGATAAAGAAAACAAATCTGGTTTAGAAAGGTTACGTTCTTCAAACTGCACTTTAGTGTAACAGTTTCAAGCTGACCTAAATAATATGAACCTCTTGACTCTGCTAGCCTCATAGATTCTTATGGAATAGCTTTTAATCTGGTTGGAAAGGAGAGCAGTGGGTCAGTTATCCATTTCAGATGAGTGAATTCGATCAGTTTTGGGGGAACAGATAAATATGTGGGGCCATTCAAATATTCTGTGTCTACAAATTAGAAAAACTAGACGTGAAGTTTGCAAAAGTTAAACTTCAGTATCTTACCTTACAAAGTCTGAAGCAAGCTTTTAATGGGTATAGTTTTCCTTTTTTAATTCCGTTATGTTGTCTCCAGACAAATAGTAATCAACAGCAGGATCAAAAATTTAATTTAGCTTTTCACCTACATTGAATGTGAAAACCGTGTTAGCTAGGATCAATAGGTAATACTGCAGTTCAGGATATTGTTGGCAGAGCAGTGATTTCGGTGCCATGCCTAGGTGAGATTAATTTGTATGAGGGCATTAGGTGTCACTGATATGTCTGAAAGGTATTCATGAATCTGAAAGTACTGCTGTGAGGACCTGCAAACAATTAACGTCTTGATAACAAATATGTCCTTCTGTCTTTTTGGACAGAAAAAAAAAAAAAAGAAAAAAAAAAGTATGCTGATTTAAGAGTTGTTTGCATGTGTTCTTGCTTGTAAGATATTCAGCAGTTTCCTGAGTGCAGTTTGTGTAGCCCTTTGCCATTGTGCTGGCTTTGTGTGAATGCAGATCAGTGAAGAAATACATGCTGGAATCATTGAAGTGCCTTCCTTTCAGCAAAGATTAATTTCTTGTTTCATTCTCACTGCAAAAATGTGGCAAAAGGGATAGTTCAAGGGAAGATCCAAATAGGAATAAAGGAATAAAATTGGTCTCTTTGGAAAAATCGATCTCAGTCTTTTGAAGCTTGTGTTGATATGCCAGAACCTTGTAAACTTTGGCAAAATTCTCAGAAGAATGTTACTAGTAAACTGCAAAGATAGATAAACTTTTAAACAGTAAGATTTAAACACTTAGTAGTGTTTTCCAGGAAACAGCTACAATGATATATTGAAACAGTGTATGGCCAGTGTCTTTTAACAAAGTGAAGTAATGTACAACTTTTCTATAGACAACTTAATCCTTATTCAGAATTGCAAATGTGTTCATCATTTTTTGCAGTAATTTTTCATTGGACACAGTCTTAACCTGGAATCAATATAATATTGTTTTATTTTGTATATTAATAGTCATTTGTTCGAAATTATCTATGTCTGTGTCTTTTTGGCCAAAGTAAATAACCCTCCCTTTTTGGTACTCGTTGGATCCCTGTACTAAAATATGAAGACTTCAAGGAGGTTTGGAAAACCTTTGATGAAAAACTTTTTTTTCCACTTTGTTGTTTCACTGTCTCCACTTAGACTCCAATTGCACGAGTACTAATTCCTGTACTTACTTAGACAGTATGTATGCCGCTAAGCCTGATTTTTTTACAGTGTGTTTGTCAGCTGAAATGTCTACAGGACACTTCAGCTTCCTTCCAGGCTTCCTCCAAAAATGATTTTGTAGTGAGATGTGCCATTTGTCCATCCATCCTGATTTTTGCTCTGTAATATATCACATCTGTTTCCTCTAGTTTTGGTAGACACATTTTGAATATCATGCCCTATTTGTTCTTCAAGGGGACCTGTATAAACATAAAAGCAGAGTGGATTTCTTCTTGATAATGCAGCTCAAAACTAAAACCTTGTTGTAGCAGCTGGCATTTTTCTAATTCTTTTTTACTGGAACAAGTCAGAACTACTTGAAAGTAGTTCAACTTTGCATTAGCTGAAAAAATGCAGCTGAATAAGAATTGATCTAAAGTATCCTGGGGGGATAACTGGAGTTGAATGATAAATATTCCCGATCTGCAGGAGGCAAGATATTAGCAAAAATAGCTGAGTCCACTGATAGGCTTGTACTTTACAAGAGAAGCTGTACATTACTCCATAATACTCTTAATACTTGCATGTCATCACAGTCAAATGGATACAGACACAGTGATTGAAGGTGTTGCTATAGGAGCAGTTGTAGTCTTTTGTACTGTAATCATGCCAAGTGGGCTTGGACAGTGCTGTGTGACAATTGCAGTTGAAAGGTATCACTGTTGGGAATGTAATTTCACGCTTTCAAGATATCAAGAGAAACAACTGAACTAGAAATGCAAGGTAGAGTAACATGCTTGAAATATTGCTACTGACCTAATTAGTGAAAGAGATGTGTAGCCTACCCAAGTTGTCCTTCAAAAAACTCAATGAAGAAAAATGTTAGCAAATCGAGTAGCACTTGAAGACATAGAGGACAAAGAGAATGAAAAACAGGCTTTGTTTCTTATGATTGTCCCTCAATATTCAACAGCAGTTTTGAAATTAAATTGGATGATATACCTCCATTAGCTTCCTCAACCAATCAAGAAAAGAACTAGTAGTACTGTTCAGATGTAAGGTATGTTCAGATGTTTAAGTAAATCCTTTTTCTTTTCAATACAGTAGAATTGAAATAGAACATAACTTGTCATATCACTACATAGTGATTTTAAAGTATTGAGACAACCTAAAAGGCTAATAGAACATGCTAAATAATTGTATTTGTTGTTGTTGATGTTGGTTTTGCTTTTTTTTTTTACAGACTTGCTGTGTACCATCTGCTACACCCCAAATTCCCATTGAACTCATTTGGCACTTTTTAGAATTTAGGCTCATAATACCTACCTTCCAGTTGTTGAAATACTCTGTACTTGTATTTAAGAGTTTGGAGGAATCCCATTTTACTGGCATGGATACTGAATTAATGTGGCAGGAGAATAAGTGAGCTACTTTGTAAATATGAAAGGTTGATTAGAAACTGTTATTCCTAACTTGAATTGAGTGAGGATCTAGCAGATTTGCACAAGTACTTGTGCCTTGTTAGCATAGTCTTACGATTGGTATTCTAGCTTCTTTTAAAGACATTAAATGACCTTTTAAAATAATTTAAGTCCTTATTGTGTAGATATTTTCTAGAGACGAAGTTTTATGTGTGCATACCTGTTTTTAGCAGTATTAGTTGCAGTTTATGCAAACACCAGGCTGTTTGAAGAAGCTGCTTTGGGCTAGTGATCTGTTTAAGCTTCCTCTACAATACTGTGCATTAAACATCAGAAACTCAACTTTCCAGTAGCAGCTGGTGAACCAAGAAGCCTATCCTGTTCTTTGTGCTACCTAAGTCAGATTTTCACTTAAAAAATCACAGCATCCTAGCTTTTAGTAATGCTACCTCCTTTCTCTCAAAGTACTCAATTCTGGGTTAGTTTGTATTTGGGGAAAGGATGGGGAACATTTCAGTTTTGTTTTTGCTTCATCGGTTTTGATGTCTAAATACATTGCAAAGCATTTTTACTGACTGTATAAATGACGTCCGGTAGAAGCGTATGATTTGCCACCACGTACATTGTATATTATTCTTGCACAAGTTGCTGGAATTCGTACTGTTGTCTTTTTATGTATTTCGTAACTTCTTTGTGCTGACAAAGCAAAACTGTTATCACAGAGGTTTTAGTATAAGAAGTTTAGAAGTTTTATAGCTGAGCCTGTGGTTTAAAAAAAAAAAAAAAAAGTTCTGACTCAGGGCTTTTTAACAACTTAAATACATTTACGATATTCTTCAGCGCGTCTTGGAGAGCATTGTAGATTTAATGACTGTACAGTGCCTTGATAGAACTATATAATGGGCAGCAGCCGTAGAGTCCTTACAGAATGCAAGTATCTTTTGAATCCAGTTGAGGAGTTTATGTTAATGCAGCTGTAATATCCCTGCTATGGATTTACGTACTTGTATATAGTTTCTGTAAAGGAAAATCAGCAAATGTAGGTCTTGCTAAGCTTTCTCTAAGTTGTTTTGTTGTTGCACCAGTTGGGACAGGGGGGTGGGGTATGAAGGGCTTAGTGTTCAAATGTACCAAAGTAGCATTTCCGGGAAAGACAGCTGATAGAAACCTCTGTATGGGATCTTTTTTGTGTGAGGGGAGAGGTTGTTGTATTAAAATAATAATAAATAAAAATAAGAATACCCTCTTTATTCTGGCCCAGTAAGTGTTTCTGAAGGGGGAGAGAGAATCAGCAACAATTCTGTTTGCATGCCTTTTCATATTTACAAAAAAATTAAGTAATTTTATGCTTCTAGAAGATATATTTTTTTTTATCACAAGCTTACTGTCTTCATGAATGCAAATTCTTCCTATTAGAAAACCATTTTTTCTGAACCGCAGGAACATTTTTGCTACATTAAAACCACCTTTGTATTTTCAGTAGTTTTTGACATGACTGTTACTGGAGAAACTTATGGTTGTCTGTGTGAATGTAGAGGATTTTTCTGTATGCAGATAGCATTATATAATTGCTTTCATTAAAACTGCTTAGCAAGGTCTCAGCTTCTCAAGAAATGCTAATGTACTGAATGGTTAATAAAACTTGTTATGTAAGATATTCTTCTTCAGTAGCTTTGATTAAAAAATGTAATGTGATGGAATTAATACTGCTTATTGTGCACACGTTATTGGGAAGGGGAGATGCAACCTACTTGAATTTGATTCTTAGTTGTAATGATGTTAGATGTCACCCATAGAATTAGAAATTTGTATTCCTGAACAAGTGTTTGGTGACTGTGAGTTGTTTAATGTTTAAAGACACAACAGACTTTATCTAGTGAGGGAGTTTGCAAACCTCCAAGTATTCTTGTTTTGTAGAATGTATCACCAAAGAGCATCAGAAATGTCAAATGCCTTTGAGTCTTCCAGATACTCAAATATTTTTTAAACAACACAACTGAAGTATGAAGGGCAGATTGTTGACTTTTATTTTTTTTTTTATCTATAGAATATAGATAAAATATTTTTATCTTTAGAATATATTTTTTGGTATAAATATTTTCTATATTTTTTTTCTATAAAATACAGCTTATAGATAGTACTAATTAGAGCTGCTGTTAATGATAAAATCACAGAATGCTTAATTTGGAAGGGACCTCCAAGCCCACCCAGTCCCACCCAGTGCCATGGGCAGGACTGCCACCCAGCCTGGCATTGAGCACCCACAGGGATGGGGCACCACAGCTTACATGGGCAGCTGTGCCAGCACCTCACCAACCTCTGAGTAGAGAATTTTCTCCTAAATCTAATCTAAATCTCCTCTCCTTTAGTTTAAAACCATTCCCACTTTTTCTATCACCATCAGATCATGTTAAAAATCAGTCTCCATCCTGTTTATAAGCTTCCTTTAAGTTACAAAATTCCACAGTGAGTTTTCCCTGGAGCCTTCCCTTTTCCAGGCTGAACAAGCCCAACTCCTTCAACCTTTCTTCATAACAGAGATGTTCCAGCCTTCTAATAATCTTCATGGCCTCCTTGACCTGCTGCAACAGCTCCACATCTGTTTTTTTTTTGCTTGGGACCCCAGGCTTGGACACAGTACTCCAGATGGGACCTTTCAGGAGCAGAGCAGAGGAAGACAACCTCCCTTTCCCTGCTGGCCCACCTGTGTTTTGAAGGAACCGCCCAGGATACCATTGGCCTTTCAGACTGCAAGAGCACCCTGCTGACTCACATCCAGCTTTTCATCCACCAGGACCCCCAATTTCTTCTCCACAGGGCTGCTCTCAGTGAGGAATACTCTCAGTCTGCACACATACTTGGGATTTCCCTGACCCAAGTGTAACACCTTACACTTTGCTTTGTTTAACATTCTCAGGTTTTTGTGGACCCACTTTTCAAGCTTGTCCAGGTCCCTCTAGATGGCATTCTTTCCTTCTGTTGTATCAACTGCACCACTCAGCAAGTTTGTGGACGACAACAAACTGAGGGTACACTTGATCCCATCATCTAAGATGTTGAAAAAGATGCTGAAGAACAGTGGGCCCAGAATGGACACCTGGGAGACACCACTTGTGACTAACCTTGACCCAGATGTACAGCTGTTGACCACAATCCTTTGGCTGCAGCTATCCAACCAAATTTTTATCCACCATGTAGTCCTCCTTTCAAATCTGTATTTCTCCAACTTAAGGATGTTATGTGGGACCACATCAAAGGCCTTACAGAAGCCCAGAGAGATGACATCAGTTGCTCTTCCTTTCTTGTCTGATGCCATTACTCCATCATAGAAGGCCACCAGGTTGGTCAGATGTGCCTTAATGTATCTTCCAGGAGGATCTGTTCCGTGTTCTTCCCAGACAGAGGTGAGGCTCACTGGGAGCCTCTACTTTCTCCCTTTTCAATATTTCTTCAATCTTGGTCTATATGACAGATCTATGTGAATTAATGAGATTTTCAGAGAGATTTTTTTAACCTCTATTTGAAAACAGTTGATGCAAATTATCAAAACATTTAAATGCCTACTATTCTTTAAGGCTTACATGCTGTTTGCATACTTATTCAATTGAAAGTAGTGGTAGTGGTAGCATAGGCTTAAGACTTGGGCTCTGTGGTCTCTCTAGGGTTTCAGCTCATAATGGTCACAGTGGATCTGGCTACCATTAAGGTACTTTTGAGGCTTCATCCATAGTTGGGAAGATGGAAGACCCAGAAGAAAGGGCAGATAGCAAAGACACAGCTCTGTGTAAAAATCGAATGCCTTCAAACTCTAAGGATTCTAAGATTCTATGATATTAGAAATCAAGAACTGTGCAGCTGGTAATGTAAAACTTTTATTCTGTTACAATGCAGGACAAAGTTGTTGGAAACTTAGTGTAAAATATACTTCTTAGAATTCAGATTTGTTGAAGCATACTTGACTGACCTGAAATACTTTATGCAAAGTCTAGTTTCTGCAGATAGGCAGGAAAATACAGATGTGATGAGAACATACTGACCTCTCTTGACACTGTGGTGCTGTTTCACTAGATTTTCTTTAGAAGTAGATCTGTAGCAGGTAAGTGTACAAACTTAATGTGCTGATGTACACGGCAGAACTTGTGCACCCTGCAATGTCTGCAGTGTGTTTCTTCCACAAGGGGTCAGTAGCACACTCTGCTTGGGACACAATTTTTTTTTTTTGTACTATGAGCACAGAGCAAACAAGGGATAAGGATAATGATGATTGCATTAATATGTGGGTGGACCAGGCCTCACTTGTACCCTTCTTCAAGCAGGCTAAGTATAATTAGCTTATTTGCTGATTTCAGTAAGCACCATATTCTATCCTCTGACTCTCATGTGACATGAACATTGCTACTATTGATTAGGGCAAAGTTCCAGTGGAATATTTACCTTTAGCTCTAGTCGAAAGTATTCATTTAGCCTAGCTCTTTTTTTCCCAAAAGCACGTAATTGGAGCAGATGAACTCTAGGAGACAGTTTGTCCACTGAACAGGGAAAAGAATTCTTGTGTAAGTGTCCCAGATATTCTTAATGATAACCACAGTCTTCCTAGATGGTTAGAGCTAATAAGCATTTTATACCCATTAGTAGCATGGGTTATAGTTAAATATGCTTTGAACCCTATCAATCTGCTCAGTGAAAGGAATGTCCGAGTTCTGAAGTCTTCCCAAAGTATGTAATTAAGATGGAGACGCAACTTAGAAGTAACTCATTATTTTTCTACCAGGAAGTTAAACAGACCAGACAGTTGAAACCTAGATAAATTTTTTCAATCCTTGTACCAAAGCCATATTTCACAAATAAGAATCTAAGTAGGTCAATGTCTTTCAATGTCTTGATATACGTTCTTCTGCTTGGTGAATGTACAGGGGACCTTCCCCTCATACTTGTAACTTGTGCTTTTCTTTTTTTTGTGTATTATGGTTTTTGCATTTCTTGTTTTCTTTTGTCTCCCACTACTCAACTTCTCCATTTCAAGATCTTCCTGTGAAGTATTACTGATAGCAGAACTGTGTCCCATTCTTCTCAATGTTGTTCTTTTCAGGACTTACTAAAATTAATCTCCATTATACTGAAATTGGCACAGTGCCTTGGTTAAGTAGAGGGGAGCTTATCTTTGTGTCTGATTCCAAACTTAATTGAGTATACTGACAGGAGGAATTCCTAATCTCAACAAAATCTCACATTATTTTATCAATAACTCTTGTTTCTTAATATTGTCAGTATAAGAAAAAGCTAATGGCTGCCACTGAGGAAAGGGTAGGGGTGCTGCTTTTGTTGCAACGGTTCTCACCTGTATGATAAAAATCAGGAACAAGCAAATATTTTGGGGGTATTTGTTTTTCTGTAAGCTGCCTGAAGTTCCCCTTGCCAATCATATCTCAGCTTCAGTTTTCATGACTCCCAAAGGTACTACCCCAAGAAACGCACTCTGGTTGTAAGTTGCTGTCTCCTAGGACTGTGTACTTTGCCAACTTGAGTTGTCAAGAAGTCACTTGCTCAGGTCAGTACAGTCTCTTGGATGGGCATAGATTGTTTGCAAGGAGAAGGGTTCTGTTGTTGGGCTTTTTGCTTCATCTGTGGAGAAGTATGAAAATATTCTGTCTCTTTGAATAAAAGCAAATCTGAAACCGCATGTCAAGTAATACTCTTCCTACTAAGCTTCCATAATTCCTACTGTTCATATGATCATAAGGTATCTTGTGATACTTTATGAAAGCTATATAAAATAAATAGCAATTATGCAGTGTGTATTTCCCGAAGGACATGTTATTTAGTTTGTTGGCTTTGAAACACAATGCTATCATTCTTCCTCTCTTCATCTTTCTTTGTGGTCAGACCTGTAAATAAAGACTACTTCAGATACATGTAGGCAAGGTTTATTTTCCCAACACAAACAGCTTAGTTAAACTATTTCTAGTATAGGCTTAATATTCAAAATATCATGCCCAAGGCTAATGGCTATTCTTGTCTCATCTGTAGCACAGGAAACTTAGATCACCTAATTCATACTATTCTTGGGTTTTGGTCAGTTGATTCTGACACTATTTAAAGCTGAGGGATTCTTCACTTAACTGTTGTCCTCTGAAACTGTGTTCCCACAGTTTAACTTCATGCAGGGGGAACGTAGCCTGATAGGACTTCACACATTTTTGAGGGTATAGGAAAATGTGTTAGAATAAGGTAGTGGGAAACTAAAAACTAGACTATAACCATAGGCCTAAATCTTAGGTATTTTGTGAGGTGAAAAACTCAAATGACAAACTTCATTGTGAGTAATGCCATCTTCACGGGTTTTAATTTTTTTGTTGTTGTTGTTTGGCCTTCTGAGAGCTTGTAGCATGGATCCATTGAATCCTGCTGTAATGCTGCCATCTCCAGTATCTTGCATGTCCAACTGTTCCCAATGGGTCCTCCTACACTCATTCTCCCTGGACTGATATGTCCTAGACTTAAGCTAGTACCCAACACATGGGGAAGGAAGGTGTGATAGCTGCATGCTAGTCCTTGATGCAGAAGTTATGAGTCTGGTGCTCTGCCTACTACAGTTATTTCCCATGACATACAAGGATGTAATGGGAACTTTACTTACATTTACTTCAAACTGGGTACCTGCAAACAAGCAGTAGTATAGAAAGCCACTACAGATCAACTACCTAGCAGTTACCTACGTGAAGCTCTTGCCCTGCAGCAGTCAGTGGTTGAAGTCCACCAGCACCTTCAAAGTGCTGAAGCCAAGCGGAGTTGAGCGGGCCAAGCCCTTGGGGCCCTGAGTCGATATTGTTTTTAGTAGCGTGTGAGTTAATTACATTTGAAAAGCGTATCTTCAGGAGCAAGACTGGGACACCGGACATCTAGTTTCAGACTTTATCTGCTCTGCTGAGTCAAATCATGACATCAAGAACTGGCAAACCATTGTTGAGCACTCTGGGAAAAGTTAAGTCATTGGATGATTTCACAGGTTTGTTTTTGCAGGAGTTTCTCAAGAAAGTATTTGAAGCCTTCTGAAAACAAACTAAACAAAAAAAAAAAAAAAAAAAAAGGGATCAATCAGAACAGGGGGATTTAACATGGCCTTTTGAATGGAATCTATGCCTCGTTTTCATTTACTTTGCCAATTTTCATTTCCCTGAAAATGCTGTCATAATTGCTAATTGTCGCCCAGATGGCAGAAATTAAACGCAGAGCCCACGTTTCCGTCATGTCTGTTCCTTGCCACAATCCTGCCTGTCCCTAGAATGCCCTTTCATAGGGTGTGTGGATGCACTTGGCTTATAGGGGAGGAAGTGATGTCCTCCACAACATTCTAAGACAGGGAGAGGACTTGATTCACTAATGCTGTTGATTTGCTCTGGCCTTTTTTTCTCTGCCATCTTCACTTATCAAATGTAGGGCTGCCTTACTTTTACAGATGATGAGTAATTTTGAGAGAAAACCGATGTCATTACAGTTGTGCTCAGAATTCTTGAATTCTCACATCCTTTCCCACAAAATTAGCCCTGATTGTTTTGTCAGACACAGGTGTTTGACCATTAAGCTAAGCAGCTTGAGTGCTTTTAAGGTTGTTGATAGTGGCCTGCAGCTGCCAAATTTTTCTGGGGAAGAAAAGTAAGGACTTGGCACGTTCTAGGTTGTGCAGCCCTAAGCTAGGCAACAATGTGAGCTGCAGCCTTTGCCTGAAGGGTGAGTTGACTTCATGATAATGTAGTATTTTTCATGAATTGAAAAGTCATCTCTTTCCTGAAGAGCAGCTGTCAGTAGTACTGTGGCTGGCAGTTTCTGTCACCTTGTCTAGGAATCCGGGGGTACATCACCATGTTGTACTCAGTAGGATTACCCCCAAAAGCTTTAAAAGAAGGTTCCTGAGCAGCTGTTTGCATCTTTGAATTAATTGTTAGTGGATTAGAAACAAGGCTATCTGAAAAGGCACAAACTTTCAGTGTTTGAGTCAAAGTGTACCTCTCTACTCTTTATTTTTTCCTTCCCTCCTGATACAGAAAGTATATCTGAGGGAAGAAGGGCAGCTATCTGGCAAAAAAAAAAAAAAAAAAAAAAAAAATCTTTAATGACCTGTTAGGAGATTGATAGTTTTTCTAACCCCAAGGAGAGCTGACTGCCACAGAGCTGAGGCTGGTGGTGTTATCCACAGTAACTGCTCGCTCATGTTTGTGCGTAGCTCATTTTTATTGTATTGTTAGGGTCAAAGATAAGCTGGTGGCTCTGTTAAGTGCAATGAATATCTGGGAATAGCAGCGTAGCTCTGCTGAACGCTGCTGCCAAAGCTGGAGCAAGCCCAGGGAGACTGATTTTTTTGTCAGGGACAGAAATGTGGTCTGACACGGCTCTCTTATCAGAGGGAAGGATTTTTCACTTCAGGAGGAAGTTTGGCTGGGAATGCATTGGATTTTTATTTTTCCAGTTCTGTGGGAAGCCCTGTATAAATGAGTTTTCTATGAATATAACAGTTGTGTTTCTGTCTCTCCTACGGAGAGAACGTTAGTGGTTATGGATGTGGGAAATAAAGTTGACTTAAAATGCTTTTAATCTAAGTGAGTCAGCAAACACACCTTGCGTGTTCACAGCCAGGAGCCATTTGCTCTTGGCTCATGCTACAAAGTAGGCAAAAAGTGCTTCTCTTTTTCTGTAATTTTTTATTCCAGATATTTCTGAAGTTTCCCTTGATCCTTTCCAAAACCATTGGATTGTAGTTAAATTAAAACCTGGCCTTTCCTTTTGGTGAGCACTTTGTGCAACAGGAGGTACTTGTATGAGTTCCAGCATAAACCTGGACAGTTTTGTTTAAACATTGAGAACTGACACATGGTTCAGAGGAAATCTTCTGTTAATGAAGTTGAAGAGACAGGTAGTTTTCTGATTGCATCCATGAGACTGAGATTTGTCAGATTTGGGTTCACTGGGTTTTCTGCAAGTCTTCACTCAAACCACTTAGTTCTGTGTTTTCCCTTTTATTCTTTGTGTGAAATAAGGAAAAATGAATGCCTGGGGCTACTAGCAGAAATCATTTGGTGTACACCAAAGAGCATATAAAAGAATAAATGAATTCCTGAGTGGCTAAAAATGCCTCTGCTGCCAGCCCATCTCTTGGTATAGCAGCATGCTTCAATTGTATCATGATATCAGGCCTTTTCATGGTGGAAAACTCTAGTGCTAGCTCGCAGGCCTGCCAAAGGCCAAACAGGCATAAAATGGGCTATTGTATTCCACCATCCAGGCAGCAGGAATTATTAACTTATTAATTAACAAGTAATCACATACAAATAGATATTTAATTATATTTAGCAAGTGACGCTTGATCATTTTTTATGTTCTAGAGCAAAGAGTGGAAGAAATCTGTGTTAAATAAAGGTTTGGAGTGGCAATTCTCAGTGAGGTGACAAAGTGGCCGCTCTGTGTTGGCGACGTCTCTTTGGTCAGAGCCTTGCAGTAGCTGTGGGCCAGGTACTGGAGCTAATAGAGAGGGCCTGGAGCTGGGCCTGCTGCTGCCAGCGGGTGTCACTGCGGGCATTAGGACAGGGAAGGCGATTTGGGACAGAGAACAGAAGTTCAAGTGTGAGTTAATTTTTTGTTATTGAGTTAGGGATCAATAAAGAAAAAGCTGATTTAAATCCTTGCTTACTAGCCATACAGTTGACAAGACATTTCCTAGAGATGCTTAAAAAACATTCTAAATGCTTAATTTTTTTTATTTTTTTGGGAGGGGGAAGAATATCCCAATCAGGACTAGATCCTCTGATAGAAAAAGTCTTATTGCTGCTGAATTCCATACCTGTTCTGCCCCTGTGTGTCCATGTGTTTCCTAGCACTGAAGATGTTATGCATGCTGTATGTGATGCTGGTTTAAAAACAAAAAAAAAAAAAAAGAAAGAAAGAAAAAAAACAGAGCTGTTTTTTTCTCAAATCCTATAAAACCACCTGTATGAAATCTTGGTGTTGCAGACCAAAATGCTGGAGGTCACTCTGCTCAGTGCCCACCTTCCCCCCAATAGCTCTCCACCTCACCAGCAGAGTGGCCCAGAGCAAAGCCCGTCAGGCCGCGGTTGCCAGAAGATGGGTGTCCATGCAGCCCTCTGCCACCACCACCACTCAAACAGAGCCCCCACTCTGGATCTGAGCTGTGTATGTGCTGTGCATTACAGTCCTTGTGGGGCCTGCGCTTTGGGAGAAGCCTCTTCCCCACGAGCCGTTGCCAAGGCCCACGCTGACTCCATGAGTCTTATCGTGAGGATGACAGTTTAAACAGGCCTTATCACTGTGTATTCAATCAAGGTTTATGAGGACTGATAAAGATGTCACCTAGTTGCTTTGTGTGTTCATTAAAACTCTATTCCCTCATAGGACTTTGCTGTATTATGTTCTTTTTTTCCCCTTTCTTCAAGGATTTTTACCTATCTTCAGAGGAGATGTACATGCAGGAAAGGGAAGGTGTCGTGTTAGTACTAATACTTCTGCAGGGAAGAACTTAAAATAGTTTGTAGCTCTGATGATCTGATCCTATCTGTATTTAATATCTTGTGTTATCAGAATTGCTTATTTAATAATTCAGTAAACTTTTCCTAGAGATTTGTGTGCAGTGGAGCTCAGTTGGGGCTGGTTGCCCCTGGGGGTGCTCGGCCACCCCTCATGTTCACTACGCTCTCCTCAACTTATCCTTTTTCCCAATGGATGGCAATGGTGTACTTGCAACACAGAACTGTATACTTTCTTGGCTTGTTGCGGTTCTAAGTCAAAGCTTAGGGAATAAAGCTCTATAAAATGACTCAATAATCTTCAGGTTATGTGGATATGATGAACAGTAACAGCAAATGGCAAAAGATTACATTTTTGTTGATCTGATGTTCTAAGATCCTCCATCTCTTTCTTTTTCTTTTTTCTTTATCCACACTCTTTTCCTGGCTATGGTTTGGGATAAGCACTTCGTCTCAGTCATATCTGGTAACATTTCCATTTTCTGCAGAAAATCTCATTTTTGCTGTGAGCAGAAGTCATTCTCTTGCATTTTTGTTAAGTAAAACTTGTTGTAAAACAAAACAGATACACAATACCATAATGAAAAATGATTAGTTGCAGCTGTTTGCTGCGTTATATAAGAGGGACATGTCTAAGGAATCTGTTGGCTGAAAAAAAAAAAAGTTGAAAATATCTAACAGAAGGTGGACCCTAACTCAGGATTGCATCAGTAGAGATTAAGCATGCGTGTTGAGGCTTTTTTGAAAAATGGGAAGAAACTGAGTATTCAGCTGCTTCTTCAGAGCCCCAGGCCATAGTAAATTTCTCTTACTTACGCTGCAGTGCACTGGCCCTGTGCATCCTATAAACCTTGTGAATGCTAATGGCTGTCGGCATTTTAGAAATGATTCTTTCACTTTTGTTTGCAATTGCTGCTGGCAAGCATTGAGCTATCTAAGGCTTTAATGCCATGCATGCACTTTTCATAATAAAATGTTATTCCATGTGGATTATAAAACTTACTAGAGATTAGTAAAATGAAAAGCAGCTTCTCCACATCACTTGTTAACACTTTTAATGACTATTTGCTTATTAACACTAATTTGTTATATGCTTCCATTTTAGCTCTATGCTGTCTGGTCTAAGCACAAGGCACTTCAATAATAATAATTAATAGCCATGCTGGCCTCCTGATCTCTGTTTAAAAAAAAAAAAAACAAAAAAAAAACCCACCAAACTACCAAAACAAAGCAGCAACAACAAAGCAATGGTTACTGTAGTATGACCTAGTCTGCTTGTTTTGTGTAATGTTTTATATCAGAACCAATTGTTGACCTCTGCCTTATCAATTCACTCTGTTTGCTTTCAAATAGGAGTCACAGTACTCTCTGGAATATTTGCCTGGGATGAGGCTATTTTAGCTGGTGTTCATTTAGCCTTGACCATGAAATATTTGCTGGTCATCCAGTAGTACAGTTCGTTTTGAAGAAGAATCGCTATTTTGTGCCAATAGAATCTATGGAATATAAAAGAGTGAAGGTCCTTAGATCTTACTCCTTGATGCTTTATGAACACAGTACTGTGCTTCTTACGTTTTGCTCTTTATTATCAAAACAGAGCCTCTGTGAGCACCAGAAGATGATTATAAGTCCGCTTTACTAAAGCATTGTGCAAGTAAATTACAAACATACAGGTTTTGATGGAAGCTATGCTCAGCAATGCTACATACCTGCCTTCTTTTCTGAGGGAAGCATCTTCAGTCTACTCCATTGTCTTTTGAACCAGATCTCTCTGAGAAAGCTTTTTTATAAGATTTAAGGTTTTCTATATTTTTTTTCTGCCATTTGATTTGACACTCTCCCCTCCTTTTGCCTACCTTAAAAATAAACAAATGTGGAAATGACTGTCAATCTCTTCTTTTTCTTCATTTTTCTCATCACAGAATCACAGAATGGCCAGGGTTGGAAGGGACCTCAAGGATCATGAATCTCCAACCCCCCTGCCACATGCAGGGCCACCAACCTCCTCATTTAATGCTAGACCAGGCTGCCCAGGGCCCCATCCAATCTGGCCTTGAACACTTCCAGGGACGGGGCATCCACAACCTCTCTGGGCAGCCTGTTCCAGTACCTCACCACTCTTTGTAAAGAATTTCTCCCTGACATCCAACCGAAATCTCCCCTCCCTCAACTTAAAACCATTTCCCCTTGTCCTGCAGTTATCTACCCTTTCAAAGAGTTGATTCCCCTCCTGTTTGTAGGCTCCCTTTAGGTGGCTGAATCATCATTCTAATATGAGCAGTCTAAAAGCATAATTAGTTTACCTTTTGGTATTTTTTGGAGTTAAAATAGAATGAACCTTGATTCCAGCCAGTTGCTAGGTTCAGAGAGCTTCATTCATAGAATGAGCTGTTTCGGCAAAGTATAGAAAGGGGATCTGAACAGGGCAATAAAATCTGCCTTTGGAAATATTTCCAGTTTCTATGCAGATGCAAAACAATTCTGCTAAATGGCCAGAATGTGATTGCCATCTAAAAGCTCACCTAGCTTTGAATGTATATTAATTTCTATTCTCTCATTTAAATCCAGGATGTTGATCTAAGCATAGTAACAGTAAGACTGAAAATCTGACGGTAACACAGTATAAAACAAACAAATAAACCACAACTGTCTTAACTATTGTCAATTCTGAGAGATCACTGTTTCTAGTTAGCCAAATGAGAAGGCGTTCTCAGAGTGGGATAAATGACTTTTTTCCTTTTGTTCTTTGAGTTAGGCAATATAGTCATCTGTTCATACAGCTGACGTTATAGCTGTGCCTGGTAGTCGTTCCACCCACAGTATCAACTCTTGAACACGTAGCTGGGCAGAAACTATACATGGTTACAGCTCTTGGCATTGACAGTTATCTTCGCAGTGGGATCTTAGGCTGTTATCGCTATCCTTTGGAGGAGCATCAAGACGTCTTGAAGGCTTGCAATTGCTTCTCCTTTTCCTTGTTGAGAGCGGAACCTTGGCAAACCAGAAAGAAGAGGAGCTGTGTTATGGGAAATGCTGTGAACAGTGACGTGTGCAAGCAAGGCTTCATGCCCCAAGCAGGCTGCTGCCTTGTGCAGGGAGGTGCATGCAACGCAGATAAAGGCACAGTGGTGGTGCTGGTGCCGTTGCTTTGCTGCACTGTGTTGCATTGTAGCTGTGGCATCTGGTGATAATATGGAAGTGTGTAGCCTGTTGCTATGTTGAGGTATGATTAAGTATTTATTGGCAACAACCATGCTGTTCCCGTCTGAAAGATGACTGAGACCTCTGCATATCTGTTGCCTGCAAATTTGCATATGTCAACCAGTGTTTACAGGCATCGAAGGCTCAGTGATGGACAACCTCATTAGCCCAGACCCTGTAAAGAGGTTAGTAGCTCCAGACCTTGTCTATGAGACTGTGCTGATTAATTTTCTCAGCTGAGAAAGAGGTTGTCTCCTCTCCATCTGCCACTCTAGAGCAATTACTTACAACATTGCATGATTTCTTCTCACCAAAACTGCTCAGGGATATATGGTGAATAGCCTTGTTTCTTAAAAGATACCTCCCACATACCTTTTAGGTAGATCTCAAGAACTGTTGACTGAAAACCATTATGTTAGAAAGAATTCTGGTGAAGTCCAGACACTTTACCCCACAGGTATTTGTGTATTCCCTCAAATGTATGGAAATTGCCGTAGCACTGAGTTAGCAACTACAAACGCTTCATTTTTTTCTAATTAGTGGAGTTACAGTGCAGGCTGGTCAAAGTGTTGCTGTAATCCTTATCCACCTTCCCTGCAATGTTGCTGCTACTTGTGCTAATCTAAATGTAAATTGTAAGCTCAGTGGGACAGTCTGTCCCTTGCATTTGAAGCATTCTCTCTTCCTTCTTTCATGTATGCATGCATTATATTAAATGCATTTGCCTCATTCTCGGTGCAAAATGCCTATTTCTTAGCTTATGTGCTCCTTGGTGATTTCTAAATTCATGTACCTAATCAAGATCATTGGTGGTCTCCCTTTCCAACCATGAATCAGGATATCTGCACTAAGCCAGCAGCATAGAATGTATTTTAAGATATCTGCAGCGTGTCCCAATGGCCAGGAAAAATGAATTGCCTTTGCAAGATGCCTGATAATCAACAAAACAGAACTGTTTGGGAAAAAGAAATTGGTGGGCGAAGGGAGCTGCAAAGACCCGGGGAACACCCTGCAGTTGCTTCTCCCCTTCTCTTGAGCTGAGGTCCTGCTCCAGTGCAGCTGCAGTGGTAGAAGGCTCAAAGAAGGCTTTTGGGTGTGTAGGCTCCAGGCCATAGAGGGGTTGTATGGGTCAAAGCCAATACCTGTATGTTACCCCGTGTAAATAAATCACATGCCTTAAAATACATGCTAAATTTTGCTGCTGGGTCCAGTGGGAATGGAAAAGTAATTCAGCACAGCTGGATGCCTGTTTGCCTCCTAAACTGTTTTCATGGTTTAAAAGAATAGCTTCCTAAACTGCCATCCTATGAAAAACCGGGTGTAGGGCTGCACCAGAGTACAAACACACGCTTTAATTAAAAGATCTGCTCTCCCACTTACCTTTCACAGCATCCTCATCCCCTCTAATGAAGGAATTTTTACCTAATCTGCCCGAGCAGCTGTTGGCTGCCAAATGGCTGGGCTTTGCTCCTGGCTGAGCTCATTCTGGTGAGAGCAGTTCTGCCGTTCCCATGCTCTTCCCTCAACTTGAACTCAAGCAAGGAGTCCCTATGGTGTGTGAATAGTGAACTGGTGGTTGCAGCGATAAATACTCATTTGTGAGGTTCCCAAAGACCGCGTAAGTGCTCAGTGCAACCCAACCTGAGGACTAAAAGAAATGTTGTCTGGAGGTGCTCATGGCTACCAACCTCAGAGTTTTGCTGCTGGAGTTATTTCCTCACTGCTTCCATTGTCGGTGTTAAGAGCCAAGTTTTTGTGAGGCTGGTGCAAGCTGCACCAATTGTCTGAAGGGCTTTGAAGATTGCAAGTGTGGATTTGGTGCTAATTATGAAGGTGCCCCGTCCTATAGCTGCACTGCTGTGGTGCCCGTGACCATGTAAGGGAGTAACCTGCCCTATCCTAGGTGCTACAGCCCACATGCTTATGGTGAATGTGCTGTGGATATCTCTGCATTCAACTCAGCTACTTGTGGAACTGTGGGAAACATAATCTCATGCTTGATTCACGCAGCCAGCAGCAGCTGAGAATCATAGATTCAATCACAGAAGAGTTTGAGTTGGAAGGGACCTTAAAACCCACCCAGTCCCACCCCATGTCATGGGGAGCGCTGGCACCCAGCAGCTCAGCTGCCCAGGGCCTCATCCAACCTGGCCTTGAGCGCATCCAGGGATGGGGGCACCACAGCTTCCCTGAGAAATGTGTTCCAAAAGTTTCTGCTGCAACACTGGTGAACACCAGGCAGGCCAACAAAACGTTTTTGTCTAGGTAGCAGCTTACACAAGAAGCTGCTTGGGTTTCTCTTCCATTTCTGGCCTGCTAAAGGCATTCTTGTAGGTTCTGGCAACGGGCAGTTGGAATAAGGTGGTGTGGCCCTGGGTACATGGAGAATGTGGGCCCTTGTCAGCTCTATGCCCTCTTCTAAAAATGCAAATTGATAAATAAACACTGAAACAATAGGGCTCCACTAATCCTTTTACAAAGGGCAAATTGCTAATCTAGCTCCCCAGCCAGGATGGCTGCCTCTTGTTAACAATAGCAGCATTTATACCTTATGTTTTACTTGCAAACTGACATGTAGTGAGTTGGAAAGGGTTTCACTCACCTGCTCAGTGGGGCAGTCGGCTAATCCTTTCATGCTTCCAACCCCAGCGAGCAGTGCTGCCATCTGATCTGATCGTGCTGGAGGGAAAAGGGCCAGCGCACCTCTGCCAAATTTTCAGCCACATTAGGCTTGGCTGTGCTTTAACAAAGCCACCAGTGTCTCCAGCACAGGAAGGGAGAAGGACTTGTTCACATCCCCATTCGCAGGGTGCCTGGCCTGTACAGCCCATGCCTGGCACTCAAAGGTGCTGGGCGGCCCATGGAAGGCACTGCCTGGCTCTCTGCTTTTCGTATTCTCCTCACTTTGTGAACGTGTTGAGCCCTTGTTGGCAGTGGGGAGCCAAAGCACAGCCACATGTGTGTGGGTCTCTGCAGGCCTGGCAGTGAGGCCATGGTGGGAAGCCAGCAGTGCTGGTGAAAGGTCTCCGCATCCTTGTCCTCCATGCTGCCCTCACATACAACCAGGAGGCAATGTGCTGGCCTACCAAAAGGGGAATCAGTGCCAATTAGGTGATGGATAGCTTGTGCGAGGCCTGGCCTTGCCTAGCATGCATTATTTCATTAGTTTAACAGCAGTGCTTGTGGTACTCTGGCCTAGCTACTTTTTGCTCTTTTTCTTGTAGATTAGGTTCCAGCACTAGATATGATGCAAAGAGATGGAAGTAAGATTTCCCTTACTCCGTTTTGTCAGGAAACAGTCTCCAACAGAAAACCAGAAGTCCATTTGGAAATTAAAGGAGTCATAAATGTAGGGGAGCCTGATGCAAGGGGAAGACCAAACAGATGCATCTCAGTAGGCCCATGGGTCCCCTATTAAGTGTAGCCAGCTTACTGTGAGGATAGTAGAGGAAAATCAGGATGTTTCCTTTTCTTTTTTGTCTCTGTAAGGATTATATTCATAATCTCCCAATGTCATGAGAGATTAACATCAACCTGTGTGTTTTCCAGGAGAAACTGCAACTTGCATCACGCAAAGCAATTCACACAGCCTGTATTTAGGGGATTCTTTGGAGAAAGAGGCAGGAGTAGTCAAATGTGCCAGACAGACAGATATCTGCACAGCCAGGAGGTACCCAGCAGCTGCTCTCAGCCAAAAGACTCAGAGATGCCAGACAGCCCAACGAGATGTTGGAGGCCTCGTCCTGTCTTGCTGGGCTAAGGTCTCCTCTACCAGGAGGGGAAGTGTTGATACAGCATGAGCTCAAAGTTAAAGCCAAGTAAAGGAATAATTGCAGTTTCTGTCTCTTTTAGCAGAGCGACTTTGGTTAATGAAGGCAGAGCTGACACATGTAACACCTACGGAAGAGTTACAGAAAGAAGCTGTGTCGTCCCTTTTCTACTTCACAATACTAAGACGAGTATCTGACATTATTGATTATGACTTTCATTACAAGTTTTGTTTCAAACTACCAAGTTTGGTAATGGTGCTGTGGGTGATGATCAACACATATAAGCACCTATGCTTGAGAAGGTGGTGTGAAGGGATTTTAATGCCTGAAGTCAAGTCAATCTAGTTTCAACTACTAAAAAAATTCAGGACAGAATTATGCAGGAAGAATTAAATACGTGCAGGCAAATGTCAAAATAAAACTAGTAAAAACTTATTGTGAAAGACTAGCAGGACTCTAACGTGTTATAACTTAACTATTTGTAGATAAGAAAATACATAAATTTTTAATCATTCTTAAATGTATTAATAATTTCTAATATTTCAAATTCTATTTCAGTGCATGAATTCTGCTGAACTTTTTCTTTAAGTCAAATGAGAATATATATAATAGAACTATAATGCAGGTAAGGAACTGGTGAATCATGCAACAGCAATGACTTATGTGAGAAAAAGGAATAATAGATTCAAGAGAGTTTTCTTGCCAGAGTTTCATGAAAATAAATCTGGCTATTAAATTGCTTTAATATTTTCACCAAGAGTCAATGTAGGATTGTGGTGATGACCTGAACTTGGGAAATATTATCAATAGAGGGGGATTTGGGCCTCCTCAAGAAGATGGAAATAATCACAGAAGCAGAAGTGGCGTGCAGTGCAATGCTGCAGTCAGCAGGGCAAAATTCATTCTAACACTGGCTTATGTTTGAGGAATCCTTAGGAAAGAAGGGCAGGAGCAGTCATGGGACGATTGAACAGTGCTAGAAAGGTGGAAAAACTGTAGAGGCATTAGGTTGGGCAACACCCGCTTGAGGTCCTGCCTCCACTGCCAGCACAGCAGCTCATAATTTGTGCAGTCAGGTTTGTTACATGTTAAGCACTTGCATGGTGGTAGAGAAGAGATTTTTGTGGAATTAATGAGAGAGGACTGTGTGTGTGTATATATCTATATCTATATATATAAGGTGTTGATGTGTCTGAGCACGGAAGGTACTACTGCTTTAGTAAGAGGCTTCAGTTCCCAGAAATGCTGCCTCAAGCTTTGCAAAACAACTACCCTTTCTTGTCGCCATCTTTGCTTGCAGTATGCAGGGGCAGGAATGAACTCTTCAGTTCACCAGGGCTGTTGCCCTTGTGCAGCCTGCAGGGAGGCGTTAATCCCCATGTGGAGTAGGATTAGAACCATGCACTGGCTGAGTCCATGCTTGAAGCTCAGAACCTCACCATCTACCAAACTAAGCCACCTCTCTGCCTGTGTGCACCACTGTGTTGAAAACTTGTGAAACCCATGTGTCTTCAGCTAAAAGAGCAACCAAACAAAGGTTAAACCCAGAAGGAGGAAGAAGAAAAAAAAACAACTGAACAAGAAACTAAAACCTGTGGGAACAATCACGGAAGGAAAGGAAGGAAGAGTGTTTCCTGGAAAATAAAGAACCTCATTGAACTTCACATCTAGCCCAGACACCCACAGTCGACCCTGCTATATTAGAAAAGGTTAATCCAGCAAGACCAAGGAAGAAAAAGAGAATTTAAAATGCTGGAGGAGTCAGTGATAACAATTTGGTTCCTCTGTGTTACCACCATACTGTGTGCTACAGAAGGATGCTGCGTGCAGCCCTGTGGTCAGGCTGCTTTGCTCCTGGATAGAGAAGAGAGGGAAATGGGTGTGGGAAGCTGAAGAGTCTCACTCTGTATCATCAGAAGAATAGGAGTGTGACTCTGGACAGGCAGATGGAGCTGGCCTACAAAATGCAGCCACTTGTCAGTGCAGGAGAACCCCCATTCTGCAACACTTGGCATATGCTGCGCAAAAGTTAAAAGCAACTGCAAGAGAATTTTAATGCCATATTAAATGTTGATTCATCCATGGCTGGAGCCGCAGTGACCCAGAGGACTGTTGTTTGATCCAGGTCTGAAGCGACAAATTGATCTGTAAATTATGCCCATTTCCATGAATTGCAAAAGTAATCTGATAGAGACCGGTCGTGACGGGCGTGACTTAGAGCTGGAGCCATGTCCTCCTGGTGTGCAGGCACGCGGCTGCGTGAGTCACTACTTGCCCTTGGGAATAGCCTTCTGTAAAGAAATGTTATCAGCACCTCCTGGCCGGATTGTTCCCCACAGGCCTGGCTGCATCACAGGGCGCTGGCTGCCAGGGTTACGTGCATGTGTTCAGCTTCTGCCTTCAGAAAGGAGCAGCTGAAGTGCCTGAGCAAAGATTCGCTCCCAATCTGGTCCACACCAATGGTAAACAGCCTTTGCCTCTAATCACAAATGGCATCAAAAAGGACTGTCCCAATATGTTTTTTAGTGTTGTATTTTGGTTTAGGTAAAGGTAAGGAATACTCTTTAGAAAATAGGTGGAAATTTAAACATATATATCTAGCTTAGGCCAGATCCTTATTGAGTCAGTGGATCATTTTCAATTGAGAAATACTTGCTTTCTCCATGTGTTACTGACATTAGGAGTGCTTTTCCTGTGGAGCATGTGGAGGAACAAGTCACATTCTCAGCAAAAGAGTGGACCCAATCAGATTTTCATTGCTTTCTACAGAGTAGATTCGCTAGGCTTTGGCTTTTCCATGAGTGGAACCATGATAGTCTCTCTCAATCTTTTTGTCTCTGCTCCATCTCTTTCACTTATTCTTCACATTTACATAGCTGCATATTTTTCTTGAGTTTTGTAGAACTTAGCAACTTTGAGATTGGTATGTGAAATCTGGTTAAAATTTGCTGAATGCAGCCAATTGCACAAGTCTCAATCCCATAGAATGCTGGGCTAACTACAGCACTGTGCAGATATTGCAGCTGAGTTCTGATCCATAACACTAATAAGGGGAAATATCTCGAAGCCTGTGAACGAACACTGATGAGGATTATGAGATCTGTGTTGTCTCTGAACCAACAGTTCTGTGAGAAACCAGTAGCAGCTGTCTGCCTCATTTTCCCATCCCTCTGAATAGAGGAAAATATCTACAGAACCTTAGAATTCTTGCTGAATTTATAGTCCATTTATATTTATGCAGTGTTTACAGGCAGACAGCCGTGCTTCCTAAGTGCATAGTTATACCAGGGCTGCAGAGGAAAAGAACAGTCTTCGAAGCATCCAAGCAGCAGTCTTTATCCCAAATGAAAGTTGGATATCAGGAAGGAAAAATGATCTTAATTATCTCAACCTGTGTGGAGTTTAATGAGTTTTTCCACATAGACTTAAAATGCCGAAAGAAGGAAATCAGTGCTGCATCTCAGATTAAATTCCATTATGTTTATATTTATTTCTGAGGTACATGTTGATTTCTGCTGGTGGTTTTGGGAGGCAGTAGGGCCTGCTCTCCTGTAACACCTACTTAATCAGAAACCCTTTGTAATATTTTGGCAGAAATTTGTGCTTGGGTTATCCAGATCACAACAGCCTTAAGGATTCGAGCAACAAGGAGAGCAGCAAGTGTTGTTACACGTATCTAGCTGACTTCTTTATTTCTGCAGATACTTCACTGATGCTGATTTGGCAGTGGGTCATGTAAGCAGTTCCCCAAAGCTATCTGCACAACAGAAACTCATGAAAGTGTTAGATGTGCCAGCTCAAAAACTCCCTCTGCAGTGCAGTGAAGTTTTGCTGTATTTTTATAGTAGGTGGTTTTCTCCAAGTTCATGCATGAAGAAAATTCCGTCATCATCCCTGGACTGGATCTGGACCAGAAAAGAGAAGCTAGACAATGCAACAAACATTTTGTAACTATTTCCACTTATTTAAACAAATCTATTACCTGGTTGAATACTTGGAAGTATTTCAGAACTTTAACAGTATCTGATTTTCTCCTGCCCAGTTCTCCAGGTTTTTTTCCCAGACATTGTATCTGCCACTTTGAAGTGCTCTTGTCAAGAAGGCAGAGATTCCCATTTTCATGACATCTTAATCCCTGCTATATCTGGGCTGGTTTTATAGTCTTGCTCTGCTATATATCCATCATACAAGGATGTTACTCAAGATTCAGTTCTGCAAAATGGGAAAAAAAGAAACTGCAGATGCGAGGGAAGCATTGGTGGCCATCCTTGCTTTGAGGAGAAGTGATGAACTTGGCTAGAGGACAGTGGGGGACCTGGAGGAGATGGTGGGAGCTGGAGATGGTGTGGCCATGCAGCTGTCCCAGGACCTTCGTGAAGGATGAAGTCAAAGAATCATGGAAGGGCACATTATTGCTTTGGTCACAATGGGACATTGCTGAGACATGTGCTGTTTAGAAGGATTTAAGGGCAACTTGATATACACACAGAAGTGCTCTGTGACACAGGCAGCTGTATTCATCTCACAAGTTAAGTGGAAAAAAAATAAGTGCTACAAGGGTTGACAAATCTCTTTCCTTAAAGTTAAAAAACAATTTCTTGCTGGACCTTTAGTTCCCCTTTTCTTGCCATAGGAGTGATCCCATTGGCCAGGTGCAGTGTCAGAAAGTGGTCTGTGTTGAGCAGCAGCATTGGCTGGTGTCCATAGACTTTATTAAATAATGGAGTACCACAGCAAAATGTGACACAAGTCCAATGGTACTGACCCCGAATAAATAAAACACTGGTCTTTGACCACAGGGAAAAGCTTGAGCTATTTTGCACACAAATCTCTGGCTCTTGAGCAAGGAGGGGGAAGGGGAAAACCTAGTTCCCTTCGTAATATTAACCAGACCTGCTTCCTAGTCAGCACTACACTTGCCATTTCATTTTTAGGAGTGTTTTTCCTGAAATAATGGTTTTGCACTTGCCCCTGGTAGGTAATTCAGCTGTAGGGTCTGGTCTGCAACTGACTGTGGCCAGCACGGCTTTCCTCCAAGCCGTAGTGCTTGCTGTTCTTCTGGTTTGCCTCTTGCCTGTTTGCAGCCTGTCCTTTGCATACCATTAGGGCAATGCCTTGGACTGTCACATGCTGTCCTCTCCTACCTGCTTGTTGCTTTTTTTCTTGTTTGTTTGTGGAGAAGGAAGACAGCATGGATGGGGACAATTGTTTCTGAAGATGCAAGTTGTTTGGTGTAGCTGTGTGCTGAGATGCCAGGACAAGCACTTTGTGTCAGGGTATCCAGCTGCTTAGATGGTGGAGACAGAGGTGTCTCATTGGGCAATTCTGATGCAATTAAGAACCCAATTCCCCATCCAGTTTTAAGTGTTTAAGCGAAGACCATTAAATAATGGCTGGATTATGCTGTCAGAAGTTTCAATTTCCATTCTGCCTTCCACCATTGGTTCAGATTTACTTCCAGTGTTTTTTGCATCTTAATACATTCTGTGATTTGTGTTCTGGAGTCTGCACTTTGCAAGGACAAAGGAAATCCCTTATGTACCTCAAGGGAACTTTCATGTTGCATTTATCTTGACATTCCTCGTCTCAGCCTGTTCCTTTGTTCAGGTTCTATGAAGGAGGAGACGTTCTCACAGACAGAAATGTTCCCCCACACCTTGAGCCATGCCTGGAGAAGGATAGCTGCCTCTCAGTTTGGACACAGCTCCACCCAGGTGATAATGGCAGGCAAAGACAGCTATTTCCTTTCTATTTCTGGTAGAAACCCCATCCAGCTCATGCTTATGATTTACTTGCCTTCACTTCCTTTTGTCTCTGCTTTCACACTTCTTGAAGACTTAGAGGCACGTTTTGCCATATAAATGGAGTCTCTGTAGATCTACATTCCCTGATGTTCATCTGTACTCTATATTTATAACGAAACTTTTATGGCACCTAAAAGAGCACTTTTGGAAAGCATTCTTTACCACATGCCTTTGCCCAATTCAAATGCCAAGGGAAGATGCCTGGTGTATGGAAGGAGTCAACTGCTTGCCGGGAGTCAACTGCTTGCCAGATAGATACAGACCTTCCAGCACAGCCAGAAACAGTTCCTGGCAAAATTAAACTTTGATTTTCCTCTTTTTAAAAAGCAAACAAACAAACAAACAAGCAAAAAACTCCATTTCCTTTCAAGACCACTTGGCTATGACTCTTGATCTTCTGTTTCTTTTGAACTCATAAGGGTTCATAGAGGCCACACTGGAGAAGAAATCCTGTTGAAAGCCACTTTTATCTCCATTTTCCCTTAAGTTATATGTAGAAAATTATTTAGTCATGTGTGATGAGAAAAGCTAACATCTCTTGTAACTAAGCAATTGGGTGCTCTATATACCTGGGCAGAGTGTAGAAGCTGCAAATAACCACCTATGTCTGTGTAGTAACTTCAAGTTTTCAGCTTTCATGGCTACTTATCAGCATTTGTGGAGCATTCCTAGAGCATATGGTAACCTTGAGCCCAGCACAAACCTTCAGGAACAAGTGCAGAAACCTTGTTAATCCTGTATGGGTCATATGGTTAATATTACAAACTGATGGAGCTCTTTTCTTGTTTGTTTGTTTGTTTTTGCTGTAAGTACACCTGAATCCATCAGCTCTCATTCAGTATCAGCTTTATGGTTGCTTGAAATGTGATGTTGATACTGAAATACAACATGTCTCATCCACGAGACTGCTGCAAATAGGGTTCTCATTATGCTGGATGCAGTGTGAACGTTTCAAAAGAACTAGTTCCTCCCCCACGATGTGCTCGCCATCCAAATAAACACCACAGAATAAGGGGAGGGAACAGAGGCTGGGAGCAGTCCTGCATGAACTTGTGTGAGCTGACACATCCTCAATAGGACCAGAAGTCATTGGCTGCGTTGCCTCCTTTGCTTTCTGTGTTCCAAGGCTTGGTTGTTATTTTAAAAGTTTGTGAACCATCTGCATGTATAAAAGAACAAATCATAAACCAATTGCAGTTTTCAGCCTTTCTGTTCTGTCATAAGCATTGTTTTAGGGCCAAGGAAGAGGGACAGTAAGATCCCATGAGTGATATAAATCTCCTGAGAAAATAATGTGGCTGATTCATCCTATCTGATTCCCGAAAGGCACCATCCCACGTAGGACGATGCATGCTGGTGTCCTGATGTGGTCCCCAGCAGGGCCACTGTGCTGTGCTGGGCGGATGGTGGAGTCCAGCTGTGAGCCTGGCAGGCTCTGAAGAGGGGATGGGAGACAGCAGGTGGACTCGAGCTTAGACACTGCCTTCCATCGCTGCAGCTTATGGAAGAAAGGAGCAGCTCTGGGGAAACAAAGTCTCTCTCATGAGCCTTTAAGAGGGTGTTATTAGACCTGTGCCTCCCTATTTTATTTGTTAGTATCACATGATATATCGCCTTTGTGCCTGACAGCTGTTTATTTTGCTCTTCTGCCACCAATAAATAAAGCACATTGGTGCTCAGATGTGTGGTAAGATGTGATTGTAAGAGACCCAAATCAGGCAGCATCTTCCACCCAAACTTACAGCACAGCATAGACAAAGGAAGACTGGATGAGGGGATTGAGTGCACCTTCAGTAAGTTTACAGATTATACCAAGTTGGGAGGAAGTGTTGATCTGCCAGCAGGTAGAAAGGCCCTACAGAGGTATCTGGATAGATTGGATAGCTGGGCCGAGGCCAGTGAAATGAAGTTTAACAAGACCAAGTGTTGGGTCTTGCACTTCGGTCACAAGGCATCACTAGAGGCTTAGGACAAAGTGGCTGGAAAGCTGCACAGAGGAAAAGGACCTGGGGGTGTTGGTCAGCAGTCAGCTAGCAGTGTGCTCAGGTGGCCAAGAAGGTGACACTCCACAGCCAGTAGGAGCAGGGAAGTGATCATCCCTCTGTACTCAGCACTGAAGAGGCCACATCTCAAGTACTGTGTTCAGTTTTGGGTCTCTCCCTACAAGGAAGATATTGTGTGTCCAGAGAAGGGCAATGAAGCTGTGAAGGAGCACAAGTCTTATAGGGAGCAACAGAGGGAACTGGGGTTGTTTATTCTGGAGAAGGGTAGGCTCAGGGGAAATCTTCCAACTCTCTATAAATCCCTGAAAGGAGGCTGTAGGGAGATGGGGATCGGCCTCTTCTCCTAGGTAACAGCGATATGATGAGAAGTGATGTCGTCAATTGCACCAGGGAGGCTCAGGTTGGATACAAGGAAAAAATTATTCTCAGAAAAAGTTGTGAGGTATTGGAACAGGCTGCTCTGGTAGGTGGTAGAATCACTGTCTCTAGAGGTGTTCAAGAATCATGAGGATGTGGCACTGCGGGACTTGGGTTAGTGAGTAATATTGGTGGTGATGGGTTGATGGTTGTACTAGATGGCCT
This sequence comes from Phasianus colchicus, assembly GCF_987193195.1. Taxonomy (NCBI): domain Eukaryota; kingdom Metazoa; phylum Chordata; class Aves; order Galliformes; family Phasianidae; genus Phasianus; species Phasianus colchicus. Next base: position 48,667,737 of record NC_143438.1, read on the forward strand.
TAGAGATCTTTTCCAACCTTAATGATTTCATGAAAGCACAAGCCAAAGCAGAGGAACACAAAGGGCTCTGATTTTACTTACTGCAGAATGGAGCTATGGTGACCAAAGCCATCAGCAGGGGGTGGCAGCCAGCTGATAGTTGGAACTGCCTCCTGTCTGCAAAAATACTTTGATAGGACCTTCTGCTTGTGGGTTCCTCAACTCTGCAAGCACAAGTTGGACTTGGTGATCCTTGTGGGTCCTTCTCTACTCAGAACATTCTGTGGTTCTGTGAATGATCTCAACATCCTCATCAACCTGGTGAGTTTTGTCCCTTCAGTTCAGCACAAAGCAGGAGCTCTGAGTGTCTTGGAAAATCAAGCTGTGAACTTTCAAAATGGCAAATGACCCAAAGTTAAAGAACTTCATAAAAAATCTTTATTCTAGCAACTCTCCCCAAATCTACAGAAAATCAGTATGAAATGAACCCTACTTCATGGTTCATGGAGACAAACAGTTAAATGTGCAGAGAAAAAGTCACTGCCTATCACTCCCAATAATTTTAGCACTGAAAATCAGCGTTTTCTGAAAATATATGTCTGTGAATGTTTCCTGCACCATTTCTGGGTGTCAGCTCTTCAAGTGCAGACTGAAGCACGTCTAGGAGAGGAACTGTAAAGAAGGGTAGGCGTTCTTCCCTGCCCAAGCAGCTGCCCACTCATGATAAAAGCTAGGAATGGATTCCTTTTCCTGTGACTTTTTTTATACCCCTGGCATGGGAGCGTGGCAACTGATGGAAAAAGGTACTTTCATCATCTGAGCAGTTGCTGAAGGGGCAACCGGGCCAAAGAGATATGGTTAATTGAAGGAAGACAATTTTTTTTTTGTTCGATTTCTGACTCAGCCACCCTGATTGTGACTGTGTGCTCATTTGAAATGTTGAGAGGTTAAAAAGTGGCTGCCTAAACCTAAAGCCCTTCAGTGTATAGATAAGTGTCTAAACAGCCTGTGGCAGGAGACCCGTTCACTGCAGGGGGCTTAGGCTGGATTTCTGCAAAAGCCCTGAGCATTTGCCTGCTCTCACTGAAGTCCCAGTTAAAATGTTTTTCCATTTCCTTAAGTGCTGAATTATGGATGTAAAGCCTCAACTTCAGGCATCATTCTTTGTTTGTGTGTAAGATCTTGTTACAAGCATAATATAATAATAATGTGCACTAATATGATTTATGGGGATTTTTTGCCTTTTCTGCTACTGAATAGATTGAAAAAATAAGGGTTTTTTTGTTTTGTTTTTTGTTTTTTACTTTTTTGATGTTTCTCAGCCAGCAGGGATTGCACTGGGAGCACTGCGAGGAGCTCTGGCCTCCCAGGCTCTTCTTGAGGGCTGATCTCCCCCAGCAGACAACAGAGGGACAGGGTCCTGTGCTGGAGCTCTGTGCCAGCAGGAACTGGTGATGAGCCATTCCTGTCCTTCCCCATGAAGAAGGAATTTCCCTCCGAAATCTCCTTTCTCGTGTCTGCATCTTTTCACTATTGAATCTTTCCCTTCCAGCCTGCCTGCTACACATGCCAGAGCAGCCGCCTTTGAGAAAAGACAAAACTGTGAAAAATCCTGTTCATGGCAGCTTTGTAAAACCCTGCTACACCCTTGCTGTTGTAGCAGCTCTGGTCCATCCACCCAGAGAGCCACATTTTGTTAATCCTAATTAATAGCATCTCAGGGGCAGCTGGGCAGCACTGCAGGCCCCATACTGCACACTGCCTCCCACCGTGCCCTGTCCCTGCTCTCTCCTGCCTGCCACTTTGTTCCACCTTTTGTCGCCATCTGTACATGGTTAGCCGGAGAACGTTTATTATATAATTTAGTTAACTCTCGACTTGCAAGTCTGCCCGTTTGATGTGCTCTCCTGTTAATGCAAAGCACACCATTACTAGTTAATGATCATGAACCGTCATCACAGTCACTTTGAAAAGGTGACAGTGACGAATGGAGCCAGCGGCTCCCAGGGAGGTTGATCACTGAATGGACAGTAAAGTTTATTTAAGCCGGGCCTGATAATGGCTCTGCATATTTCAGATGGGCTGTTTCCAGTCCCTTTGGGATAGCAGACATTCCCCAAGTGATGTGTCCTGCTGCCCCTCGGGCCCCCTGCTCTCCTACAGTAAGACAAAAAAGCACCCTGTGCTTCTGCACCTCCTGCCGCAGCTCAGGCCAAATGAAGGGAAACCCCTGGATGACGCTTCCTCTGAGCTTGGTGAAAGGCTAAAGCCCCTCTTGGGCAGTGTCCGAAATCCTGCACCCTCTAAGGGTTGAGCCCAGAGTTACTGTATGAGAGTGTATTGCTCAAGCCACTGCTACCTGTCCAGTGTGGGGTCTTGCAGATCAAAGCAGCAGGTTTTTTTGTTTTATTTTGTTTTGTTTTGTTTTGTTTTTCAGTAGGACAGTTGTACTCTAACCAAGAATCTGGGTAGTTCAGGGTTATCCTGAGATTTTCACTCAAACCAGGCATTACATGGGAGAATATCATCCTCCATGGGTCACTAAATGCAGCTGCCCATGAGATCTCTGTGCTCCTTTCCAGCATAGGCCTGAAGGAAGGGGCCTAAAACCAAACCCCACATCTTGCTATGACTTTCTAAGCAGGGCTGACGGGAGGCAGCACGGTGCTGTGGGGCCGGGAGCCTCCTGGTCCCAAGATAAACAAACCCGCCGGTGAGAGTGACCAGTGCTGGGTCAGGCGAAGGGTCGCTCGAAGGTCATGCTGCCCGCAGCCTGGATGTTTTGGTTGCGTATTTGCCTTCCCAAAAGGCAAGGTGTGCAGGGACTGAGCCCAAGGACACCCCCAGGGACATCCCCCGGGAAGGACCCCCAGAGGTGGGGAATGGGAGATGCTGGGGGTGGATACCAGGTAGGATTTCTCAAGCTGTGTAAAACCTGGAGTCATATAATCTGACAGGAGGTGGTTAGGCCCAGCCAGGCTGCCTGATCACACTGCCAGAGCCTAGGTGCAGAAATCAGATATGGATGGGATTGCTGAAAACAGCTGAAAATCTGAAGAAACAGAGGAAATCCTGAGACACTGCTCATTTTCTCTTTTGGACCTCTGAATCCTTAGATCTGCATTTCAAGCTTTTCAGTTCAGCCAAGAAGGCTACAAATGCCTTCTTCTATTTCCTGAGATGTGAAAGTAGGGAGATTTGATGGAAGGGCTCCAATAAAACTCCAGGGATGGCATGCCTGTGTCCACATAGGTTTCAAAACTGCTGCACTGCAGAAACTCAACTGTGCCTGCCCTTTCCATGAGCATTCCAGGTATAGTCCTTCTGTCACCCTGGTCAGTGTTTGCTGGCTACAAACCAGCCAGCACCTCACCAATTATTATCAGCGAAGAATTACCAGTGTTTTGTTTTCTTCTTAGGTTTCATGTGGTATCATACAATAAAGAATCCCAGCTGACATGTACAGCATTAAGAAAGGAGCCAGTCAGCTGAAGACAGAACACTTTCTACTGTTGTTTTTCTAACTTCAGTAGAACTATCTCATTCACAATTGTTTTCTGTGTATAAGACACTGGAAAATCATAGAACCATAGAAACATAGAATCATAAATGTTGGAAAAGACCTCTAAGACCATCTAGTCCAACTGTCAAATCATCTCCACCATGCCCACAAGCCATGTCCCTCAGCACAAGTTTATTGGGAAAGTGTCTTTCTTGTAGGGAGAGGCCCAAAACTGAACACAGTACTTGAGGTGAAAGAATATGATGGGTCTATATCAGTTAAAAGCACTCTTTCTGTACCAATTCTTTCTGTACCAATTCTTGTTTGAGAGAGTCTGTCCTCTGCAGGATCTGTTATTTCTTACTCAGGCTGCAAACAGCTCTATGGTTGCACTGTGCTTTGCCTAGATATGCATGTAGTGAATGTCCTGTCAATGCCTGGACATCAAACCTGCTCTTGTGGCTCATCTGGGGTCCTTTACCTCAAGTGGATCCATGGAAAGACTCAAAGGAAGGCTAGCAGGGGGAGGTGAAAAATAATATCACATACCCATCTGCAGGGAACAGGGTGAACTTTTAATTCAAGTGCCCAGATGAGAGGAGAGAGGGAATGAGGGGACACAGAAGGTTTTGTTGGAGATTGTTTGTTGCAGCTTGGGTAGAGACACAGCCCAAAGGGAAAGGGTTGGAGAATTTCTACGGACACACACAGAAATTTTTGAGACAATTACACGAAGAATATTTATTGCTACATAATTTTTGGCTGCTTCCCCACCACAGTCACAGGATGCATGACAGTATTTTGAGGTCTCATCCACATTAGAAGGGTAAGAGGGAGTTTGTAATCCAACAGCAGCTTCTGGATGATCTGCTGAGATTGGGTACTCGTATGGCACGAGCAAACTGGGAGATGTTAGTTCCTCGCTGTGAGAAAATCGTGTCAGTTAAAGAAAGCAATGATTCGCCTCAAGTTTAAACAATACCGAGCTTTACTTTCAAAGCAAAATAAGGACACTGCCACGAAGAAGGCATGTTGAGTAGCCCATCTGTAAACCGACATGCCTTTTTCTGGTAGACAGGCCTATAAAGCACTCGCTGGTATCTCAAATGGCAAGTTATCATGCACATTTAAGCAGTAACAATGGGCTTTTAGGAAAAATAAATCAATGCGTGGAATTAATGATGGCTTTCATTGTCAAAACAAATGTTTTAAGTGAGCCGCAGAGGGGGAGGCAAATTATTCTCATGAAGCTCCGAGGTTTGGGGAGGATGCCAGTGAGCTGCCAGCTGAGTGCTGGTGCACGTAGCAGTGTTTCAAAGTGGGGCTGCTGACTTTGCCAGGCCTGCTCCGGGGCAGCACCGCAGGCCTGGCCCGCATCAGCAGTGCAGCCCTGTCCCCTCCTGTGTCCCCTGCTGGAGGTGCCTCATGCACCCTGGTGGCATACGGAGCAGGAGAAGGCACGGAGGCAGCCGTCCTTTTAAATGTGGGCTGAGACATTTTACCCAAGGGTCTGCAAACATTTAGACACAAAACTGCTGCCGCTAACTGCCAGCCCATTGTCTGCCAGTGACAGTTTTCTCTGAAAGTTACTTACCAGGGGGCGAATGTTGATTGAGCAAATGAACACAAAGTGGCCAAAGCCACTGGCTGTGAATTGTGCTGCTGTTAGTTTAAACAGCTTGGAGAGAATTGCCTTTATTCAGGGAAATGAGGAGGAATATTCATAGAGGGCAAAACTTGCTGGCAATGAGCAGCACAGGGAGATGGACAGACCATTCTGCCTTGACAGAAACGCTGCGCTGGCCATGTTTGTTGCACAGGGTCTTCCCTCCTCTGAGTGTGATTTAACCCAAGGCCTCTCCATCCCTCTGTCTTCATCCATCTGCAGTGCTAAGCCTATACTCGTGCCTCTGGGCTGGAGGTAGGAGCGACAGCCACAGCGTACGCCCCATCCTTGGAGACTATGCCCCATCCTTGGAGGCATTCAAGGTAAGGCTGGATCAGGCTCTGAGAACCTGATCTATCTATATGTATCCCTGCTCATTGCACAGGAGTTGGACTGGATGACCTTTAGGATTCCCTTCCAACTCAAACAATTCTGTGATTCTATCAGTTCCAGTAGGCTCCGAGCTGTCATGGTCAAACCATCCTTGGCCAGGGGATTCTCTCAGCCTCAGCTCATAAATTACCAGGCCAGCATGTTCATCTGAGCCATGTCTCACTGGTTGGAAGAGCTCACTGTACTCAGATGGGGTCAGAAGGACCTAGCAATCTGCTCCTGCATGCTAACACCTGAATAAATGCCCTCAAGGTGGGGATCAAAGGGTCTCTGCTCCATGTGCATACTGAAACCCCCTGTGATGTGGAAAAGAAGAACTGCCCATGCTACGATTTGGCTGCTGCCATGCAGGGACAATGGTCACAGAGATAAAAAGTTTTTCCACTGTTTGACTCACAGAGCTTTTAGAGCTAGAGACTTTGTATGAGACCTTTTCCAGCCTCTGGCACCTTGCTCGCTGCCCATGTGAAACAGCACACTTGGGTAGAGGAATCTGTCTCCAGAGGGATGGTTCAGGGAGGGTGGCAGTACCTAGGTGAAATTTGGCTTACGAAGAGGAATGAGAAGAGGGATGAAATACCTGAGCATTCAAAGGAATGGGGAAACCATGACACAAATAGAAGAAGTGTACATTGCCTCAAATCACTCCAGGGTAAAGCTGTCCTTCAGGTGGACAAGAGCATCTCCAGGAAGGACTCTAAAGCTAGGAGGCATCAGATCAGCTTGAATCTGTTTGCTCACTGAGCTGGTGCTGCAGCAAAAATGGCTTGCCAGAGATATACAGAGTAAAATCAATGCAGGAATGTCAAAATATTGCCTTAAATGTTCACTGATCAAGTAAAGGGACTATAAAATCTCCTTAGAGTTGGTGCCTGCTTTAGTGAGCAACTCAGGGCCCTGGAAAGCCCTCCAATAGCAGAAGCCTGGGATTAATTACTCCTCATCCCAGCACCGCTGTCTCCGTGACTTCTCCCTGTCTGTCTGTCTAACAGTGCTGCGGCTCCTCAGGCCAGGGGCTGCTTCTCATTGGAATTTTGCATGTTCCCAGGCTCACAAAGCCATCCTGGTTGTTCCACAATCTGAGCAGCAGTAGCAAACCAAACCTTTGGGCACACTGATGTTGACAAGTAACATCACTGCCCATGTTGACAGAGCAGAGGCATTGATGTGTCTTTCCCAGTTGTATTTTATTGTTTTGCTTTGGAAAAGAGCAGAAGCACATAACTACAAGGACGGGAGATTCTCCCATGTCCCCACTGCATATTTCAGTCAACCAAAATTAACCTCTTTTCGGGAGGAAGAGATGCAGTGTGCAATGAGTTATAGTGAGTGTGGCGACTGTGGCAAGGAGAGAGCACAGCAAAAAGAAACACAGTTCACAAACAGTAGAAACACAAGAAGCTTCTGCAGATAACCCAGTGAAAAATGTAGAGCTGCAGTAAAGAGCTACCTGGGCTGGAAAAAGGACTCTTCGCAGTAGCCTTTGTGGCACTTGACAGGTGGGAAGAAGCATTCAATAGATACTTTGTGCTGCAAAGCTCTTGTTATCCTTTTAATTTTGCTGAAAGAGTGCTGAGGTTGGAAATAGTGTAGAGAGCATGGAGTAAAGGTAAAGATCCATACTCATGCCCTGAAAAAGATGGACCATCTATGGTCAGAGCACCTGTGCTATGCTTTCTTGCAAAGGCTGTGCTGTTAGACCATCCCATTACAAAACCAAAGCCCAAAATCTGGTGTCCCACATGTTTCACCTCTGTCCCTACCTGCCAAAGGGTTCCCGGATGAGCTGTTGTCATTTGTGTTCTGCAGTAAGGAGAGAGGTGGTTAGAGGGAGGCCCAGGATGTTGCTGTAACACGCTAAGAATTAGGCAAATCATCATCTAAAATCATTGTTGGTACTTTAGGGAACAGCAAATGCAAGGTTTGGGATCTGAAAGGTTCTGCAGGTCTTTTCTATCTCAAGCCACATGTGGATGTAACATTGGCAAGAAATGGTGGCCTTAGAACCTGAAATACCACTCCTTACATCTGCTCGTACTCCTTTCCTTCCTTTCCAGCCCTGGCTCTGAAACTGCAAGTGGAGGGCTGGAGTGACTCTCGCCCTGGTGCCAGCAGCAGTGGGAACTCCCACCCGGCACTAACTGGTTAAGAATAGTCTTTACATTTTCCCTAGCTGCCGTGTTCCAGGGAACTTGAATTAACAATTCACCGAGCATGTTAGTTTTGAATGACTGCATTGAAATCAGCACAAACTCAAACAGAAGCCCTATAAAAAGCCAAAGCTTTATCGTGTGCTCGGTGGTGGCAGAAAGAAGGCCGGTGGGAAGGAAACAATACCCGCCTGAGAGGGGCGAGCGGTTATCTGCTGGCCATCAGCACAGGACGGCCGTGTTATTTTTCCGTCAGCTCACCATGTGAGCGGGCTACGGTGTACAGTACCAGGCTGTGCAAAAGCCCACGGTCGGGTCCTTCTGTTTGTAGGGCTTGCTGACATAAGGTGGAGTTCAGGTTATTGTGGTGTGGGACGTTTCCTGTCTCGGCCACTGATAAGCACAAATCCCAGCAGCCTCGTGGGCTCTCTTTGTCCGGGGCTGGAGCTATGTAAAGCCCGTACACAGCCAGCCTGGGGTAAGAGGGCTCTCATCCCATAGCCCCCAGATGCTTCTCCATGTACCTATCATCCCGTGAACTTTTTACCTCTGGAGGAGAGGAGGATGAGTCTGAGCTGAGGAGAGCTGCCAGTGAGTGCGCATTCCTTCACACAAGGAGTAAAAGGATTAAACCCAACTGCTAACTGCAAGCCTGGTGCATACTAGCCGAGGTGCAAATGAAGGTTCTGCAATGAAAACAGCTTTAAGCTCACTTTGTGTCATCCAGCTTGATGTCAGCACGATGTCTCTAAGCCACTCCTGCCCTTGTCCTGTATATTGTATTAGCATGGAAATTGCTGCTGACATGGAAAAATTACCTGTTAGCCTGGAAAAGGCAGAGGACACTGAAAGGAGCAGCTTTTTCAGTGCTTTGAGTGACAGTGACATCCCAGCAGCAGGCATGGGACCCAGCAGCCCTGTGCCAACCCTTACCTTGTTATGTCCCACCAGCAAAGCAGGGGAACCACTGCCTCATTTGGGCAGGTTTCACTGCCTCATCCCAGCACCAGGTGAGTTATCCCAGCACCAGCTTAGAGCAAGCCAAGGGACAGACTGGAAATCCCTTGTTTTCAGGGCTGATATTTGTCAGGAAGTGTTACAGAGTGACTGTATTTTGCTCAGTAGGATGAACCCCCATATCTGCTCCTAACTGAAACCATAGCTTGAATGTCTTACTGGCTAGACCTCAGGATGCATGAGATAAATCTGTTCTTGCCTCTACCTGGGCCTTCTTGGCTCTTTTTACTGCCAATGCTTATAAGGTACAGGATGTTGCATTTCTCTCACAGTTACACATAAAGGCGTGCCACCCAGGTAAGCATCACAGCACACTTTCTCTTTATCCAGAATTCACTTCACTGCATTCACACCAGATTGGAAAAACAGCAGTGTCATCATCAGCTACACACTTCTGTTTGCTGCAATCATATATCCTATTTCACATGAAACTCGGAAGGACAGCACCAACCCTGCTGCCTCTGTGACTTACAAGACAGGAAGGTTCCTCCTCTTCCAAGCAGGCTTAGTTGAAAAAATAATCTGAATAATTATTTCTGCTCACCTTTAACTGTAGCCTCAATGCCTCACACACAAATTATCCAGCCAGTGGAATCAGCTAAGATCCACTTAATGCAAATGTTAATTTATTAGGTGTTTCACGTCTCCTAAATGTTCATCTTGATCAATTTGAGGCTGGCTGGTGGATGTGGTTTGTGAAAAGTGCTGAGAGTTTGTTGCCTAAAAAGTCTAATAAAATTAAGTGCTGTGATGATGACTGTAGTCAGAGCAACATCTGCTTCCTTTGAAAAAGCAAGCATGGAACATACCAGGCTGGAAGGGACAGAAAAAATAAATTCAATTAAAAAAAAAAGCCCTTTGGCATCTACAGAGCATTCATGGTACATCCCAGCACCACCTCGCATCCTTGTCAGTACGTGGGGATTCTATGGGACTGATGGGGAAGGAGCAGGGTGGTGTGGGACAGTAATGGATCTCTGGCCAAGGAGGCTGATCCAGCAGGTCCTTGTGCCTGTAGACTCTTCCTGCACCTTAACCCTCCCTTCCGCCACTGGAGAGAAATGTTTGGAAAGATTTTCAGAGTGACCTTCCTCCTCCTCCTTGTTAAATTTAGCTCAATCTTGTAAAGCTCCATCAGGAACAGCAATTAGAGGGCTGAGTGTTTTGGTCTGCAGTTATCTGCAAGGTCAGTGGGAAGTACAGTTTGTGTTGGTGAGGGTTCCTTGGTTCTCCTGCAGTTTAAACACAGAGACAATATGTTAAAAATAAAAACAAAATGTGCTCGCCTGTCCTGACTGCCACAAATCTCTTCCTAAACCCCCAAATTTGTGCCTTTCCTTTGCAATACCGGTAAAACAAAACAGCTATGTTTAATGGAGGTTAGCTTTGATGTAAGTCAGGGAAGTCAGCGAACAGTTTGCCATTGTTCAGGGCTCCCAAAAGCCTCAGACTCCTCCACCCAAATGGGATCTCCAAGATGATGGCATACTTCTTGGCTGTGGATGAGGATTTTCACTGCTCATCACTCTTGGGACATGCAGAACTGCAGTCCACTGCCACTGCCTCGACTTATGAGGGCAGCCCACATCCCATCCCACTCTGCTGTCTCTTTTGCCTGTCTTTGTTCATGTAATTTCCATTGTAGCTAGAACTCTCTTTTCTTTAATGGCTTAAATGTGTCTTATGGTATTTTTAGCCGAAAGCTTGGCAGCTTGGCAGCCCCTGGGCATTTTGCCACCTCCAGCAAAAAATGTGCATCGTCCCGATAAGGATTTCAGTGCTGTGCTTGGGGGGCCTGTGTGCAGGGAGAGTGGTCTGCTGGCTGCCTGCTCCAGAGGCTCAGGGCTATTCCTGGTAAATCCCATCACACCCAGCCCTGGCTTATTGCACCTTGGGTAGAAAGGTGTAGCAGGAGGCTTTCCTGGGCGAGCTGTGTGAGCAAAGCAGGAGACAGCTGTCATATGGCTAAAATTGTTGCGTTTTTTTTTTTTTTGGCTGGGGCGAAGTAAACGCAGCATCTGACCCCCAAAATCTGCCTTGACATGGGCAGTGACGGCTTGCGAAGGGTGGAGTGCAGCACACATCAGACAGGACATTCTGGAGATCATAAAAACTTACGCACTAAATATGCTTATCTGGCCTCGTGATCAGCACAGTCACCTTCATAGTTGAGGAAAGGAGAGAATCTCCCTCAGGACATATTTTCAGGGGTAACACAGATACTCTAAATGGTCTTCAAATAGGCCTATCTTCCCCATCGGCGCTCTAGGATAGGGAGCCGCCAGGCTGGCAGCTGTGCTGGCCTCTCCCAATCCACAACGCCCTGACCAGGGCCTGTAAGGATGGGCCAGGCATCATCTCCGTCCCTGGACAAACAGCTCTGTCACTGCTCTGTTTAGAGTGGAATAATTCAAGGGTAGCAGTGCCTGGCATGCTGGATCTGTGTGTGTGTATGCACTGAACAGAAGGACAATTTCTTCTGTTCTATTAACAAAGATGCTCTTTTTTCTTTCCAACACAAGGTTTGCTTTTTTGTTTTCACTAACAGAGTGATTCAGAGTCTCAGAATTTTTGCTTAACTTCTCCTTCCCTTCCCTTCCCTTCCCTTCCCTTCCCTTCCCTTCCCTTCCCTTCCCTTCCCTTCCCTTCCCTTCCCTTCCCTTCCCTTCCCTTCCCTTCCCTTCCCTTCCCTTCCCTTCCCTTCCCTTCCCTTCCCTTCCCTTCCCTTCCCTTCCCTTCCCTTCCCTTCCCTTCCCTTCCCTTCCCTTCCCTTCCCTTCCCTTCCCCTTCAACAGCTTTTCACTTTATTGAATAACGCATTTTAAATGAAAAGATTAATTATCAGTACACGTGTATATTTTATTTAGTCAGAAGACTTCTACAGTGTTATTCAAAGCCACTTTCACAGCTTCCTCTCCTCTCCTCTCCTCTCCTCTCCTCTCCTCTCCTCTCCTCTCCTCTCCTCTCCTCTCCTCTCCTCTCCTCTCCTCTCCTCTCCTCTCCTCTCCTCTCCTCTCCTCTCCTCTCCTCTCCTCTCCTCTCCTCTCCTCTCCTCTCCTCTCCTCTCCTCTCCTCTCCTCTCCTCTCCTCTCCTCTCCTCTCCTCTCCTCTCCTCTCCTCTCCTCTCCTCTCCTCTCCTCTCCTCTCCTCTCCTTTTTTTCTTTCAAAATTTTGCTTGTACATCCCAAATATCTGTTTTAGCCAGCCTTGATGCCACAGTCTAAGTTGCCTCTCAGTGTGACTAGGACAATGACAGAGAGATGGGCACAGGCCATGCATCCCGCTTAGTGACTCCCTGTTTTGACTAGCAGCAGCTCCTTGGCTTGGGTTATTGAACCTGTTTTGCACTGAACTGCATTTTTCAGTTTTGCATGAAGATGTGTGAGCCAGCTTTGAAAGCACATGAGTGAACCCCAGCCCATCTCCAGAAGCAAGTAGTCTGAGATGTGCAAGAGAGATGCAAGATGACTGGAAGAAACCTTGACACAGAAAACAATAGGGTTTAGGTATTTTACAAGTCAGCTTGATCATACCTTAACAAACCAGCTGTGTAACCAGAAGGTCTTGGTGGCATCTGGGCAGAGAAGTGGAGCCTTTGTAGTTACATGCCTCTGGGACCATTAAGGTTTGATTTAGGTAGTTGTGTCAGTTTTCTAACTCCTGCCCTTGTAGTGCAGCTCTCCTCTAAAAGGGCACAAGCTCACATCAAAATATGTTGTTCAACCATGTTCACCTTTGGGAGATGCTGTTTTGTATGTGAAAGGCTTTAGACTGAACTTTTTCTTTTGGAAAATTTTCTTTCCAAGAAAACACTTAACTTTTATCCTAGCTTAGCAAAGTGAACAAAAATCCAGACTCTGGAAATTGCTGCAGCCTGTAGGATCCCAGCTTCTGAGCAGCTGCTGGCTCTCAGTTGGCACTAGTGGCTTGTATTAAAGGCCAGCAGGTTACTTCACAAGCCAGGAGCCTGAGTTACCACAAAACCTGCGTTAGCTTTCCCCTCACCCCTTGTTGGCTTTAAAACCTTGAAGAGCTGCAACACACAGAACAAAGGAGAAAGCAACAGGAGAGCAGCAAGGTCACACATCTGCTACTTTCCACACTTCCTTATCTCTGACATCATGGGCTGAAGGTCTTTCTTCTCATTAAAACAGCCAAATAATTGCAAACTGTACACAAACCGACTAAATGTGTGGCCTTCTGCCTTAGTCATAATATGGGCTGTCTTGCCAGGGAAGATATTTCTTGGCCTGTCAATGCAGAGGGTATGAGGAAAGGAGCAGGTCTGTGTGACCACAGCAGGAAATCTTGCCCCTGCCGCCATCCTTGGTGCTGACCAGCTGCATGACATGGCATGGACAAGGATTGTGGAAAGTGAAAATCAGGAAAAAGCGTGCAAGAGGTGGCTCCTGACAGCAATATATAAACTGCAGTGTCAGTAGTCTTAGTCCTTCCTAATTGATTTGTGAAAAGTGGGAAGGTTCTGCTAGGGCATCCTGCCTAGCGCTGACCTCACAGCTCCCCACAGTACAACCCTCTGCCACAGGCAACTTGCTTTTGGCTGTACTCACCTAACAGCAAGGCTTCTGCACTGTGCTGGCACGCTCTTCATCCCCATTGGTGAAAATACAGTTCTGAGTTCTCACATTAGATTTTTTTTTTTCAATATGGTTTCAACTTCCAGCTATTCTTGTTGTGCCTTTCTCTGACAAAAACAAGAGGCTGCTTGAATGAATTTGTAAAATCTGCCTTCGTTTAAAAAGCTAAACAGTGCGAGATGATTCCTCGGATCTGTAAGCCGCCAGTAACCAACCAGTAGCACACTACTGCTGTCTCCAGCACAAGTTGCCTGCCCCTACTGGTGGGACCCCATGACACCATTAGCAACGTACAAGCAGCAGCAGGGACAGAGGTAGACAGAGGCTTTTCCCACCACAAGAGAGTATCGTTCAGCAGGTGTGTTATTGTTTTATTTTTCCACTTCCTTTCTTTAAAAGCTGAGTCTTAATTACTGCTGGAAGTAGATTGCCAGTTTCTAGCTGATCCAGTTTTCCTTGGAAATAAATCAGCTGACAAATATGCTCTCTTTTTGACAGGTTCTCAGATCAACCTGCCACCTATCTGACTAAAGATTCATCATAGGCATCTTGTGGCATGCTGCCACACTCTCACAGAGCAGTTCCTCTATCTCTACACAATTGCTTAAAGACAAAATAAGGTGACACTGCAAATGGTAAACAGCAAAGGCTGCTGATGTGCAGCAATCATACAGGTATTACTCCCTTGTTTGAAGAAACCCTACTCAAATACGTACTGAAAAATGAGCAAAAGATGGCAGGGCTGAGTGGACATCTGGAATAAGAATAGACCACTGGGAATTCAGTGGAGCTTCCCATCAGTCCGATATGAAAGACAGCAACAAGACTTGTGACTTCTCTCAGACAGAAACAGTTTATTCACAGATTAGAAAGTCTTTTAAATGATCTGTCTCCAGGCTGTGCTTCTTGAATCTAAGTACCTGTGGACTGAGGCCCAGGCAGAGAGGAAGAAAGAAGAACAAGAAATACACAAACTACCAACAGCTAACCAACAGAGGGATGCTTGGTAACCACAGGATATAACAACACCTGGGTGGACCAATATTTTTCTTTGAAAATTCTAAACACTTCATGGAAAATTTCCAGTTCTGATAGTTCTGGGTATGCTGAAACAAATCATTTAGCCTTCTGTACTTTGTGTGGAGGATGAGGTTGAAATCTTCTATTTCAGCCTTTTGCTCCAAGTAGCTGCAGTTTCAGTATAAATATTGCATTCCAGTTTCCTGGAATCATCCCAACAAAGCCTCCTGAATATCTATTTTGTGATTTAAAATAATTCTGGTTTTCACTTTGGCATTGGAATGATGCAAACATTTTTAATGGTAAGAAATATACAGAATAGAAATAATCTTTTCTAACCTATACTAATGAGAAAGAACAATGATCCAGGTCTGCCAGAGCTGTTATACCTATAATATTCCTCAGATAGGGCTATGGCTAGTGCATATCTGATGATCTAGGTACATCTCCTTATATGTTTGGTTTCTGCCCCGATACACAGAGCTGTTGGTCTCCTAAGGCTGACCAGGACTGGTTCTCAGGGTGCATTCCTATAGCAGGTCCCAACAGAGACAGAGTACAATAAAGACGGATCACAGAGAAGATTTCAGATTCAAGTTGGGAGTGTACTGGAAGTCAACGGTTGCCCATACAATGCTACAATTGGCAAAGAGAAATAAAATGCTTTGGTTGTGCAGTTCAGCCTCTCTGAAATGCTGCTGTTTCTATCCTCTTTTCACTCTACTAAACTCAGAAGCTCAAAAAATATGACCAAAGTAATCTTGAGAGTATCAGGGTTAAATAAGCTCAAGGGCACAAGCTCACAGGTAGGCCTTTCCTGGTGATCAAGGCAGGACTCCCGTGAAGATGTGAAAGGTTCCCTGTGGTTCATCCTTCCATGTTCACCAGCATTTCCTTCACATCTGGCTGGAATCTTTCAGCCTGAACGTACTGCTTTCCTACCATTGAGCATTTCTTCTCCATTAGCAAAGGATTATCAACATTTATCACAATAAATGTTCCCCAGCTCTCAGGGAAACATGACTTCAAAGCTTCCTGTTAGGATCAGTCACATTGCTGCAGCACCTTGAGAGGTGGGCTCTGCTGGTCTTGCTGTCTCGCATGAAGATTACATTGCAACCTCTAGGATGCTTATTAAGTAGACAACATAGAGTACAGTCAAATGAGCTCATGTGACATCTCCATGGTAGGTCAGGTGAAGGCAAGGGACAGGACCTGAGTTACCATATTCCCATCCCAGTGGACACAACTTTCTACCTGTGGTGCTTTCCCAACATCCATCTTCAGTCTGCATCCACACGGTTGAGAGCAACAGGCACTGTTCCTGAGAGACCTTGTCTCTTGGCTTCTTCTTCTCTGATAGTGGTTTTCAGATCTGCAGCCTCTTGGTACCACCTGAGTTGCTTATAACTGGAGTCTATCCTCAGGAAGCATCAAGAACCACTGTGTCTGTAGATTCCATGCTCACCCTTACGCAGCATCACCTTCACCTACCCATTCCCTCCTCAGTGGGTGCACTTCCAGCTTCAGCCCTTCTCCAGGCACTTGCTCCTTAACAATGAAGGAAAGAGGATGTCCTGCTAAAGATAACATATAGCGTATAACCTGCTACTGACTACCTCACCTGTTGACTCTTAGCAATGTTTTGCAGGCTATATCTTGCCCCAGATGAGGCTCTTCTTCTTGTTCAGAAGTGGTAATGATGTGGATCTGACTCATCCAGAGGCTGCAGGACATGCAATCTGAGCAGGTTTAATCCTGTGCAATTGTCCATTTGTAATGCTTTCCTGCACAATATAGATATCTGAACTGTGCACTGTGGAGGACTGTTGTATCCTAAGAGGGCTCAGGACTGAGCTGTGGAGTGGTTTTGATGGGTTGTAAATGATGTTAGTCAGATCACTGCAAACCCTACAAAACAGATCAAGCACCTCTTCCAGAAATGAATGACTTCTTTATTTTTTTTTTCATGCATTACGGAGAGCGGAGGCACATCCATGATTAGTGCGGACTTACATTGTCTGATGATCCCGTGTCTTATCTTTGTATGGGTCAGAGGAAATGCTGTAACCTTCTGAATCTGTGTTTAAATAGCACTGAGTTACAGACATTTGTGAATTGATTTTGAAAGTCTGAATTTCAGTGTAAGCACACACATCCTACCAAAAGAACATTTTGAGTTCTGTACTTCTTCTTCTTGGAAAATCAATTCAGATGTTCTTTGCATACAGTTGTAGGTGCTCATCTTCTGAGCTGTGATCGAAATACATGAACCCGTTACTAGAATAGCAGTTCCATGGTTTGTTTCAGCAGGCACAGAATAAAATATGACTGCTGGTTACAGCATCATCTGCAGAATCAGATCCTGGAAGAGATTTCAGGAATGGAAAGTGCAGAAACCCTGCTCTTTGCAGAAACTCTGGAATGGAATAGAATGAGAAAATAGGGACAAAGAAAAGTGTAAGAGCGCTCCCTGAAAAATAAGAAGTATGACTAAAACACAGTATATGGCCTAAAAATAAGCCAGAAGAAAAAGATCAGAACTGAAGTCAGAATTGCGCACTCTCCTCTGAAGCTGTGCAGCCATGCCACTGCAATCCTAATGCGCCACTTCCGCCTGTAGGCTTGCTGTTGCCTAATCTTTTTCTTGCAATTCCTTATCTCTGCTAAGGCCCTTGTTATGCAGATATTTAGGCGTGTGAGTTCAGTGGCATTTACAGAGTGTTTCTTGAGAAAATTGTGTTTGGAGATAGAACCTCTGTCACAGTTCCTGTAAACAAACAAAAAAAAATGGTTAAAGTTAATATAAGTTTTACAGAAATAAAACAATTTTGATTCCAGTTAAAGGCAAAGGTGTGGCTCAGGTTCATTTTTCCAAAGTCCTTGTAGCATTCTTTTGAGCCATAAATGTTGATTCTTTACAGGGTAGCTGTGAACAAGGAGGACAGATATGGGCTTGATCCTAGGGTTTGGCTATGGGCTGTATGAATATCAACTCTCATGGTATTTATGTGATTCTAAGGAAAGCTGGACCCCAGTGCCTAAGTCTAAATGTCTGTCATTTGATTCAGCAAGTGCAGTTTCTAATAAGGAGTAAACTGTTGTAGTAAATTAAGCGAGAAAGTAACTCAGGGCATGTCTGAACTATGTGTACCTGTACCTGCCCAGCTCAGGGCTAGACACACTGAGGAGGGCTTGTCACCTTGGACCCAAGGCTTGGACTCTTCCTATGACATGGTTCATTTCAATCAGCTGTAGGATCTCTGCTCTGCAATCACTACTTGAGGAAAAATTATCCTGGGCTAAAACAGGCTTGTCCAACATATGGCCCGCAGGCTGCATGCGGCCCAGCCCAGCATAGCCTGTCCTCTGGCCACCCCCTGCCCCGTGCCATCATGGCAGAGGCTCTGCTTGTGCCCTGGATATGCACCTATCCCTCACGGCAAGCAAACGTTGGTGTGTGATGGGCACTGCCTGATCTGAAACCAGGGCATGGGGAGAGTGCAGTGTCAGCTTCAGTGGCAGCAAAGAATGTTATGCCTTTGGATACACTGGCTAAAGACAGCCCAGTGAGCAGCAAAAAAAATGGAGATGTGCTTTCTGTTGTGATAAAGGAATTTGAGAATAAGTTCTGAGATTTCTGAAAAAATCATCAATTTTTTGGTATATTTGCAATTCTATTTTCAGTTGACATGAATATATTACCTGTCAGTTTTCAGATGGAATGTACAGAATTGCAATCAAATATTCAACTCGAAGAATAATGTGACCATGTCTCACTAGCAAACTTATATAATCACTCTCTTACCAGAGATAAATACCCCTCACTTCACAGGCACACCTCATTCATATCACTGCTTTTTGGCAGTAGATACATTTGTGAACACCTATTTTCAAGTATGAAGCACAGGAAAAGTAAAGTTTCATCAGAAATCTCTGACAAACACCTTAAGAGCTCACTGTGAATTGGAGCTGCTACCATCAAATCAGAGTGATGTGTTAGTTTCATAAAAACAAAGACACATATCCCACTAGTGTTAGGTATTTGTTTCTCTCCTTTTTAGTTTGAATAAAAAATATTAAAAAATAAAATAAGTTTTGTTACTTATATACAGGAGCTGTACTATATATATAATGAGGGCTGCTCCAAAAGTAGTGTCTCCTACTTTATGATACTGGCCCATGACATCAGAGGTAGACATTGATGGTATGACAGTAAAGGCTGAACATTGCCACCAATATCCAGTTACCTCTTGTTACCATATGACAGATGGCAGCAGAGGGGCAGTCTGACAAAGTGGCATCTAATGTGGAAGTGCATATGAAGCAAAGGTGTGTCACTGGATTGCTTCACACAGAAAAGTGGCATTCATCGATGCTTGCTGAATGTTTGTAGAGACCAAAGTGAATGTGAGCAAAGTGAGGCAATGGGTGGTGTGTTTCAGCAGTGGTACAGGTTTGCCTCCAGTGGTACAGGTTTTGAGGAATATGACATACAGGCTTTTCTTCATTACTGGTGAAAATGCACAGCTAATGCTGGTGGCTCTGATGAAAGACAGTGTTTTATAGCAGAGGATTTGCTCTATCGAATAGTGTTATCGTGCCCTTTATATCGGTTGTAGTTTCCAAGGAAATAAATAGGAGGCATTACTTTTGGTGCAACCTCTTTATATGCAGCCTGAGACAATTCCACTTCACTCACTGCAGCCCAAGCAAGCCAAAAGGTTGCACAGTCATGAGTTAAGGTATTCCAAATCCAGGCTATGTGGGGACCTTCCAGTGCTGATGAGCTCCTCATCTTCCAGAGCAGCAGATTCCCTCCCAAATCCATGTAATCCCCTTTGAAGCTGACTCTGGGGTTTTCTGAACACCATGCCTGGTCTTCAAGGAGAATGGCCACTGATCCTTAATTAAGTGTCTCTTTTCTATTCATTTATGTATTTATTCAAACCATGCATTCATTCGCATTGTATTCATTGAACTTCGATCAAATCCTGAATCACCGTCTGTCTGCACACAAGTATTTATCTAAAGGTTTGGGTTTAAACTAATTAACTCAGACTGGTACAAGTCCCAGTGTAGGCACTGATATCGGCTCAATACTTTACTCAGAGTGCTCTGAAGTTTGCTGAGATCTTGTGAGGATCCTCTTCTTTGGGAGTAAAGTGTTTGCACAGCAGCAGGACTGAGCTTTGCTGGGTTGTACAGTGGCTGAGCTCAACTGATAGGGTGCTGAGGTGCTGCGGTCGGCGTCTGCTGGAAATCTTCAGATGGAGGATCTTGGCAGTGGAGGGTGACTGTATTATTTCAGAACTCTCAGCAAGATAATGCTGTTTCAAATCAAGGTGAGCAGAAGCTGCCAACCTGCTCCCTGGGCGCTGTGTCCTTGCCCTGCTTGGAGCAAACTCATTTGCTTTGCAAAGTGCTTACAGATGCCTGGAAATGGAAAAGGGGTGGAAACACGCCTGTTCTCCCTGGCTGCAAATGAAGCACTTGCATGTGTCCTCTTTCCCTGAGGTGGTTTTCCCACCCGGGTGGATCCAGGCTGCCTCACGAGCCATTCAGTCCTGGCAGACCCATGGCAGACAGGGCCAGCAGAGAAGCACCCTGATAAAAGCCGCCTCTCTTCCTTGCGCTTATCACCAAACGAACTCCCAGTTGGCTTTGTTTGACTTCGCCGGTTTATTGGATTTGTTGCTTCCCTTCTTCATTTTCATATTAAAGGCTGGCGCGGGGCTGTGATCCCGCTCAGCACAGCACTGGTGCGCAGGGCTCTAATTGCTCAGCTGCCTGAGGTCATCGCCGGGAGCTGCGCCGTGTGTGGCGACGGCACTTCGTATTTTCTCCCCAGCCAGATTAAAAAAAAAAAAGATTCAATTGGCTCTGGGTCTGTCAATAGTGACTAATCAGGTGCTGTACAATTAATTATGGAGGGGTGTCATTTTAAAACAATTCCAAGGTGGGAAAGAACAGGCCCAGGCCCTTTACCTGTTGGCACTGTTTGTGTTGCTAAGCCAATCCAGCCTGCGTCCTCCATTTCATTTACCTTTTAAACTATTGCCCCCACATAAGTAAACACTTTCTATAAAGTGTGTGTGCACGCATGTGTGTAAGTGGGTGGAGAGTGATCTGGGAAGCTCTCTACCCTAGAAAAGATACTAATGATGAAGGGAAAAAAAAGAAAAAGAAAAAGCATAATTTGGCGATAATTCCAGAGAAGAACAGAAGATTACAACAGGTGGATGAAACAGTGATAGCATAGCTGAGGCTGAATTCCTGTAACCCCGATTAGTATGAGACAGGGTGATGAGAGATGTCCTCACTGTGAAGACATGGGGCTGCCCGGGTGCCTCATGCTGGGCTTTCCTGGCTGCTCTAATACAAGAAATTGGAAGCACCCTGTCAGATTGCCCAGCTTGATCTAGGAGCTCTTAAATACCCTCCAGCCAAAAGCTGTGCCTGCAGTGCTGTTCTGCTCCATAGGAAAAGATGTGGATTCGTGTGTGTGTCAGTGTGTGACTGCTGACATCGCTTTTCACTATATTAAATGCAGAGTTAGATATTCTGTATAGACAAGTTATGTACTAGAAAAGGTATTTTAGGAGCAGAATTCTAGGGCACATCATAGTGGGTCTTTTTGATTTTTATTTTTTGAACTATTCAAAATTAAGGATGTTGGCCTTTTCCCTTCCCTTCCCTTCCCTTCCCTTCCCTTCCCTTCCCTTCCCTTCCCTTCCCTTCCCTTCCCTTCCCTTCCCTTCCCTTCCCTTCCCTTCCCTTCCCTTCCCTTCCCTTCCCAAATCAGCTTTTCACTTTATTGAATAACGCATTTTAAATGAAAAGATTAATTAAATATCAGTACACATGTATATTTTATTTAGTCAGAAGACTTCTACAGTGTTATTCAAAGCCACTTTCACAGCTTTGCATCTAAGTGCCTTTGCTGGGAGTTCTCTCCCTCCCCCAGTGCTCAGCAAAAATACATCATGTTGGCTTTGTTAATGGTGAAACATTTAGTACACTTAACCTCAGTTTCTTTTAGTGTTTTGATGACTGCTGCCCTGCTTTCTTGCCATGATGAAGTGCTGGGGCTGGAGCTCCTTGTCAGAGGACTTTGCAATATGAAGTGAGCAGGTGCAGCCCACAGGGGCTGTGTAACCAACGTGCTGCCATCTGGTCTAGGGCAGAAACCTGCTGAATCCAGTATCCTGGTTTCAAAGCAAGGAGAAGTTGCAGCAAGTTTTATACTGAGCATGTGAGAAATAGGAGAGCTGTTCCCAAAGTAATGCCTCCTGTTTTATTATGTTGGCACATGGCATCAGAGGCAGATGTTGGTGGTATGGCGGTAGAGGTTGAACCTTCCCATTGATGTCCTGTTACCTGTTGTTGCCGTGTGACAGATGGCAGCAGAGGGGCAGTCTGAGAGAACGGCGTCTGACGCTGAAATGCATATGAAACAATGGAGTGTCACTGAATTCCTTCACGTGGAAAAAATGGTGCCCAGTGATATTCATCATAGAAACACAGAATCATAAAGTTGGAAAAGACTTAAGATGATCTTGATCTGAACCTAGGGGAGGTTCAAGCTGGATATCAGGTAAAAAAATTCTTCTCCAAAAATGTGGTGAGGCATTGCAACAGGCTGCCCAGGAAGGTGATGGAGTCACTGTGCCTGGAGATGTTCAGGAAAAGGGTAGATGTGGCACTGAGGGACGTGTTTAGCAGGCATGGTGGGGATGGGCTGGTGGTTGGACTAGACAGATGATCTCAGAGGTCTTTTCTAGTGTTAATGATCCTATGTTTCTATGATTCTATGTTTCTTTGATTCTGTGTTTCCCTATTCTGGCAGGGAAAGCAGTGGCACAGTGTGATGGGTAACACGGGGTTTTATGGCCAAGTGAAATAATGGATGTTGGAGTGGAGGTTACAATGTAAACATGCACTCAGATACCAGAGTAATGAACATAGCATAAATATTTAGATGTGTTCCTACATCTAATTCTTGGCCTCATAATTCTCGTGTCAAATAGTTTATAAAAGGCAAAAGTATATTTCAGTTACAGGCACGGTTTCATAATTCTTAAGGTTAATTAAGGCAGCCAAATGTGCTTCATGCCTGTCTGCCGTGGCTGTGTAACTGTACTAAGTTGTGTATCATTAAAGGCTTTTCCTATCAGTGACTGTAACAACAGTGATTGTCAGCACATACGTATCTGAGTGTTTAGCTTAGGTGACAAGCAGCAGCAATGTGCACTGTCCCTATGTCTCATATAAACATACTGTCACTTGTGTGTACACAGCAAGTAAAGGAAGAGTTAATGGTGGCTTGAGATCCTGTGACGTGATGTGAACACATCTGAAACACAGGTAGCACAGAAACAGTGCGTGCCCCGATGCCAGCTTGTGCCTCCTCCTTCCTCCTTCAGCTCCCCTTGCTGTAGTCTTTGAGGACAGTGAATATCTCTCAGGTTGGGGCTGGCAGGGATCAGGAATGTCTCTGGAAGGACTGCATGGACAGGCCAGCATCACATGACAGGCCATCTCCTGGGACCTGAGACTGGCTGCTCGTGATGTCTCAGTGCCTCCTACTTGTGATTAGATGAGTGCCAGGCAAGGAATCCCCCACTGCCAGGGGAATCCCAGCCTGGCACTTCACAGTGTTTTTAAGGATAGCAAGGAGCCTTATCCAGCCTCTACATCTGCCCCAGATGCTTTGCATTCCAGTGATGTGCCACAGATGTGCTGAAGCCTACAGTACAAACACTACAGCATCTCACCATCCCTAGGGCCAGCAGTTGTTGGTGGGCTCCATCCCAGGCACAGTGGACAGGAACAGCTTCACTGCCAAAGATGTCCCATGGAGTCGATAGCAGGTGACACAGCCCTGCCCCTCGCCTGTGTCAGCTGGACTGCTCGTTGTGTGCCTCCTGTGCAGAGAACAGCAAAGCTCAGGCAAACAGAAGAGAGAGAAGGAGTGTTTTCCAGCCTGGCAGCACTGAGAGTGCATTGAGAATCCATCGTTGGGTTTCAGCTTGAGTTCCTCTGCAGTGGGGCGTGCCCTGGGGAGCATCCCAGAAGACTCAATAATTCAGCATATCATCTTCCCAAGTGCTGGTGTCTGTCACCCCAGCGTTTCACCGTTTCATTGCTGCGTCAGGACAATTCATGCCCCATCTCTCTATCTTCCATTTCTCAGTGCTGTGCCCTGTTGGGGCTTCTTTCTCTTTAAGAGGAAACTCAGCGGAAGCCGAGCTATTCAATATTGTTTCGTATTATTTGGTTGTGAAACAATTTAATTTGTTTATGGCTCTAAAGGTCAGATTTGACTGTTGCCCAAATTTCTGAAGAATAAAGAATGGATCAGGCTGAAAGGGACTTTGTGGCATGATAAAATGAAGAAAGAGAAGGGGGCTAGTGAGAATATTTAACTGGAACAGCAAGGCAAACTTACCTTCAGCTCAGGTTTAAAAGCCTAGTCAATCATTAGACATTTTTTATTATTTACCTGGTACAAAATCCCCCCAGGAGAAGTAGTACAAAAACTCACAGGCCACATTCTTGCAAATTTTAGTAGCTTGCTCAATAATTTTTTTCTTTCTTTCTTTTTTTTTTTTTTTTTTCCTGTGATTCAAAACATTTTGAGTGGTACGGGTCGCATAGGTGTATTTATAGATCAGAAACAAGGAGGAAGCGCAAGGTGGTTGTGGATCCAAGCAGGGGATGTTTGTAACAGTGATGAGAACAGGGCCAGACGGGGACTTTGAGAAGGAAGGTGATTCTCACACAGCAAGTAGAAGACAAAGGTTGCATTTACACCTGGCCAGAGGTTTAATCATCTACCATTTCCAAACATTGCAGGCTCACAATCTGTTGTGTCTGAGATCATAAAACATATCACAAACTGGAGACAAGAGAGCTGGGGCTCAATTGACCGGACCTTATCTTTTCTTTTTTCTACTTCTTATTTTTCACTCAATTTTCTGCTTTAAAAAAAAAAAAAAAAAAAAAGCATTTTCAAAAGAACTTGTGATCCCTAAATTCTTACCTGATATAGCAGAAAATATGGTGCAAAGTAATTCTAAAAGCTAGGGAGGATTTCTTTTCTTCTCTGCCTCACCACTCCAGATGCTGGGGATTCCACCTGGCTGCCCAAAGCTCCCTCCCAGGCTCTCAGGGAGAAGAGAAATTGAGGAAAATTGACCAAAAAGCAGAGAGAAATATTCAAAGAGGAGTGGGTAGAGGCCTCTCTCATAGATTAGTTTTCCAGGTCCTCACATAAAAACATCTAACACTGAACCATCTGAATCTGAATCTGTAGGCAGCTTTTGTCTTTTTTTGTGTGTGGATTTTTGAATTATGGCAATGTTTTAAGGAGAATTTGGGTGTGATGGGAGGGTTGTTTTTTTTTTTTTTTTTTTGGAACGTTTTCAGCATTTTTGCTCTTCTCATATGCAGTTGGTTTCTTCTGAAGCAAGGCTGGCAAGTCTGTTGGGCAAGACCAGCGACTCCCATGGCAAAGAGAGGCTGTTGCTGCTTCCTTCTCCTGATGGCCTCTGCAGGGTCATTGCCCTTAGCTGAGCAACTACGGCCAGGCTGTGGGCAGGAGTGGGGACTTAAAGCACATGGGATTTCCCACTGATAGTTGTAATGGGCTGTAGGAGTGTGGAATGACCAGGGCATGGCCACAGCTGTCATCCCTCCTGAGGGCTGGGCTTGTGGTGTTCGGGAGGGACCTGGAAGAGGGGATGTTCCTTTGCACCTCGTTTGGTGCTTCAGTGCTGATTCATCAAAGCACTTAGCGCCAGGAGGAGGAACCCGCCCTGTTGGGATGAAGGTTTGCACTGCTAACTTCAAAAGGAGCCCCGACTTAACCCTTTAACTTTAGTGGGGTTTGGGTCCCTGTTTGGAGGTAAGCACATGATACTGCTGTGTTGGAAGGGAACACAAATACCTTGAGGGTCTTGAGTGTCATCATCATGGTGCCTTTGTGAGTGTTCTGCCTGCCAGCTCTGTAACCACTTTAAAAAACGGGAGCTTCCCCATGACAAGCCCATCAACCACAGCAGGATGGAGGGCCATCTGCCCCTGGCATGGCCAGGTGCCCTCAGGGTGTCCCTTGCCTTCCTGGGATTGCCCTCGACCTGATAACGAGAGTGGCATCTTTGATGTCACCTGGGGGAGCAGTCACACACAATTGCATAATCAAGGTCACAGGAAAATTACACAAAACTTTGCCCACATCTATTGGAAAAATCTGAAGCATTTGCAAAAAAAAAAAAAAAGAAAAGAAAAAAAAAACAAAAAAACAACAAACCCTAATCCCAAACTCCTATCCATGCCACCATCACACCATGCTGAATGGAATGCTGCAATGTTGAGTTTTCCCTTTACTATACCCTAGAATTTTTTATGAAAATATGTAATATGGGTATAAAGGTAATTAAAAGTTCTCACTGACAGCCACATTAATTCAGCTCTGTGGTTTTCCCTCTCTCCTCTTCAGATAATGTTTCAATTACATGATGATTATGTGTGAATATAAGAAGCAATCATCTCATACTTTGCATTGCTAAGTGTTGTCTGTCTGAGGATTTTAAGGGGTGAATTGGGTTTCACATGCCCTCAGGAACTACTAAGTATTTGTGATGCTGCTTGCAAAAAAAGAAATAGCTACTTTGAGAATTTGTACCTGAAAATAAAGAGAAGAATTGTCAGAATTTGTCTTGGAGAAATTTCTGCTCTTCCCTGTGTTAATAAAATTTACACTGAAAAGCTTCCCCCCTTCTTATTTCTTGCCTTTTAGTCTTATCATATTTCTATGCCTTCTTTTTTTTTATTTTTAATTTTCTCCTCTTTTGTTTGTGAGAAAAAGTAAGTCGAGGAGGTAGCTTACAGCCAAGAAATTTGTGGCATGAAAGAGGCCAGAACTAGAAAGTGAAGCAAGAAAAGCAAAAACTGAAAATATTTTACAAAATAACTAAGAAAAACATTAAAAAGCTTATGAAGCCTGAAAAGCCTCATAGGTGGTGAAGGGGCCACAGGTCCAGCCTTGTTTGCCCAGCTGGGCTGGTGAGAGCCAGCTGGCCCGAAACACTCTTGTCTCCTGGTGATTCAGTGGCACATCATGGCATCAGATACAGGATGAGGCTGTCTGCAGCACCCGTCTTTCCTCTCTCTGTCACTCAACTGAAGATGATGACTGACATGCCAGAGATTTTACATCACCAAAATCCGTGTGGTGCAAAGGTCCAGGAGGAGTTGCACAATGCACAGTGATGACTCTTCAAAACTCTCAAGTCTTAAGGCTGAAACATGTGCATTTCTGACTTGACTCTTTCACAGCATAGTCCTGTCCCTGTAGCCAGAGTGGGTTCGTTCCAAATTCTGATCTGCTGAAATTCTCCTCAAAGCCTCTCCCACCTTTGCTGACTGTTGGTATTTCTGGTCATGAGAATATTAGGGCACAATCTTTTAGCTTTTTCCACAGACCCAAGTAAATTAAGAGCTCAAAATATCATCTGCTAATCCACTGCTTTATAAGTTCTCAAGTTAAGACATGCCAGAAATGATCTTTTTTCCTGACTGCAGGAAGAGCTCAGTCTTTTCGATTTTCACCTCATACCTGGAAGAATGGCTTACATCTGTCTTCCTAACTTTAAAAGTTCAGTGAGCTCTTTCCCCCAGTTTGGGGACAACTTGTGAGGAAGCTGTCAGTAAACATCCATATGCCCTGTCATCTGAAAGACTGTCCCCCTTAATCACATCCATAAACCAGGTAGCTTAGTGATAGTGCAGGAGTTTAAGTGTGGACACAGTTGATCCTTACTAAGTTTGCATTGTGCTTTAGAAAACAACAGCAGCAACAGAAGTTGGTCCAAGTGGGCCACCCAGAGCAGGGTGCCCAGGCCCATGTCCAGGTGGCTTATGAAGTTCTCCAAGGAGGAGACTCCACAGCCTCTGGCCAGCCTGTGCCAGTGCTCTGTCACCTGCACAGAAATGCTGCCTGGTGTTCAGTGGAAAACTCGTATGTTCCAAGCTGTTCCCATTGCTGCTGGTCCTGGCTCTGGGCATCACTGGAAGGTGCATGGCCCAATCCTTTTTGTTTCTTCCCTTCAGGTATTTGTAGGCAGTGATGAGATTACTTGGAGCCTTCTCCTGCCTGAAGAGCTCCACCTCTCTCAGTCTCTCCTCACAGGAAATGTTCTCCAGCCTCATCGCTGTTTTCATGGTCCTCCACTGGACTCTCTTCAGTATGCCCACATCTCTTGTACTGGGGAACCCACAACTGGACCCAGCACACCAGGTGTGGTCCCACCAGTGCCGAGGAGATGGGAATCAACAAGAATCTGGTGAAACCCGCTCCTGACTCATGGGAGTGGCTGTGGGGCCATTGGAAGGATAGAGGGCTGGAAAGCGAATAAATCCAGCAAGGCCGCTTGGCTGCTTTGTGCAGAGATGTAACGGCACTGTCTGGAGTATTCTGCTCCTTTACATACCTCGAGCGGCTGCTGTCACCCGCAGAACATTTCTTGTATCAGCAGAACTGCTCATCGGCTATAATTTTTGTTGAAATATCTCGCTTTAAACTTAGAGAGCAGGAATGGAGGCCTCAAATCTGTAAATCAGCTGCACTTTGGAAAACAAATCATCGCGGTGGAGTTTTGCCAAGCTAATATTTTGCTATCATTCATTATTTGGTTTTTGGTTTCTGAGCTGATTTAAAAAGACCGTTCTCTAACTGTACCAGTTGCCTCCAAGATATGAGTCTGATTTACACTTTGAAGATGTGAGCGGCCTCGTAGCTGTGTTTCTGGGATGAAGATGTGCTATGGTGAGGAGTTTTGGGGCAGCAAACTCAGAACATGTGGACAAGATCTTGCAGGTTACTTCTGCTTACTTGCTTGGCCTAGTGAGGTATTATCACTGACACAAGCAGCGACTTTTCCACGTGCTACAGCAATAGTGGTGACTTCCAGAGAAAAGATGGTAAGGCATTTCCCAGTGTGATTTCCTAGTGGGACTCTGTGAGAAAATACAGTGGAATAAGCATCTATGAGAGTAAAGCAACACCTGAAAAAGGATAACAGATGAGGTGTAATGGGGAAGTGACATTCACATCTACGGTCCAGAAAATGAAGAGAAAGCACCATGGGAAGAAACCAATGGAAATTAAATGGTTATCTAAGAGGTCAAGCAAAACACAGTTCAGTGAAACCAGGCCACTGACCAGGTGTGGTTTAGTTAGCACTGAGGACAGCAAGGGCTTTTAGCTTTTTTTCTTGGGTTTGGGAATTTCTTTAATTCTGATGCTTGCTATCGTATTGGGTGACAGATCTGGTAAAAAAAAAAAAAGAAAAGAAAAAAGTAAAAATAACAGTGATTCAAACACTTTTTCCAAATCATAAATAAATGTTATTAACCTTGGTTATGTTCCTAGCAGAAATCAACCTACTAAGAAAATTTTCAGCCTTCTAAACACTTCTTATTTTTCTCTGATCAGAAACACAGGGAGATCAGATTTTTTTAATCACCATAGTAGGCCAGAACTTCACCTAGTTTAACTTTGTTCTGGTCACAAATAACAAAATATGGAAGTTGAATTGCTGTTTCATCCTATTTTTTGCAGTTCCTGTAAGTCTGTGCAATTAGACAGGCTTTGAGACAAGCTCCAGATTCTCCTTCCTTGCTCATGTGAAAGCCTTTCAAGGCTTCCTGAAGGTTATTACAATAATGCTATGGTTGCATGTTAACAAATACCTACCACTTCCAAGAACACAGCTATTTACACGTCACAAGCTTTTTAAAAAACAAAGGGTCTTTCTTCAAAGGAAAATGGGTTTCCTTGTTATTATTGCTGCATCCTTATTTCCCCAACTTGGTGTACAGGCAAAACTGGCATACAGGATTTCTGTCTTGCATACGGAAGCATAACATTTAGATCTGGGCTATGTGTATGGCTCAAAAAAAGTTGGGGTTATAAAATTCTCACATTTCACATTTCTCGTGGCATAGAATTAAGGAGATTTAAAATAGATTAACAGGTTCACATAAGAACAATTGTTATACCTTCTTTCATTTATATCCTCTTTAAATTTCTTGTGTTGCCAGAAGCAGAATGAAGAAGCCTTTGTGTAGACTTGCATCAGCTCTCCCATGTTAAGATTGCACTGGCCTTCACAAGATGCTTGGAGGAGCAGCTGCTGGAGTTGATAGGACCCTGTGTATGCCAGCATCTGTGGAGTTTCAGGTATACCTCTCCAACAGTAAATGGAAGGATACAACTCTTTGAAAGATAATGGCAGAACAAGGGGAAATGGTTTTAAGTTGAAGGAGGGAAGATTTAGCTTGGACATCAGGGGAAAGTTCTTTACTATGAGAGCGAGAGCGGTGAGGTGCTGAAACAGGCTGCTAAGAGAGGTTGTGGATTCCCCATCCCCTGAGGTGTTCAAGGCCACATTGGATGGGGCCCTGGGCAGCCTGGTCTAGTTTTAAATGTGGAGGTTGGAGGCCCTGCATGTAGCAGGGGGGTTGGAGCTTGATGATCCTTGTGGTCCCTTCCAACCCAAGCCATTCTATAATTTTATGATTCTATGATTCCATGATTTCATGATATGATAGAGCCTTTAGTATAGCAGATAAAACCAAAGCTCTTGTGCTCCCGTGGTTTCATCTCTCAAGTTTCAACCTAAGAAATTAGATTGTAACCACCAGTGAGTCTATTCTTGAATCACAGATGATCTGTTTTTTTGCTAGCAGACAGGTCACTGCAGATATCCAGTACTTGTGCATACAAACACTGAAAGACACCAGCTTGCAGGAAACCACTGAACTGTGTGTAGCAATTTTCCTCTCATTTTTACACTCAGTGAGAAATCAAAGTCTCTTATGTGAGTGGAGCAGATACCTGCAATTTGTGATGCACTCAGTGTAACAGTAATGTTAACCACTCCATCTGGTAATCTGAGTGGTAAGAACATTGGCTCAGATCTGATGTTCCTGCTAGTACTGCAGTTCATGTCATTGTCATTAGCAGCATGTGCCCAGCATCCTCTTTCTACAGAACTGGTTGCAGTTTGGGATATATCCTTTTAGAGCTTCATCCCTTGAGACATTTTTATATGCATCTCAACCTCTCCATCCCCATTGGAACTGCATCTTCCTAGCATCTTCTTCACTTTTATTACTTCCAAGAAAAGATCCTGATGAGACATCCAGGAATGGGTTGTGGTGCCAGGGGCATTGTGAGTTCCCCAATAGGATGACTGCCTGCATTTTTACAAGAAGGAGCAGCATTGTGCAAGGGCAGATGGCCGAACCTGCAGAACTAGTTTCAGCCATAAATGCTCGGAGCACCGTGAATGTTTCGTGGCTTTTTTTTTTTTTTTTTTTTTTTTGAAGGCTGAAATATATTTGGGAAGTACTTGTTCAAACTACTGAGCCAGTCAAATATTAACAAGTGGAAACTGAAGGGAAAAAAAAGAAAAAAAAAAAAAAAGATACTTTGAAGGGCTGAAGCTTGTGTGGGTTCTTGCTGTATTTGCCAAACTACAATCACTGGGGCCACACTTGCGACAGGCTAAAACGTTGCTGTGAATAGAAAGTACATCATAAGGGTTCTCAAATACGAAAGTGGGGCTGGAACAAAGGGCAGGCACCAGACAGACTTCCCCTGTTGCGATTACCAGCGTGTCACCCTGGTGCCAGCAGTCTGGTGGCGGCAGCGGGCGGCTGCCTTGCACCAAACGCCACCGGGCAGCTTTGAAACCCTGCGCAGCCTCGCTCTGTGTGCCGCCTTGGTGCAGCAGAACGAGCTTTATCTCTCCTGTTCTGAGAGTGTTTGCTTTAAAGATGATTTACCACACTTGACAATTACCAAATTTCCTAAATTGAGCCTGAGGCTTGGTTGCTATTCTGTAAGGTGCTTTGTGCAGGGCAGTGTGCAGGAGGTGTGTTAGTCAATGGGCAGCATCTCCGAAACAACACCTACACATCAGCAATGGACATGATCCATTTGGGTGCTGATGAGATTTCTTCATTAATAGTGCCGCTGGCTCCAGTGCTACGCAAATGCTCTTCCTCCGCTTGAATGGGAGGCGATACAAAGAGGTATTGTTTCATGTATATTTTGTTGGGAAAATTACCAAACATTTATATTAGAACATTTGACAACGGTGTCAATAACCGTTTCCCTGGGTTGCTGCTTAATATATCTTAATTATTTGTTTTCCATGTGTTGGTTCTTTTAATCTGTACTTATTAAAATCTTCCACGTTCCACTAATATTGTCACTGTGTTTCTTTTGAAGGAAACAAGTGTGTGTACCAAAAGATTAGATTATCCTGCTCATTTTCTTTTTTTTTTTTTAAAGGGAGAAATGTCTTCAAAATGAAGTACATCAAAAGTAAAAGTAGGTGACAAATGTTAATATTTGCAAAGTGCTTCTGCTTTGATCCCGCATCTCTATTTTTTTAAGAGTTTGACAAATGTGTCCTGTGGTTTGGCTTCAAACCTCTTTGCCTAGTGCTTTTCTTGACCCACAACCCATTTGATCTTCCACTTGTTTTTTCTTCTGTCCAGGAGGCCTCTGGACTCGATAAAGGATAGTTCTTATCTCCCACTTGCTGCTGTTCAGAGGCATCATTTTTTATTTTTGGTTGGATTAGGTTATTGTGTCTGCTTGCTTAGGCGATTTGTAAAGAGACATTTATATTGCTGTTATTCTTTGTGATGGTTGCCTTCCTGTTTTCAAGCCAGTAACAGCTAGATCTGATCAGGACCTGGATGCGCCCACTGATTCTGGCATGGGATGTGAGGCAGCACGGCTGATGGCTGGCTGCCACTGGGTTCCATCACATAATTATCATGCATGCTGTGCCTGGTACCAAAGTAGAGAGGCTTTCTATTAGTTAATAACCCGTCCCCATTAGGAGCTCTGGAGAGGACTGAGGTCTGAGTACAGGGATCCTATTGATCTTAGTGCTGCCCCAAAATTCATTTGGCCACTTCTGATCCTCTCCCTGGTATTGTCCCTCATGCACCTGAACTCCTGCATCCGGATAGCTTTAAAGAAATCAAGCACAACTTGAAGTGGATGAGTGCTTGCCTGTGTGCCAGTGTGGAAAGCTTACCTACAAGTAGAGATGCTCCTATAGTACTTCAGATGGTGACAGTGGGGTTACTACTGCCACAATTCAGGATAGCCCTTCTGCCAGGCTCCTGCATGCTGCATGTTCATTTTAGGATTCTGTATTCCTTGCAGATAGTGGGGCTTCAGTGCATTGCACTCCAATTCTGTCCCTAGGAAAAGGCATTGCCACAGGTGAGATTAATTCTACCAATGTAGCGAGAGATATGTGTGCTTTGAATAAGGGTGGACGTGAGGAGAAGGGGAGCTTGCTTTTAGGAGCAATAGTTACAATGCCTTTCCTAACTGGGGTCATCAGCCAGGGTGTTAGAACAGTAAAAATATCTTTGCTGCTATATTTCTTGTCTTAATGGGAGTGTGACAGCTGTCAGCTCTCTGTCTCATTCCTCCTCCTGCAAAACACATGCAGGGAAGGCATGCAGCAAGACATAGAGACTTTCATGGGTATGGTTGGGTGTCAGTAAAAAAAAAAAAAAAGAACAACATGAAAAATCCTGAGAATGAGGAAAACGGTGATGATGGCACTCAGAGATTCAGGGAGAGCCTAGCTAGGTAAACACTTCATCACTGCACTGGCCTCTTCTGTGTTTGTCTATCACTTTCCATTCTCTCATTTTTAATGCAGAACTATTTCCTTTTGCTCTTACAAGTATAGGAATCCTTCTGCAGGCAGCATTGTATTTTCTAACACTTTACACTTAATCAGGCACTCTACCTTTCACAGGGTGTCAGAATGCTTTTCTTCCAGTGAGAACAATTTTATTTTATTAAAAAAAAAAAAAAGAAAAAGAAGAACACCAGGGTATTGCACTTTTTTATTTTAAGGAATATCTGCAGCCAGATCAGCTCTTGCTTTCCAGTGCTGTTTTCACAGGCATTTCCTGAAGATGGACTATCAGATAAAATGCTGACTTTAGCCTTTTCTTTATCCTCTGTGTTGGGTATTATTTTATTCCTCTTGTTTGTTTTTGCAGTTTCTTTTTCTGGGTTTTACAGGAGGTTCAGCACCAGCAGTGTGTCAGCTCAGAAGCTGTGTCTCTGCTGGAGCCATCCCTCAGCTTGCTTTATGATTTATGACCAAACTAAGATAAACAATTAATCATAATTAAGGAATGAATCAGATAAAGAAATTTCTCTGCTTGGGGGATTCTTCTGGTGTCCAAAATCTGCTGTCATGTCCCTCATTCCACCTCTCAGCTTGCAGGAGTCCAAGTGGAAAAGTGGAAATAACCAATGCTTGGTGCTGTGCTGGCTTCAGAGAGTTATGGAATGGTTTGGGTTGGAAGGGATCTTAAAGCCCACCAGTCCCACCCCGTGCCATGGCCAGGGCTGCCACCCAGCAGCTCAGCTACCAAGGGCCCCATCCAACCTGGCCTTGAGCTCCTCCAGGGATGGGACACCACAGCTTCTCTGGGCAACTGTGCCAGCGCCTCACCACCCTTTGAGTAAAGAATTTCTTCCTCACATCTCTTTTGGATTTCCTCTCTTTTAATTTAAATCCATTCCCGCTTTTCCTATCACTAATAGACTGTAAAAAGTTGGTTCCCCTCTTGCTTGTAAGCTCCTCTCAAGTACTGTAAGACTGCAACAAGATCTCCCCGGAGACTTCTCCAAGCTAGTCTCAGCGTGCCAGAAATGTCATCGATCTACCTCTGAACATGTCCCATTAGTCCTGAAATACTCAGCAGCTTCTGAGTCTGGGAGACTGCTTTTTTCCTCAGTGGTTGCCAGCAATGGGATGCAAGAAGGTGTGGTTTTTCGTTAAGCACAGTCTTTCCTAGTGGAAAAAAAAAACAAAAAAACACGCAAAATGGAGAATGCAATCTAATAAACATTCACATTAATTGTTTTATTTTAAGAAGTTTCTCCTCTCCTCTGTAGACTTCCTACTCTTGTGCTCTCTCTCTTACATGTGAACACAAATTTCCCAGCATTTCCTGGGGTGACTCAGAGAGGAGCATGTGTGATGCTCATGTCCTGGGCATTGGTGGGCTCAGCAGTAATTCCCTGATTTGTCTGAAGATGGAATATGTGTGAGGAAAAGGTGTACACAGGATGGACTGGGGTGCCTAAAAGCAGTGCTCTCCTCTTCCTCAGGTGAACCATCTGCTGCATTGTTTCATTGAACTCCACACAAAAGGTGAAAGTGTCTTGTAAAAGACAAGAGATGTTAAACCACATCTAAAAGCTAATTGCCCAGGGTCAACAATGGCTAGAGAGACTGAAAAGCAGGAAGAAATTTAACTCTGTTTTAGACTGGACGCTTACATTAGGATTAAACAGGTCACCCTACAGAGATACCCCATCCCTAAAGACACCCAAGGTCAGGCTGGATGGGGCTCTGAGCACCTAACTGAGCTGTAGGTATCCCTGTTCATTGCAGGGGAGTTGGACTAGATGGCGTTTAGAGGTTCCTTCCAACTCAAACAGCTCTATGATTCTGTGATTCTATTTCCCCAAAAAACAAACCTGGCTTACCTAGGTGCATCACATTTACAAAGTTGAGAATCCAGCCTCCAAATACTTCACATTTCTCACACAGCTCATGGCTTTCACAGATTCTTTGTTCCTTAAACTTCTCTCGCTCTGCTGGAAGGAGGGTGCCGTGGGATTACAAACGTATGGCAGTTGTGGCCGTGCTGTGGGGAGCAGGAGAAAAGACTGAAGAATGCAGAGAGATGGACCCAGTGCATCTCTGAGGAGTGGTTCTGAGCACTTGTGCTCTGCATGCATGTGCCGCTGCTCTGCTCACCTCCGATGTTTTGCCATCCACTCCAAAGTTTTCATGTTTTCCTGATGCAGCCAGATGGGCATCCCAAGAGTTCAAAATCTGCTCCGTGTCTGTTGCAGCCAGGTCCTGCTTTCCTATGTCTGATTTTAATGTTACTTGTGTGGGTGAGTCATGTTAATGCAATTGTGGTTGACCCCCTTCAGGGTACAGACTAACCTAATCCCACTAAATATTTGGTCTGTGACATGCATTTCTATACATCTAATATGTGCCTCTGCTCCTCTGTTTGTCCTGGTTCAGCCCAAATATGACCCTATCTGATGGGAGGCTGCCCAGCAATGTGTCTCAAGCAGAGCCTGGCCTAGGAGGGGCAATGCCAGCCTTGGCTGTGGTGGGAGACTCACACTTGCTGGCTCTCCTCCACACCATGAAACAAGTGGAAAGTCTTTTGCTTTTACATTTGTGGAAGCGTGACTGGCTTTTTGTCTTGACTCTAGAAGAGCTGAGAGCCTCCAGGGAGGATGGAATAGCAGGAAGAAAAGTACGCACAGCAGCCTGTGGAATGGAAACTTTTGTAAGTGGGTAGTTCGGTGTTGTTATAACACCTGTCAAGAGTAGGAAATAATACCTTGACCCTTTCCTAGCACTGCTCAGGCAGGTGCTGATACAGTGATGGATGTTACTTACACAGGGAGAAGGGGGAGGCAGGAGGAAGGGCTCGTTTTTTTTGTGCAGAAATGCACACAGTAAAAGGTGCAGATTTAGCAGGTCTGGAAATGCTGAGAAAGGGCAGCAAAGGATAAGCATGTCAGAAAGCAGGTAAGCAGGAGACAAAGGAATATAACTTAAAAACAAGCGAGTAAGCAGAGTTAATCTACAAGCCCAACCTGAACCAGCCTCATATGGAAACTTGAAGTTTGAACACGTACAGGTATTTTATATGAACAATTTTCCATTTTAAGGAATGGCTGTCATTTCTGGGTCTGGCCAGGATTGGCTTGCAAGGTGTAGCACTGTCAAATGATCAAACAAAATTTGTAGCCTGCCTTGAAACAGGAAATACTGAAAATCCCATGAGGATTGGTGGTGGGCTTTGGAAACACAAGAGATTTGGTCTTGATCCGGTGAGACAAGTAGTTGTGTCTGACCCTCCATGTATGAGTAGCTCCTTTATTCTGTGGGACTATGCAGAGAGATACCCCACACAATCCTTTCTTCACATGGTCTTATTAGGTATTCAGCCTTTTATGAAATATCCAAAATGAAGGCCGACATCTTGTGAAGTTTGTTCTCATTCCAGGCTCACCAAGTTTGCTCTTTTGCATGATAAGAGGCCACTAACATGAACAATGCATGTAAAAGTGATAATTCTGATTTGATGTCAACCTTTCATGAGAAGCTTGTTGTTGTCTTCAAACAATTGCTAACAAGAAGTGTTATCTGAACTTTACATATTACTTGAGGCATCCACTTAACTATAATCGGTCACTGACCAAGGAAAATCTTAGAAAGGATGGGTAAAGACATAATCTTCTGCCCGCCTCTTCTGCTATTGACTTTGTCTTCCTGCTTGATGCTGAAGATAGCAGACTCTCTTCTCGTTTTCTCCCCAGCAGATGATCAATGAAGGTTGCACCCATCATCACTGGGCTTCTCTGTGCCCCAGCCTTTTTTCTTGTTCCCTCACGTTCCTTTAGCTGCCTTCTGTAGCATGTGGAGCAGAGCAGGTGAAATCGCCTCATTTTCCCCCATCATTCTCAGCTTCCATTTGTCCGTGTTTCCTCAGAAGTGGACAGCCCATTTCTGCCAAAGAGCAGGAGAGTTCTGGGCAATCTGGGTCTTTTGTATAAGACTCCCAGAACTCTCTTGGGAAAATGGTCATTGTGGCTTTTGTTTTGGTCAGTAGTGTGACTTTGATCACATCCAAATCTGCAGCAGGTCTTTCTGCTTTGCACAAGACAGCACTGGGAGTTTGGCATTCTGCCTTACTTGGCTCTTTCCTGGGCTTAAATGGAAAAATAACATTTTAAAAACAAACAAAGTGTTGTTTCTTTGTTTGCTTGCTTTTCCCCAGAGTAGTTTTCCACGAAGTGTACCTGGAAAATTCCAGGAAGCCATCCCTTTTGTAACCCATCACACACTGTATTTTACCCATCACACACTGTAGACCCAGTATTTTTCTTCTGGAGCAACTGAGGAGGTTTTATTTTCACTTCGCTTCTCCCTTGCCTTCCCCCACATTCCCAGTTTTCCTCTTCTATTATTACCTTAAACAATGCCTTATTGGAAAGTGTACTCTTTCAAAAGTTGCTTTGTTAAAAAGCAAAACAAAAAGCCACATAAACAACAGCAAATAAAAAACTTCCCCCAAATTTCCCACAGAAACAACTTTGACTTTGAAACTGGAAAGCATTGGCACATGGTGCTGCTGTGCCCAGATGTTACATCCTGTGTAAACCACAGTTACCCTCCGGTTGCTGACTTATTTTTCCACTTGATGCTCTTCATTGAGCCCCAAGGTTTCCAGGTTCAGATACCGACATCCACAGAGACCAGCTAATCATCAAAGAGAGACTGGAGTGTGTATCAAAATCAAATTCCCTCTGCTTCCTCACTTCATGTCTTTCCATCCAAAAGGTGCCAAGTTGGACCAGGACTCCCAAGGAAGGTGACTATAAGGAGAAAGCTGTAGTAGAACCTATTATTCTCATATGTGTGTAGATGAAGGGAAGCTGAGAAAGACCTCTTGATTTGGAGTTGCTGGCATGTATCTGGATGATTTTTTTCCTCAGACAGCAGGAGCTGCCATTCCTCTATTCTCTACCCTCACAAGCTTTCTGAGATGAAAAGAGGGTGTACCACAAGTGCAGAGCTACACACTCTTATCTAACCCAGTGCCTTGTTGCAGGCAGAGGACTCGTGAGCTGTCCCTTTCCAGGTAGGACCCTGAAGACTCCTCTTAGTCTGCAGCCAGACTCACAGCTAGTTATTTTCTTATGAGCACCCACAGAATAACCACACCATAGGAAGGTGTGGACTGCTGCCCTTTTTGCATTGCTTGGTGTTTATGAAGGACTGCAAGAAGGAATTATAAAGGGAAAAAAAACGCAAATTCCTTTCCCATTTCTTTTTAAAACTCTACTAGTTTCTTAATCATGGAATCATAGGATTGTTAAGGTTGGAAAAGACCTCCAATATCATGTAGTCCAACCATCCACCTACCAACAGTATTTCCCCACTAAACCATGTCCTTTAGTACCACATCTAACATTTCTCGAACCTTTCCAGGGTTGGTGACTCAACCATCTCCCTGGGCAGCCCATTCCAGTACCTGACCACATAATGATACATCCTTACCAAATATTTGAAGGCTGTGTTCATTTTCTTATTTTTTGAATGACCTTAGGCCTAGCAGATTTATTATATCATTGTTTCTAGAGGAATTTCTATATTTTAAACTACCCTTTGGGCCCAGAGCTGTGTAAAGCACTCAGGCACCTTCATCTTATTGTGGTGACGATGAATATGTGTTAATTTTTTTAATATCCTGCCACATATGTGGTGTTGACATCACATGCGATGACTTCTCCTGACTGATACTCCTGGGTGAAACTGAAATAGCTAACGCGAGGACCATGCAGCAAATACAACTTGCATACAGTCAGTCGTATATGGCTTTTTCTGCATTGTCCTACCAATGACCCCTTCTGTAATCAGGCAGAAATCATGCTCCTGAAGAGTGGGAGGTAGTGCTGCTTCCATGCTGGCCTGTTCCTGGGCCCCCGCTGCACAGACATTGCCAACAGTAACAAATTGCTCTGAGTTATGTGCGGCAGTTTAGTGATGTGGACTGGTTATTTATTAGAGAGGGATCTGAGACAACAGCAAAGGGCAAAAGTGGGAATTTAAAAAATATCCAAATCAAATGAAATGAATCTGCTTTGGCCAGAAGGCTGGTCTCCCATTTCTCACTTCTGGATCTAGTCTTATTTATCTAATGGAGGGGTACACATAGAGATTTGAATGCAAACTCCTTGTGGATAAAGAAATGTTCCTGGGGGTTGTGTATAAAGGTGACAGGGTTGGACTAAACTGCATTTCCAGAGGTGACAAATTAGACTTTTATTATTTTGTTAGTCATAGATTCCTAGGCGTAATCCTGGCTGTGATGTTAGTTGCCTTGCTCACCTTGGCACCTTTCAGTTTGAAGAAGTGTAATTAAAATAACCTCCTCCCATGCTCTTGAAAGGAGAAGCTAGCGTGAGTGAGGACATTGTTTGGTGGAAGCCAGGTCAATGAAGGTCACTGAAGCGATGTTGATTGCCAGGAACAGAGAGCCAGATACTGAGTTTGTTTTGACTTGGAAAAGAAACTTCTTTGTTTAACGTCATGGGTCTATAAATTCAGGGTTTCAAAAATGAGAGAGGAGCTGTTGATGGTGATCCATTACTGCCTGCATTAACATGCAAAAGCAATGCCATTAGACTACTGGTCTGCACAGATAACTAAGTACCCTTAGTACTTTTGCTCGATACAGAGGTCTGAAAGGATGAAGATGCTTTGGAGAGGTATACCTGCTCAGCAGGAAACTGACAGCTCCTGAGAAGCGAAGGGCCTCACAGGCAGACCGAGATCTGACAGCAGTATGACCTGGGCTTGTAAAGAAGAAGAGGATGAGAAGAGATGTTGATGTAAACTCCAAAGCAAGAAGCAGGCTACATTGAATAAGTGCCTCTCTCTTCCCTGGATCCCTGCTTGGGAAGCTTGATTTCCTTCTGTGAAGACTATGGAAGCAAAACATCTTTCAGATGGATCAGTAAGTGTGGCACATTTCCCTGGGAACAGAGGCCCTGGCTGCTGCCATTGCTCATTGCTTGAAGCTGTCCTTCCAAACACCCACAATATGACGACTTCCCCACTATGCAGAAGGAGTATCCAAAAACTACATTTTTAAATAGTTGCTGACCAATAGATTCTCCTGGAAAAATAATTCTAGTAATGGCTACAAGCTGCTGCTTGGTTCTACCTGATCTCTGTGTGGACTATGTCTCCAGGATCAAAGTCTGCAATGAAAACTGAGATTGACTTGATTCACATCGAATCAGCTCCTCCTCAACAAACATGAAGGGGTGTGTATGACTTCCACAGGCACTGCCCTCCACAGGCAGCTCCTATCAGAATCAGACCACTTGTGTCACTGTACTAAAAAACCCAATACAAAACAACAACAAAAAAGGTCTTACCTGGCCACCGTGAGCAGATAAATATAGGATGCTTTGTACCACCTTGTGAGTACACAGTGAAATTTACGGGAAACTGTGATATTTCCAATTGAATATAATGGACTTTAATACATTTTTTTAAGTAAACATGAGTGAAAATATGTCTATATCCACCCAAAATTCCAAAGACAAATCAGCTTTGGGATGGAATAGAGGAATTAACTTTTTCCTCACTTTCACTGCTGGGACATGCAGCCTTCCTCCCTTATGAGGTAATTTAATTTTCACATTATGCTTTATGGGATATCCTTTATTTACCTAATGTTTTCCTGTCGAGTCTTTTCAGACTATGAATCTTGTATATTTTATATACACAAAGGTGACTTTTCCTTCCTTTAATGACCGTGGCTTATCAGCGCAGGCAACCGATACTGGACTCATAAATATGTCACTCTCCAGCCCACGGCAGCCCCTTCTGCTTCATAAGACTGCTCCTTGCTGCTTGCTCCTCCTTCACTCAATGCATCTCTATGGTCCACTCATCCCCTCAGCTCCTCTCAACTCACCATTGGCCAGTATAAATAAATCAC
Organism: Phasianus colchicus; assembly: GCF_987193195.1. Taxonomy (NCBI): domain Eukaryota; kingdom Metazoa; phylum Chordata; class Aves; order Galliformes; family Phasianidae; genus Phasianus; species Phasianus colchicus. The sequence continues at coordinate 48,708,750 of NC_143438.1, forward strand.
TGATTTAAGCTATAGGTGAAAATCATTGTGAAAGGAGCACACAGAGAAATGTAATACAAGGTCAGTGGAGCCAGTGTCTTCCGACTCCAATTAAATATTTCCTGTAAGTCGGTGCCAATTGTGCATCTTGTAAGAACATTTGAAAGCAGGAGGTTGAACTCTAAGGGACCCTCTCGCCTCAAAACCTGTTTCCTGTTTAACAAGATTTAACAAGCAGAACCTAACATGCGCCATCAGCAACAAAAGTCATTGTAAATTGCTCCAGTGTGCAAAGGTATTGTGCTTCCTCTCTGCCCTGAACACCTACCAGCTCTCCCAGCCTGTCACTGGGTGATTGCAGCATGATGCCTCAATGCCACAGGACATCACAGGCTTGTGTAGGCTCAGCAGTTTTCTGAGAGAGGTGTAAAGAAAGCCTTTTCAAAACGGATGAAAGATCGTTGGGTGAAAGCTTCAAAGCTTCACCCCATTCTCTGAGGAGTTTTGTACAGAGTTTGAATTCTTGCTGTGTTAATATTACCAGTCTTTGGATGTGCAATCAGATACAGGCAGAGAGGTTGTGATGATCTCAACATTTAAGGAGTCTGTGTGATACCCATTTGTGACTGTGATTGCAATGGGAGCATTGAAAGTATATTCACTGTGGCCAGGCACTGAGCACACAAGCCTGCTTCTTAGAGAGCTCTATAGTGGCAATAAACATCCATCTACATATATCTTCATATGTAAAATACATATGTTTTAAAAACGTATATATGTCTATATCTCTTTATATATTATATATAGATATTTACATTACATCTATCTATTTATCTATCTATCTATCTGTAACAGGAACTAATTTCAATGTACTATGTTCCCTGTACCTCTTGCTCTAATCCAAAATGCTTAGGACTTAGGATACATCCTCCAAGCGCTCCTGAGATAACCACAACAATATCTGGGGCAAAAATCCTATTGTTTGTTGTGAACACTAGTGGAATTCATACACCAAAAATAAGCAAATCTGACTGAAGTTTCCAAGTGCATAGCCTGTGTCTCGTCACTATTCCAGGATCAGCTGCCATTCCCACCTGTGACTCTCCAGCATCAGCTAACAATCAGGCAAGGGCCTGTGAGCAAAGAGAGGGGCAAATATTAAAAAGCACAAGATAAATGCTGTAAGATGGAATTTACTGCCATGAAGGTAGCTCCATCCTCAATGCTGTACACAAACTGATCAATACATTTCAGCCATGAATGTTAAAATGATAATTGTTTTCCTCAAAGAGGTTGCAAACTTGAGATAAAAGATATATAAAAACTGATCGCAGGTTCTTCAGCTACATGTTCAATGGGCCATTCTTTGTTTGACATCCATCATTTAGGGATATAATACAAATAGGAGGACAGGTCTTTTCTGAAGGACGTATCCTCAGCTTTGCTCCTGGTATTCTAGTTCACGTGTGGCTGTGGGACCATTCATTTCACACTTTTTATTTGATTGCTGCATTACTCCCCATCCAAGCTGAGCTCAGAGCTGCAAATACAGCTTGAAATCAGCCAACTAAAAGCTTCAGCTGCTTCCTCCTCCTCTTTTGTGGGTCCAGGCCACAGAGAGAAATTCCTCACATTTCCTATACCCTGACCTCACCCTCTCTGCTACTACCTGGGACCTTATCAAATGTGTTTGTGTCAATTAGAACTAACAGTTGGAACATTTAAGCACAAGCAAGAAGCCAGTTGATGTGTCCCACTCTACTCTTTGCCACAGGGCCTATTAATATCCCCTGCGTGCTGCCAGTCGTGAAAACATTGGCAGACACTACATGGCTGTGGCAAGTTATTCTACACACAGTAGAGTGTTGGCTCAGACACGGTCTGGGAGATGAGCTCTGGGCTTCTTCTCAACTTGCATGAAACCATTTGGGTAGACATCAGACAAAAATAATATTTCCTCCCCAGACTGGGGTGTAAGGGAATGCTTTTAACATAATTGCTCATAATTGTTAGCACTGACAGCTGAAATGTTATTAGAACCACACCTGAGAGGGGTAAAGAAGGTGTGAGAAGTGCACCTGAGGCTGCTCTCCTTCACTGAAGCGCAGAGAAGCAGGTGATGCAGCTGATGATTTAATTTGGTATGAGGTATGAGATGAAGATGTGGCTGAAGAGGGAGGAGCTTTCAGTCCCCAGAATATAAATATAACATCACTGGTTGACACTTTGGTACTTATATGCTGAAGCTGCTAGTTTTATCATCTTCCAAAATCATGTGTAAAACCAGAACAGGGTATGATGCACTGTTGACTTGAGTAAAGCCACCCCTTTCTTCTGTCTTGTGGCAGCACAGGTACAAAAATACTATATCCTGGAATCTTGGGGTCTGAGGCAGCAAATAAAAGTTTCAGGGTACTTCTCTAGAGGAGGAGCACATAGGTGGCAGGCAGGACTCCTGCTTGTGGAACCAGCAGTTCAGACACAGCCTGGAGGGGACCGGCACAAAGTACTTGTGTGCAAAGCAGTGGTACTGGGAAAGACTACGCTTCATCCCTGTGCATGAAAAGGTGATTCATAGTGTGTCTGCACCGACGGACTCGTGTAGTGGCAGCTGCAGTACGTGTGCTTCAGGCACCATTAAAGTATAACATCGGCCATAAGCTAAAACTGAGGTGGATCCCTTTCTATTAAATGCTGTGCATAACATCTGAAGGAAGCATCTCCCAGGCTAAGGAGCCTGAAGTTTCCTTTGGTAATACCATAGAGTCATAAAATCATTAGGCTGGAAAAGACTATTAAGATCATCCAGTTCACTACATCAGATGTACTGCTTTCTCCTTGTACAGAAGGGAAACTGAGTCATGTTTATACCGTTTTTAGAGTGTGTGATTTGGATTTACACCAAGTCTCTTGCGCATAGCTGGACGTTAAAATCAGAATCTGTGTCTTATGTCTCTGCTTGTGAGGAGGATGGGAACAGACAAACATTTCCAGACAGGCGGTGGAGTGGATTAGCACAAAAGAAGATGCAGACCTCAGTCATTCAGCTGCCAGCAGAAAGGAGGGGGAGTACAGTTAGGCAGCTGGTGGAGAAACAGGTGCAGAGAAGGTTTCCTGGTAGCCATTCTGTCATCCTGCTTTGAACCTTCAGCTCCTCAGTAAATCTTCCCTTTTGGAAATCTCTCTTCAAAGTTTCATTTCCTCATGCTCCTAAAATAGTTTTTGATAAGCAACTTGTCCTGCTGATAAAGCCCTTTTGGTTACATTCCTAGAAATCTATTTTCATGTTTTCTTACTGTGCTTCAGCTGTTTGCATTCCCATTTGGAAAAAAATATCAATGAAAAAAAAATCTAGTCAAGGCTTAACACAACACGAAGATTAATTGGTTAGGTTTAGTAGCACAGCAGGACCTTGTCAGTCAACTGAAATTCCTAGGAATATCATAAATGTGTGATGATAGAACATTTCTAACCTCTTATTGGAGAGAGATGGGGACTGCACTGGCACGGTGGGCTGAGTTTTTCCTGAATTTTTTTCCTGATATTCTACCTAAACTTACCCTTAAATGTAGAGCCATTTCCCCTCATCCTGTCACCTGTCACCAGTGAGAAGAGACCAACCCCGCTCTTTCTGTAAGCACCTTTCAAATATTGGAAGAGAGCAATAAGGTCTTCCCTCAGCCTCCTCTTCCCCAGACTAAACAGCCCCAATTCCTGCAGTCTCTCCTCATAGGGCACATTCTCCAAACCCTTTACAAGCCCTGTTGCCTTTCTTTGGACCTGCTCCAGCACCTTGATGTCCTTTCTGTACTGAAGTGCCCCAAACTGAACACAGTACTTGAGGTGAGGCCTCACCAATGCCAAGTATGGGGGGATAACACCACCAAATCACCTTGTAACCCAGTCCACATCTCGATCATCCCCACAACACAGGAGAGCAGTTGGGAAATGCTGCTCTCCTGTCAGTGAACTTTTGCCAGTATTCTTCCTTCAGCTTTCTGGTGCCTGCGGCATCGTGTTGTCCTGTACCTCCTGTATATTCAGACACAGGTGTCACTGGCCTTCAGGGGGCTCAGCCTTATTGCTACTTGTTCCCTAATGTCCAAATATGAAATGATGAATCATATTCCCAAGGCAGCAGGCAAAGGAAACCTGTGTGCACACATGCAGCAAGTGGTGAGATGCTGAGTGTCCCCAAGAAGCATGAGATGGGCTGTGCCCATCTTGTGGGTCTGGTGAATTGATGGGGAAGGGGAGCAAGGCAGCGTCCTTGCTGCTGCAGGAAGATGCAGGTATTTTCTGCATCAAATGTAGAATGAAGCTTGCCAGCTTTTGACTGTTTCTTAACAGATAGGTCATTGCAGTGCAGCTACCCCATTAGCAAGCAGCATCTTTCTTTTTGGTTTTCATATATTTCTTCCCACTCAAGTCTGACACAAACAAAAAATGCTGCCCCCAGCTTAGCCCAAAGGTGACCTCTTGGCAATGCAGCCTCAGAAGTACCCCAACAGCACACACCCTAAACAGAGACGTACATTTTTCTAGAGTCAAGAAATCTTTTTTGTGGGTTTGCAGTGACTTGCAGGCATTTGGGAGGGAATCAAACAGGAAACAAGACCGCGATTACTCTAGTGTACATCAGATCTCAGCAAGTACCCTTGTACTGTACCTCTGTGCCCTGTGGGCAAAACCTAATTTTTCCAGGATCAGAGAGATCCACCATACCATAGGGCATTCTATAAAAACACATTAATTTGATCTGGCTGCAAACTGTGGACCAATCATCCTCATTTGGGTCAGTGGCAGTTTAACATTCATAGAATCATAGAATCACAAGGTTGGAAACGACCTATAGGATCATCTAGTCCAACCGTCTTCACACTGCCACTGCTACCACAAGCTACTAAACCATACCTCGCAGCTCCTCGTCCAGACACCTCTTGAACACTGCCAGAGGTGGCGACTCCACCATCTCCCTTGGCAGGCCATTCCAGTGCCTGACCACTCTCTGAGAGAAAAAGTTCTTCCTTAAGTCTAACCTAAACCTCTTCTGGTACAACTTGCAGCCATTTCCCCGGGTCCTGTTCATTGCCCGGGAGAAGATTCCAAACCCCTCTTCACCACAACCTCCCTTCAGGAAGTTGTAGAGTGTGATGACGTCTCCCCTGAGCCTCCTCTTCTCCAAACTAAGCAATCCCAGCTCCCTCAGCCGCTCCTCATAGGACTTGTGCTCCAGACCCCTCACCAGTTTCATTGCCCTTCTCTGGACATGCTCCAGGGCCTCAATGTCTTTTTTGTAGTGAGGGGCCCAAAACTGAACACAGTACTCAAGGTGCGGCCTCACCAGTGCTGAGTACAGGGGGATGATCACCTCCCTGCTCCTGCTGGCCACACTATTTCTAATGCAGGCCAGGATGGCGCTGGCCCTTTTGGCCACCTGGGCACATTGTCGGCTCATGTTCAGCCAAGCATCAACCAACACCCCCACGTCGCTTTCCTCTTCACAATCATCCAGCCACTCGTCCCCAAGCCTATAGCGCTGCATGGGGTTGTTGCAGCCAAAATGCAGGACCTAGCACTTGGCCTTGTTGAACCTCATCCCATTCACTTCAGCCCAGCGATCCAGCTTATCTAAGTCCCTCTGAAGAGCCTCCCTACCCTCAGGCAGATCAACACCACCTCCCAACTTGGTGTCATCTGCAAACTTACTGACGGTACACTCAATCCCTTCGTCTAGGTCATCAATAAAGATATTAAACAAGATAGGCCCCAGTACCGACCCCTGGGGGACACCACTTGAAACAGGTCGCCAGCTGGACTTCACTCCATTAACCCGTTGAGCATGGCCCTCCAGTCAGTTTCTTACTCAAAGGAGTGTGTATCTGTCCAGGCCACGGGCAGCCAGTTTCCCCAGAAGAAGCCTGTGAGAGACCATGTCAAAGGCTTTGGTGAAGTCTAGGTAGACTACATCAACAGCCCTTCCCTCATCTACCAGTCTGGTCACCCAGTCGTAAAAGGAGATGAGGTTGGTCAAGCACGACCTGCCTTTCATGAACCCATGCTGGCTGGGCCTGATCCCCTAGACACCATGCACATGCCGTGCGATCTCTCCCAAGATGATTTGCTCCATTACTTTCCCCGGTACCGAGGTCAGGCTAACAGGCCTATAGTTCCCTGGATCCTCGTTATGGCCCTTCTTGAAGATGGGAGTCACATCAGCAAGCCTCCAATCCTCTGGGACCTCTCCAGTTAACCAGGAGCACTGACAGATGGTCGAGAGCGGCTCAGCAATCACGCCCGCCAGCTCCCTCAGCACCCGAGGGTGTAGGCCATCCGGTCCCATGGACTTGTGACAGTCCAGATGGAGGAGGAATTCTCTGACTGTCTCCACCTGAATCGCTGGGGTTGCTTTCTGAGTAGCGTCCCAGATTTCCAGATCAGGGCATAAAATGCCCAGAGGATAACAGGTCTGGCTATTAAAGGCAGACGTAAAGAAGGCATTGAGGACCTCAGCCTTCTCCTTGTCCTCAGTGGCCACATTCCCTGCTGCATCAAGTAAAGGATGAGTATTATCCTTGATTCTTCTTTTGCCATTGATATATTTATAAAAGGATTTTTCATTGTCTTTTACTGCAGTAGCCAATCTGAGTTCAAATTGGGCTTTTGCCTTCCTAACGTCCTCCCTGCATACCTGCATACATTGCTTCCCACAGATTCTCCCTCATTGACTGTCATGGCAGCACAAGAAATCTCCATCACAGAACATACTTAGGAGTAACATTTAAGTCATTTTAGAATTTAAACATTTAAATACCGATGTTGGTGTGATTTCCCATGTTCCTGAAGATGGGTTCCATGCCTGCTAACCACATCCCTCAGTGCCGCATCCACACGGTTCTTGAACACCTCCAGGGACAATGACTCTACCACCTCCCTGGGCAAAGAATGTTTGTTCCCACTCATCTTAACCCTAATAAATGCAGCAACTCGATATTAAAACAGGGAATCAGGAAAGACTGCAGAAATGAGTCACTTTTTGTGTTTGTTGCACATAACTAAACATGGAGAAGGAAGAAAATTTAGAGTCATCAAAGTACAATTTCCAAACAGACTTGCATCATTAAAAAGCCATTTAGCTCTGTAGTTCAAGGTTAGGTTTGTTCCCAGAAGATGAGGTAATTTAGTAAAATAATAATGCTCCCATAAAACAAAACCCATAATAGAATTCAGACTTAGCGGTTGCAAAGGAAGGAAACTGTAACTTCTGTCAAAGCACAGGGATGAGATTAGCATTAATAAAGCATTCTTGACAAAGCAGAGTGATAGTATACGGGGGAAGGGACATCCAAATAGCTCTCATTTCCACAATGTTTCCTCCCAGATATGGCCTTTTTAATTAGCCATCGGAAAGAAAACTGAAAGTGCACTTTCTCCTTCTCAGCTCCTGCCTGGCTATTAATCTCAGTGCCGAGAAAGGTGCCACCAGTCCATCATATTGTTACGAGCTAGCAGAGACGTAAAAGAACTACATTCATATTCCTTATCACAGCTAGAGGTATTTCCTTTCTGTTGCTAGGAGTATTTTGATTAGCTTTGGCTGTGTCTGCAGGGAAGACACAGTTTATATTTTCCACAGCTCGTATCATTTCTAGAAATAAAGCTTCTTTCCAGCGTTCGACACTGTTTATTGGCAGGGTTTGATTGCTGAAGGGGTTTGTTGTTGAGTCTTTTTTAACTCCTGTTGGTTTCATGACTAAGTTTGAGGCGGAACATTGATAGTGAATTGTTCCCAGAGTCAGATGGTGATTTTCAATGAATCATTACTTTAAGGAATGTAACGTTTCCCCCTCAGTCTCCACTGTCCCCTGGCAGACATGGATGACAGCCCATCTGTAGGAGCGCAGAGGTGCTCTGCAGGGAGTGATTTCAGAGCCATTTTTTTCCGTACATCTGGCACTGGTGGCTTTTCCTGGTGGTTTTCCTACAGGAAAAGCTCTCAGGGAAATCTGATGGCAGCGGTGCAGAGTGACAGCCTTGTGGTTGCTGTGGCTTTTTACCATGTGGAAGGGAAAGGAAAGGGCAATGTTCTCCTTCCCCTCTTCAGAAAGGGAATGTGGCAGCCCCCAGGTATCCTGAGAGCAACCAAAGCCTCAAAGAAGAGGGTTTGTGCAACAAACATTGCTTCATGCTTGTTCCTAAAACCTCACCAAAGAGAAGAAGAAGAAAAAAATATATTTTGGTGCTTCACAGAAGTAAAGGCCTTGCTGGTAGAAGCTGCTGGGAAACATAACCCACTCTGGGGATAAAACAGGCTGAATGCACTTACACTTTCCTTTTTGAGGCTGCTAATTTTATGTGACTAAATTGGTTGAGGAAACCACATATAAAAAATCAAATGCTGGCCAGGCTCCTGCTGGCTCATGGAAAAGTTCTGTTCCATTTTATCTTCTGTTTCCCTCCGAAACCTGAAGCAAGCAGAAGCTTTAGGAGTGCTAATTGGAGATCAGCACAAGCCTCTAAATAACTTTATGACAACTTGCATTGTTTTGCATGTGGAAAATGAAAAAAAAAAAAAAAAAAAAAGAAGAAGAAAACAATAGAAAATGGGCCACCTCAGATGTTTCCTACTTTGGCAGGCTGTGAGTATGGCTCCAAATGAAGGACTGAGGTACACTTCACCGCAAATTTATTTTCTGGAACTGTTGCTAACCCTTTGGGTGCTCTTACAACCTGCTGGTTCTGTTCTCCTGAGCCACCCAGGTCAGCAGTTGCCTGTGGGAGTGACATAGCCCTGTAATAACCAGCAGCCCCAGGACAGCTTTGCTCTCCTGGTTGAGCCATGCAGCATCTGCCAAGCAACCAGCCAGGAGCCTCAGGTGTGCCACTCTTTGGGACACCACTGTCACTATGTCCTAATTGGGAAGAGGAGAGCATTGATGCTGGTGTAGAGGCAGCTACACAAAATAAGCTAACCATGTGTTTATGAGAGGCATGGAGCAGATTCGTTCCGCTCATCTCGCATATGGCTCAGAAGAGCCTTTGTTCTACTGACAAAATCTCCCTGTGCCCTACAATCCAGGGAGCAATAAAAAAGGTATCTTAAAAATGTAGCTGTGGTGCCTACTCAACAGGGCTTTAAATCAAAACAAAGTCTTCAGTGAGGAAAAAGGGCTTCCCACTCTGGAAGAATTCCTGGTCTCGTGTTTCCCAAAATGCTATCACAAAACATCCTTATCTTGTCTCTTCCTATCTATGGTGTGTCATTGGAATGGCCTGAATGATGTTGCTATTTGTAGCATGGGGCTCGTGCAAAGCTTGTATCAATGAAGACACTTAATTGCTCCTCCTTGCAATATTATGCAATTGGCCCTTCTCTAATAGTTCTCCTTGTCAATGCTGGGATCTCATGACTCACTGTCATGAGGGAGCCTTCTCCTTCCTGTGAGTAGTAACTGGTTCACTTGCAAATCTCTGTGCACTCCTGCATACGAGAGGATGCCTCCATCCTTTCTTGCTAACTTCCTGAATGCAGCAATCAGATGTGCTCCAGAAATGATTGTATTCAAATGAAGATAGTAGGTAAGGCCCTTTGCTCCTCTAAGAAAGGCTGCAAGATGCAGTTAGCAGTGGCTAAACTTCCTTATGTTACTTATTAATAGTGAACAGTTTATCATAGAACCACAGAATGGCTTGGGTTGAAAGGGACCTTAAAGCCCACATGGTCCCACCCTGTGCCACGGGCAGGGCTGCCCCCCAGCAGCTTGGCAGCCCAGGGCCCCATCCAACCTGGCCTTGAGCGCTTGCAAGGATGGGGCACCACAGCTTCTCTGGGCAGCTGTGCCAGCACCTCACTGCCCTCTGACTAAAGAATTTTCTCCTAACATCTAACTTAGATCTCTTCTCTTTTAGTTTAAATCCATTCCCGCTTCTTCTATCACTAACAGACTGTAAAAAGTTAATCCCTCTTCTGTTCAGAAGCTCTCTCCAAGTACTGGAAAGCTGCAATTTGATCTGATGGAGCCTTCTCTTTTCTAAGCTAAACAACTCCCTCAACCTTTCTTTATAGGAGAGGTTCTCCAATCCTCTGATCATCTTAGTGACCCTCCTCTGGATCCAATGCAATACCTCCACATCCTCCCTGTGTTGGAGGTCCCAGGCCTGGACACAGCAATCCAGATGGGGTCTTACAAGGGCAGATTAGAGGGGGACAATCCCCTCTCTCTTCCTGATGGCTACTCCTCTTTTGATGCAGCCCAGGACACAGTTGGCCTTTTGGGCTGCAAACCATTATAGAACAGCTGTTTGGAAAGTGTTGCTATGGCTTGCTTTGGAGACTCTATAGCCAGTGCTGTGCTTCCAGTAGATGCTAACATAATGGCAGATGGTTGGCTGGGCATTGCCTGTAGCATCAGTCGTAAATTAGATGCTTACTGGAGGATGCCCAGGGCTAGAGCCAGTCTTCCAAGGAACCCAATTGTGGAGCAACTGTTTGAAAGAGTTTAGTTCCTTCTATCCCTTTCAGTTAGTGTAAAGGTGGTGCTTTGTTTCACAAGTGTAAAAAGTGCATTCCTTAATGACAGCTAGTATGAACAATCTCTCCCAAAATGGAAAGGACTGACTCCTATATGAGATTCTCCTTCCAATAATGCACTGCTAAAACTCAGGAGCTCCCTTCCACACTTGTTGAAGACATTTCGAGTTGAAGGTATTTAAGAGGCTGGGGATAGGATTAAACAAATACAGTACAGGTATCACTTCATACACCCTTATTCAGTAGGCTTCTCTGTGTGCTGCTGATGCTGCTGGGGACCGGTCATGAGGGGAAGTGGGTCTTGGATGGCTTTGTCCAATGGTTCTCTTACTGCAGTTTTCTCAGTTTTCTCTATTTCTCTATCCTCTACTATCTTTCTCTTTTTACCCTCCTTCCTTCATCCTTGGGCACCAAGGCTGTGTAACACTTGTCATCCTTCATCTAACATACAACACAATGCACTACAAGCCTCCTAGTGAAGGTGTCTGCTACTACACATCTGCTGAAACACATCTTCCAGAGGAGATTTGCTGCTTTGGTTTACAGTGGGCTGTGTAACAGCTCACAACATCTGCTCCATCGTGACTCCTTTCTAGGGGCCAACATCTTCAGCAAGCAAATGAAATGGTGGTTCAACCTGCAGCTCTGCCAGAACAGCCTCCATCTCTCTCTCCATCAAGGTAAGCAAGGTCTGTTTCCTACCAAAGCTCATTCTACAGAACACCTACAAAAGAGTGCAGTTTTTTGGGGAGCTGACCCTATATGTAAGTCCACAAACCACCCTTGCATACCTGACATGATGCACCACATCAGCAGTGACGGGATGAAGATGGGAAAAGCTCTGCAGGGCACAGATGAAATGCTCCCTGCTCATGGTGAGACGAGGAGCGATAACAGTATTATCCGGGAACTTTCCCCTCCCACCTACCATTGCCACCTCCTCTCTCTCAAAAACACAAACAAGCCAACTTGATTTATATGTTCATAGCTGGGAGTGATTGCCAACTTAACGAGCACTGCTATTTATATCTAAATAATTGCACTCCTAAACAACTGCTTGGGGGGCATCGGGATGGAGGGTAAGATTCTGTGCCATGGTTTGAAGGGATTTGGGCAGATGTTGTCAGAAGGAGGAATGTACATTTCATCCAAACTGCAAAAACACTTTAACGTGTTTTAGACAAATGGAGGGAAGCTGAACAAAGAGAGGCACTGGAGCAGTGACACCGTGTATGCAGACTTGGCACGCTTACCAATGTGCACCAGCCTGCACCTATTCATAATAAGTCCTTTTACTAAATAGCTTCCTTTGACCACCTCAGGTGTGGCAGCCCTATATGGGCAGCATAGCACACAAGACAGTTCATGCGCAGCATCTCTCCCCACACTGTTTTGGCTGAATTTCTGCTGAGTGAATCTCTTGGCTCAGTGCAGAGCTTGCAAGGCCACTTAAATCTCTCTGACCCTTTAATGAAGTTTTTAAAAGGGCTTCATAAATCTTCATCACTAAGAATTGCTTAAAGCCCCGCAGGATTCCTCCAGTGGAATTAACCACTAAAACAAGTAGACAGGCTCAGGTATGTTTATCACATTTGTCTTCATTATTCCATGAGTTTTCCTTCTTTCTCCTCTTATAAATATGCTACAGCTAGAAAAAGGAGCACCAACTCAGTATCACTCATCCAGCAACTTGTAACCTTCCACTACAGCTGTTTGAGATCAGTCCTCTTCTTGAGTATGCTTTCTGTGCAGGCAGCATCTGCATGCCACACATCGTTTATGCTTCCACATTTAAGCCATCATATTGCTTCTCACCTGGGAAGGAACCTGATTCTTTGCCTTTCATATAAAAGCATGCCTCGGGTCACAACATGTCAGCTCCAAAATGGATCAGTTACCTGCTAGCCCTTCCCTTTTTTCCCTTATTATTTTGGCTGACGTTGGCAGTAGTTTTTGAGAGGAATGCCAATCACCTCTGAAAGAACTGCCAATTTGGTGGCTATGTAAGGGTCACTAGGAAAATACACCATTTTTTTAAAATTGCCTCCATCTGATATTATGGTTTCCAGAGGAAGTGTGTAGATTCTGTATGCTCTGGGTGGGTTTTTTGAAGCTACACCTCTGGGGAATGAGGACAGAAAATACATGAATGAGATTCACAGGTGGATCAGAAAAAAGAAACATGCATGTGCAGGCAAGCAAAGTCTTACAAAAAAAATTTGATATTGAAGTCTTGAATCTAGTGAAAGCAGAGGTCATGTGTCCCTAGTCTAGATCTGGAATGAGACACATCAACTGATGAACTGATGGTGTAGGCTCAAAATCCAGACTATATGTGAAAGGTGAGATACCTGAGGCACTAATGGAGAGGTCCAAAGCCATGTGAATCACAGCTTCCTGCAATTCTTGCACCTCTCGATGTTGGATGAGCTCATGTTGTGATGCTGTCACATGAACAAGTTGGATGATTGCATTTAATCATTGGAGTTGTAGGATGGGTTATATAATGCAGAAGAGCAGACAGGGACACAGTTTTACCCTAATGTGGAGAAGATTAGATTTTATCTGACTTCCTGCATGTTAAAGGCTATGCAAGTTCACCTGAGTGCTTGCAAAGCTGTATACAACAATTTGAACTAAGCTGTAGCTTTTTAATCAAGAGACAAAAATCACAGGCAGAGGACAGAAGCAATCAAAGGATCATCGTCGCCTGAGGTCCATGGAGTGGCAGGAAGCTGGAGAGATAAGAATGAAGGCCAGAGAAGTTTCAGCAAGTGACTCATGGCTTTAAGAAAAGATGGAAGAACCCTAAATCCCAGCCAAAGCGACCTGAGAGAAGTTCTTACTCAGTCCTGAATCACATATGCAGCTTAATCCTTTGAATGTAAGCAAAATAAGTAGGGCTGTGATCAGAGACCTGCAAGGAATTGAAGCTGGGGAACATGAGAGGCTGCTGCCCCATGGCCAAGGCACCATCTCCAACAAAACGGCTGGTACTAACCCTTTCCATTTAAGCCTGAATGAATGAACCAAATATTAGCCACCTAACGAATGTCTTTAGGGACACAGGCCTCATGATTTGGCTGGGGCATTGCCTACGCTGTGTTTTTCCACAATAAAACTTGTGTGACTGCAAATAGGAGTTGGACTTAATGATTTTTATGGGTCCCTTCCAACTGGGGATATTCTATGATCCTATGATTCTGGGAAATCTCTCGTGTAAATGAGCTGGTTTGGGATAAGAAAACAACAGTGCTGCGGCACTTCTGTACCAGGGATTTGCAGCAGAGATGCTACATGGCTATAAGAAGAGCCAGGAAAGGCAAAGTTTAAGCCCATACAATGAACTATCACACCATAGTCCCAGCCAGCCCCTGCCCCAGATGCTGGTTGCCACCTCTGTCCCACAGTTGTCACCTCCTCAGCGGTGCCAAAACAGCTGTGTGTAGGACAGTGCTCAAACCAGAGCGCTGAAGTAGTGGAAGTTAAAAATAAACCTCTTGCAGGAGGAAGAGAGAGGGAGATATTTTTAACTGCAACCACTTCAGTGGTCTATCTCCCGGTGTGGTCCCACGTGGAATTCCATTAACATGATGGGAAGGCAGTGATTGCAGGGCTGGCACCAGCACAGCTCCTCTGGGCAGGAGGGACCCTCCAGGCTGCCAGAGAGGGCTGCTTGACAGCACGGCACCAAAGCCAACGTGCTGCAGAAGCACCTTCCAACATCCAGACCCTACACGGGTTAAAGTCAGACCCAGGTCTCCCAGATCAACATTTGCTCCTCAATTCTCATAGCCTTAGTTTTAAAACGTATTGTAGGACAGCCAGAATTATTATTAATAGAAACAAATAAAGAGGCACTGAGGTTTTCCCCGTTTTATAAATGAATATTCATTATAACCATTAACCTCCTCCGCAGTTTGTGGTAGTGTGGCTAGGCATCACCCACTGAAATCTATTCAAACACAAAATGCACGATAAACAGAGTAAGAAACATCAGAAGAGATGCAAATGGGGGGAAAAAAAGCTTCATTTAATGAAATTTTTTACATAATCAACAAAGAAAATATTTGTACATTCCTTAAATAGCTTGAAAAGTTCAAGGAAAAGCATCCAACAATAGTTCAGAAGGTTGCAGTGCAGATATGACTTGGCAATTTGAAGAATAATTCAGCAACTTGCTTTTGTTTTGGTCCAGGTCATTTCTGGGCTTCGATGGGCACAGCCCAACTTCCACACTACAGTTTAGGCACTGCAGTGATTTGCTCTGTTTGAACAAGGAATGCATTTGCTCCCATACAGGCGTCCTCTCCGGATTGCTCCAGAGAAGCACTGCACCAGCAGAAGTGCCAGAGAAGCAAGTAATGTTCAGGCAGCTTTCAGATTGCCATCAGGGTTTCAAACCATTAATTAATTCTTCAAATGGTTGGGTTTTTGGTTTTGGGTTTTTTTTTTTTTTTTTTTTTGGGTCTTGAATTCTTCATCAAAGTTTTCCGATGATATTATTGATCGAGTTTCAAGGCACTCCTCAGCAAAACAGCACCAAATAATGAAGTCATGTCCTGAGTCCTGAATCCAGGAATGCTTCCCTGGTCTGTGTGCTGGGTCACACCAGTCCCTGGGTTTCTACCTGGGCACACAGGCAGGATTTCAGTTAAAATTTCTGGACTCTCAGTATGTTCAGCACATCCTTCAAACCTCTCCTAATAAATGGAGCCAAGGGCATAGTGAGTCAGTTTTGTGCTTAGATGATATATAATTGTCTCATGAACTCTGTACAAATTACCTCTTCTCCGTATTGTTTTTGCAGTGTATTGTTTTTCTTGAATAATATGGCACACGTCCAGTTTTTATTGCAGTCAATAAATTACCCCGGTTTAGATCTGGATGGCCCCAAAATGATTAACTGACATCAACCAACATAATTAAACCATCCTTTTTAATACTGTTCATAGCGTTCATTTAGACCATTACGTTTATTTTTAATCATTAACACATTTCCCTAAGAGCACTTTTTTGCTTTGTTTTTAACCAAGGTGGGGGACCCGAGATGGGACACTTTGCTCAGCTGTAACAGATCTGTGACCCTAAGGCTGACACCGGGGTGTAGTGATGTAAAGGAAAATGCATGCTGTCACATTTTAATTAAATAGGTCAATTCTTACGGGCCCTTCTCCAGCAAAACTCCCACTGCAGCCAGGTCCTCAGTGGTGAGGCTTTATTTACTTCTCGTGCTTTACTCAGCAGGATTCTCCCTTCCAAAAGGAGGGCTGATAAAATAATTTAGTCCATTAAATAGCCTATTTTTGACATTCACTGACAGATACTGGGAACCCTCGTAACGTTGAATACCACAATGGAGATGTACTGCTGTTCCTTTTAGCAACGTGCAGCTCTAGTGCTGCTGGATTCTGCCTTCGTGCAAAGAGTGGGATGGACCCATGGCAGCTCTCCCTCCTTCTGCTGAGTGAGGGGCCCATTGCCCCCATCCCTCTGTGTTCCCTTTCCAGCTCAGGTCAAATTATTTGCTTTCTGATCCCCTCTGCACATGCACCCAAGTCAGCTCTGTGTTCCTACAGCCCAAACACTTGGCTTCGGACAGTGTATTTATGTACAGAATGTTTTTAGCTTTCTCGTAGGCACAGCTCCCAGCCATTAGTTTCTCCTCTATGGATGTATTAAAGGAAATGCTTTGGAAGAGGTGTCGCCCTCTGGACCTCGCAGGCACGCATGGTTCCAGGCAGGCACCAGAAAAAATATGTTTTTCTATTTCTTGCAAGCAGAGATGAAGCTAATTTGTTTGGAAAAGCCCCACCGAAGGAAATGTCATTCAGCAATTCTGTTGAAGCTATCAAAAGCCAAACTGAGGAGATACAAAAATGGAGCCCAGCGAGAGGCAGGGTCTGGGAGTTGAGCAGTGCCTGCTTCTGTAGGGAGAACCTGAAGGGTACAGCTTGGAGCCTAGGTTTGGGCTAAAATACATCCACTTGAGAGAGCACTGCTCTATGTAGTATGTAAGAACAGAACATCAGTGTGAACCTTCGCTGCCACCTCACTTCCCTCTGTCTATCCCCATCCTCCTGCACAGCCTCAGTGCCCACGCTGCTCCCTGGCACCTGCACTACAGAGGTGTTGGTAACATGACAGAGCCCATTGTGAAACACAGGGAGCAGCCACCCTGTCCCACAGAACATGCACGTTTCTGCAGGGCTGCAGCAAAAGCAAGTAACGTGCACAAATCTCTAATAAGTAAAAGCTTTTTTTTTTTAAAAAAAAAAATATTTTTAAATTGCTTTATTTCACAGCTAGATATTGCAGTTGTGCATGGCTCAGCTTCTGTTTGGTCGTTCTGAATAGCAGCTCAGTGCAAGACCCAGTTGCAGTCCTGCTTAAAAATCCCTGGAGGCGTTTTGGTACACAGCTGATGCTGATACACTCAGGGCTCATCAAAGATGCCTACATCTTTTTTTTTTTTTTTTTTTCTCTTTTTTTTTCCCCTCGGAAATAGCCACTGTGCAGATTCCAGCGCGTGGATTTAGAGCCATAGAACCATCGGGCATCCCGAGTTGAAGAGGACAACTCATCTCTTAAGGACCCTGCCCATGTTACGAATGCTGAAAAGAAAAGCAGAGCCATCGGGATGACTCCCACATACTCAGGCACCGCTGTGCTAAAGGCTTTAATTTCTTCCCTGAGTTTTATCATCGACGGTGATAAACGTAGAAACTGATGACAGTGCGCAAAGCCAGCCCCTAAGCACGCCCGGCTGCACTCGCATGCATCCAATCGGGGCTGAAACAGAGCAGTTCGCACCTTCAAATGCACTCATCTGTGACCCTTTACAACACACCGACAGTGGCGATGGGACGGCAACAGTGCAGCCTCCCGGCCACAAGCATCTTTTGGGACTTTCCGATCCCGATGTCGTCGTAATTAGCAATAAATTCGATGCGTCGGTAACACACAGACAGGCGTTTTCCTAAAGCAATCGAAAAGCGCCGATCCTTTGCGTAGCGAACGGACAAACGCTGCCGTGGGGACGGGATGAGAACGGCGGAGATTGCGCGGGGATCTGCGCGGGGCCGGAGGCACCTTTGGGTGGGATAAAGGCGGAAGGAAAGAGAAAAGGAGTACAAAATAAGGGGGAGCGGGATTGGGGAAAGGGTGGGGGTGTCCCGTCGCATCCGCACTTCTTAATTATAATTATGATTATTTCAATAATCGGTTCTCAGCCAGCCCTCAGATCCTCCCGCTGCAATGCGGCGGCTTTGGTTTGCTTCTATTGCTTCTTTTCTTTTTCTTTTTTTTTTCTTTTTCCTTTTCTTTTTTTTTTTTTTTTTTTTTCCCATTGATCGAATGAGACTTCAATTTACAGAACGGATCGGGCGGCCCCCGGCAGAGATCCCGACCTTTCCAGACGAGCAGCAACGGAGTGGCCCCAAATTGTGCCACTGCTCACGGAACGGCAATCAGAAATCTGTTGTTTTGGAGGCTTTGCTGCAGTCAGATTGCAATTTTCGTGTGTGCACATATACATATAGATATACACACACACAATCTACATATACGTATATATACACAGTGTATATATTTATATATATATATACGCACACAGATATGTGAGTGTATATATGTGTGAGTGCATATATATTTATATATTTCGTGCGTGTATATGTAATTATATATACGTGCGTATATATATGTAAGTTGCATCTTTGTTTCAGACTGTCCCACACGAACGTTGTTTCCAATGGGACGCCCGTTGCCGGCGGTGCTGGCAATAGAAACAACAAAAAAGCCGAAGTCGAAAGCAGAGGGGAAGGCGGTACGGGGGCCGTGCCCGGCTGGGTGCGGTGGTTTCGCTCCTCGAAAGGCCCCCGCGGCGGTTCTTAGCGCAGGAACGGGAGCGCAGCGCTGCCCGCAGTTTTTTGAAGCAGAAAACGAAATGTTCTTTCCGACCCCGGGAGCCCTTATCGATAGGGAGAAGGGAACGCGTCAAGATCCCTCGGAACCGCCGTGGGCTTTTAGGGGGAGAGTTCCACCAACCGTCGGGCCCGAGGGGACGGACGGAGCGCCCGCTGCCCGCCCCGCCGCTGCCCGGGCGATAACGTCGGCCCCGATGTCCCAGCGCGGGGGGTGGCGGCGATAACAGCGTATTTTAAGGCGCTGGGATAAGGAGCGGAGGGGCGCGCAGGCGGCACGTCGGCGCTCAGGGCGCTGCGTTATCGGCCCGGCCCCACTCGCTCCCCGCGCCGCTCGAGTCAAGGCGTTACATAAACACCGCCCGGGGAGAGCGCGACGGTTCCCAAAGTGACCCCTCGCAGCCGGGCCCTCCTTTAGATGAGGAGCGCCCGGTGGGGTTGCCCTAAGGGATTGCAACGCCCGGCTGTGGGGTTTGGGGGCTCACCGTTATGTCAGAAGGCGGCGATTTGGGCACGGAATGAGGCCACGAGGAGCTGGCGGCAGCAGGGCTGCGGGGGGCACAGCCGTGCCGGGGGTCTGCGCCCCGCGGAGCTCGGCCCGACCCGAAGGGAGCGTGGAACCGGCGGCGTTTAGGGGCGGGGATCGGTGCGTGTGGGGGGAAAGGCGGCGTCTGTATCACCCCCGGGGCTCCTCCGCAGGTAACGAACACGGAGGGAGAAAGAAAAAGCGTTTTACGTGGCAAAGTCGTGTGGGATTGAGCGCGGGGCGCTGAGAGACAGCGGATCGCTGCTTTGAAAAGGTTATTTTCCACGTATTATTACGCCCGCTCAAAAACATCAAAAGGTAAAAATAACGACGGAATGCAATGGAATGAAATAAAAATTACTATTTTTAAAAAGATAAAATAAAATACAAATAAAACAAAACTCCTAATCCGGCAGGACAACATCAGTACCCACGCAGAGCCCGGAGGAAAGCTACAATCCGGCAGAGGAACGTTCCCACTCGTTCCCCCATTCTGCCCCCCCAGGTTCTCTTCCCCCCTCTCCACCCTCGCCCTTCGCGGAGCGACGCCGACAGATCCGCAGGCGATAACCTCGGGGCAACGCCGTTATTTTAATTTTCCACTCACTTTCCCGCTATCAGTTTGTACACAGCTGAGATAAGAGGATCGGAGGGTGGGGGGAGGTGGGGAAGGTAGAGGGGGGGAGAAAGAGGGAGGAAAAAAAGGAGATCGAGAAAGAAGCAGCGGAGAAATGCGCAGCCGGCTCGCACACGGCTTTGGCCTCACCTGACGGCCGGGGAGGAGCGCGCGTTCCCCCTCGCAGCGCTCCGATGCTAAGGAGCAGAACGAAGGGTTAACGGCAGCGACACCGCCGAGCGCGGCCCCCCCGCCCCCCCTCCTCCCCTGCCCGGCCCCGAGCGCTGCGGTGCCCCCCCGGCCGCCCGCCCGCAGCTCCCGCGGAGCCGCTGTTTGCTCAGCGCCCGGAGCCCAATCAGGGCCGCTCCGCCTGCACTTTCCCGGCCCGGCGGCGAGAGGCGCCTCCTCTCTCCCATTTATACGCCGCCCGCCGCCGCCGCTGCCCCTCGGCGCTGGATCCCTCCCGGCCCGGAGCCGGCAGCAGGTTTGGGCCCCCGTTCTTCCCGCTCCTTTCCGTTCGCTTTCCGCCGGGGGAGCCCGAGGGAGGTTTGTGGGCAAACATCCGACGGCGGGGCCGCAGCTTTATCTAGTTGCCGGCCCTTATCTGCCGCTTATCTCGGGCGGGAGGGAGACGCGCTCCGCGCCCATCTGCGTGTCGGTCCCTACGGGTGCCCCCTCTCAGAGACACTGTCTCCTCTCGGAGATGCGGCGGCGGAGGGCTCGGAGCCATCCCGGTCCCTGTCCCTGCAGCCGTCGGCTCCGGACCCGCGCCCCCCCGGCTGCTTTCCCCGCTCCCCGTGCTGGGAAGGAGCGGACGATAAAGGCGATGCGCGAAGTAACCTCAGAGCGATCGCCTTCCCGGTGCTTGTCACCGCGGAACATTGTCAAACGACTCATTCATCGCACCGGGAATCGTAAGGACGGCGGCGACCGAGGAAGGAGCTCTGCCGCACCCCCGTGCCCCTGCCCCCCCCGCAGCTGTGAGTCGCGGAGGTGCGGACGGGAGCCGGCGGGTCCCGTTACGGCCGCCCCGCGCTAACGTTGTTGTTGTCATTTCTCTCCCCCCTCCCCTCCCTCTCTCGTCCCGCCCCCCCTTCCCCCCCCCTCGGACCCCCTCCCCTTTCCCTCCTCCCTCCCGTCCCCACCCAGCGCGCAGAGCGGAGCTGCATGGCCGTGGCTGAAGGCGGCTGCTGCGCGGCGGAGCGGTGCGCTGCGTCCTCGTACCCCTTCGCCGCCCGGGCGCCTCCTTCGCCCTCCTCCACCTCCGGGACCCCCGCTCCGGAGCCCGGCGGCAGCTCCCGGCCCGCCCCGCCGCACCTCGGGGCCGCCCCCGCTCCCGGCCGGCCCGCCCGCCGGGAGGAGGACGTCCCGCCGCCGCTCTCGCTGCCTTCGGACTCGGAGCGGCCGCCGGCGATGTACCAGACCTTGGCCATTTCGGCCTCGCAGGGCCCCGCGCCCTACGACGGATCTCCGGGCGGCTTCATGCACTCCGCGCCCAGCTCGCCCGTCTACGTGCCCACCACCCGCGTGGGCTCCGTGCTGCCCACGCTGCCCTACCTGCAGGGCGGCGGCGCGGCCCAGCCCGGCCACGCTCCGGCCGGCCACGTCTGGTCGCAGCCGGCGACCGAGAGCCCCTCGTACGGCGCCGCGGGCGGCGCGCACCCCTCGGGCCGCTTTCCCTACTCGCCCAGCCCGCCCGTGGCCAACGGCGCCTCGCGGGAGCAGTACGGCGGCGGCCTGGCGGCGAGGGAGCAGTACGGAGCGCTGCCGCGGCCGCTCAACGGCTCCTACCCGGCGCCCTACGCCTCCTACGTGGGGCCGCAGCTCGGCCCCGCCTGGCCCGCGGCGCCCTTCGAGAACTCCGTGCTGCACTGCCTGCAGGGCCGCGCCGCGCCCATCCCCGTGCGGGCTCCCAGCGCAGGTAGGGGCCGCCGGCGGCCGCGTGGGGTCCGGGGGGAGCGGCAGGGAACGGCGCTTCGTTCGGGGCTGTCGCGAAGCGAATGGTGCCGGGATGGGCGGGGGTGGGGGGGCGCGGGGTTCTCTGCCGTCCCCGAGTGCGAGCCCGTTCTTAACTATAGGATTATCAAATTAATGATCGAATCGCTTAATTGCTGAATTACTTATCGGTTGGACTACTTAATGATTTCATCCTCAAAGCTTTTCGTTACTTCATTTAAAAAGCAGCCAAACAACCAAACACCCAATATCTATATATGTTTGAAAGAAGGCGAAACTCAGCCTCGCTCCGTCGATGGGAACCCGCGCTGCTGCCGTGCGGGGATGTCCCGATCGCTTCGGAGGTGTCACAGTGCTGCTGCGGGGAGGGATGCGGGGGGTAATCTCTCTTGGAATCGCAGCGGTGTGACAACCGCTGCCGCCTGTGCGGCTTTAGGGGGTGTCTGTAGGGGTAGGAGTGAGTGTGTGTAGGGAGAGATGGGGCTGTGCGAGTGTACGTATGTATATATATAGTATAGATGTATATATATTTATATATCTGTGTATACATGCTTATATGCATGTCTCTGCATACTTATATATACAGGTATATGTACTGATATATACCTGTGTATGGGGATAGATGTACGCATAGATGTGCGTGCACACCCGCACTCTCCCGCTCCCGGGCAGCCCCAGGCCCCCCCCGCTGCCCGCTCCATCCTCCCGTGCCGCTGCCGCCCCCCGGGCCGTCCCCGCCGTCTCCCGGTGGCACCGGGCGGCTGTCGGACGAACGAAGGCTCCGATCGGCGCCCGCTGACGAGGGTCGCGGTGAGGCGGAAGCGGTGGCGGAACGGAGCAGAGCAAAGCCGAAGTTTTAACAAACGCTTTGTACACCATTTCCCCAAACCGCAGCGTAAAGCTAAGGGGGAAATAACAGCAAATAAAAACGCGTAAAGACTTTTTTGGGGTTGAGGAGGCGAGACGGTACACGGGAGGGAGAGAAGGGGCAGTGCCGATGGAGCCCGGTGGACTTCGGCTCTGCCCCGCTCCGGGCTTCCTCCCGTCCCCACAGAGCCGTTGTCGGGACGGCGGAGCGCGGGCCGGGGCTGCCCGTCGGTGGGAGGGCTCTGGGGTGCCGCTGTGTCGGGCACGGCAGTGGCACGGGAGGCCCACAGCAGCCCGCAGGCATCGCTTTCGTTTGGTTTGGTTCTGACAAAACCCGAGGCGATCTGATGCCGCTTAACTTAACGTTACTCATAGGGCTACCAAAAAGTAATTTCAAATCAAAGCTTTATTTTTGCTTTCCACGGAGATAAATATATTTATCACGAGTTAAGGGAAACTATATATATATATATATGTAAACCAAACAAAACAAATCAAAAAACCAACAAACCCGGGCAGTGTGATCAGAGCAGAATTCCTTTCGGTCGGCACGAAGGGAACTACGGAGGAGAGACAAATCAAACAGCTCCAGCGCCCGTGGAGCATCGGCCCGGAGCTTGGTGTGGGGACGGATCAGTGCGGATCGCAGCTCTGCGATCCCCCTTAGCCGCGCACTGATGCACAACGAAGGGCCGTTCCCTGCCCAAGCAGCGCTCTGCGTTTCCACGCTCAGCTCGGAGCGGTGTAGGCAACGTTTGTATTTAGTGCAGTTTCGTTTTGGAGTGTTTTTTTTTTTTTCTTTTTTTTTGTTTCTTTCTTTTTTTTTTTTTTTTTTTTTTTTTTTTGCCCCCCCAAAATAGAGAAAGCGCGGAGATTAGCAGGGGGAAGGCGTTCGCTTTTACACTCGCGTTTCCTTTGCTCCTCGCCGTGCTCAGCGCTTTCTTAGCGCTCCGCAGCCGTCGGAGCACGGTGGCCCAACGCCGCCGATTTTTCCATTTCCCCGTTTCTCCCGTCGAGGACTAATTGAACCGAATAAGCCAAGCGTTCGTTCGTTCCCCTTTGTAGATGGGAGCCCGGGCTCCCTAAGGCCGAAGCCGTACCCGTTCGCTGGGCGCTTCCCACCAGAAAGCCGCACGGCTCCGTGCCCGGCGGGGACACCGAGCAAAGCCGCCCCGGGCCCGCAGGTGGGCTCGGAGCCGGGAGGCGAAGAGCCGGAGCCCTCGGCTTGCATTACGGCAGGGCATTGCCGCAAGGCATTTCGGTGGGGCGTTTCGGCAGCAGCGGCAGCGCTTGGAGTGAGCGAGTCTGGTGGGATTAAAGGAAAACAACACTAGCAACAAATTAGGTGGTGTGGGGGGGATTTTAAGAAATTCACCCTCGGGGGCTGCGGGGGAATGGCTCGGCCGTGCCTCATCGCAGTGCCCTGCTCCTGCCCGCAGAGCTGCTGGAAGACCTCTCCGAAAGCCGCGAGTGCGTCAACTGCGGCTCCATCCAGACCCCGCTGTGGAGGAGGGACGGCACCGGGAATTACCTGTGCAACGCCTGCGGGCTCTACACCAAAATGAACGGCCTCAGCCGGCCCCTCATCAAGCCCCAGAAGAGAGTGGTGAGTGTGGACTGCGGGTGTCGGGTGCGAGAGACGTAGGGACACCACTGAGGTGTCCCAGTTCGGAGGCCAGCGCAGTGGTGGCACAGGCAGAGGTCCTCTTTTTGGGACCCTCTGCCCATACACAGGTGTTTGGGGTTTATTTTGCATTAGTGGAGCCCATCGGTGTGAGGAGGTTTACTTTCAAAGGTTTCCAAAAGGGTTGGGAAAAAAAAAAAAGTAATCGGGTTTGGAAAGTGTTTGTTGAGAGCGCTAGGAATTTCTGCAGACCTGCTTTGTTTGCCGAGAGCTCGATCCTTGGGAACGTAAGCAAGTTTTGTATATAACTCAAAGAAAAGCAATTGTTTAAATGACGATAATAGCCTTTGTTTTGTTTGACTCCTAAGAAATGAGCAGTAATTTTTCTAAAAATATCCTCCTAAAACCAAGGAGGGGGGGGGGGATGGGGAAATAAATAGTACAAACCAGAGCCCCTGTTTATAACTCCGGCTGGCACTGAATAGGCAAGGAGAGAATTTACCAAGTGGGAACTGCACATTATGTTTAGCAAATCTGGGTGGAGGTCAGCGGGGAAAAAGAATCCGTGCCTTGGTAATGGCTGTTAGGAGCGAGCCACAATAAATCACACCGCTATAATCCGAGCTGATGGTTGGACCCTTGTGTACGGAGACGGCGTAGCAAAGCGATCGACCCTTCAAGAGCCTTTCAATCAAAGCAGCTGCTCCAGTCCGTCCCTATTTTCGTAGCGTTTAAACTCACCCTTTATTTCACAAAGGTCTGAATTTAATGCCTTTAATGGGGGAAGGCAAAAAGCGGACACTCGGGGAGCGGATAGTCCTTGTTCCTAAAGCGACCTCACCCCTGCTTAAAGGGACAAAGTTAATGTAATGCTGAGGCAGGAGCTGTTTGCCGCTTGGTGGCTGTGCATTTGTAGCTGGCCGTGCACCAAATCACATTGCAGGAGGTGTTATCTCCTTAGTGGAGAGCTCGGCTACCCACGGCACATGGCTGGGTGCAGATTTCGATGGCTCGTACCTCTCCCCGACCCTGCTCACTGTTTCAGAGCGGGGAGAGGGCTGAGGAGACTGACTCAGAGTCAGGCAGCAGCCTGATTTCAGCCCGACACCTCGGCTAAATAACTCTGAAATAGCTCTGTGCAACACTCTGCACCAAGCACACTGGCCAGAGCTATAAATCAGAGGCGGCTGCGTGCTCACGCCGTTGGAAATATGTAGGTGAGAAGGGAAAATGTTTTGAAAATGCTAAACATGTTTAGATTTCCCCGAAGTTTCTGATAAAATTCCTGCAATGGAAAATCCATTTTAGCTTCAAAATGTGCCCCCAAACTCTCGTTTGTTTAGATACAGGAATGAGCAAAGCTACGGAAATAAAATTAAAGATTTACAGCAGACTGCATGCGAAAGACAGAGGGATTTAGCAGTGAAATGGCATTTTGCTTGCAAAGAAAGAAAATACAACATATGTGTTACAACCAACTTTTTTTATAACCTGTTCCATGTGAAACTTGTACTGAATTGTGGAGCCAGTGGGCAGCATATTTATATCTATTTGTGACCACAAATCCTGCTTTTGTGAGAATTGGATTTTTCAGATTATAAAGTATATGTATATATTTCAGCCTGTATTATATTTGTTTGGTTTTTTAATTGTTGTTATTGTGCAATTAATAATGAATTACTGCTCCAAAGTTGCACAAATCCTATTAAATCTGGAGCTCGCTCTGAGCCGCAGCACAGAATGAAGAATTTCCCGTGAAAGAAACGGGAACAGCCCAAATTCAAGAAACTCGGTCGTTACTCTGGAATATTCTCCATGCTCAAAGCTTCGCTGTGTGTTTCCCAAGTGGCAGGCAGCTCTGTGGTATCAAAGGTGACCGAGCTGTGCCTAACAACCCAGCAGTAAATGATTCAAGAGGAAGGGCATAGTACCCTCAACTCAGTCATTTCAGTTATGGGCGCTTTATAGTCAAAATAAGATGAATGCAATTCTCTAAAGCTGCCTTTTCCACGTAAACTCGTTTGGCTGCCAGACAGAGCCAGTCGCAGCTTTTTTTATATATTTTTTTTGACAATGCGATACTTTGAAAAATAATAGATTTACGATGTAGCTGGAATTCTTTGCTTGTGATGAACGTAAAAGAGATCACTTGTTACAGGAACTTTTATAACCCATTCACCTTCATTTCACATGTTTATGAGGACTGCCTTCACTTATGATATACAGCCTGCAGCCATAAAGCGCCAGGTTATGCGGTTATTTCTGATACTGGGTTGCCTCATCTTGGCTCCAAACTCCACGGAAGAGTGCCATAAATGGCTTATTTGCAGTGTGGACCTTGTTGTCCCACACCAGCTTTTCTGACGGCCGAGGGAAAGCTCCCCCCGTAAAACTCATTCCTGAGACACGTTGTTTTTCACATGATAATGTAGCACAGGATGATAAGGAAGCCGTTCCACAAGGTGATGCGTTTTGATGTGTTCCCCTCTCTAAAAGCTGTTCTCAGCCCTTCTCCCTTGCCCAAGCCCAGGCTTGTTGTTTGCGTCCCGGGAGGCATCGTGGCACCGCTGGGGACTGCAGGGAGGTGTTTGGTGCAGCAGTGTTGTGGTCTGTCCTGCTGGAGAAAAACCCGCTGGTCTCAGTGGAGGCCCCAGTTGGTGGTTCCCGAAGTGTGACTTGCAGGCTCTTCCAACCACCTTTCCAGCCTTGAAAATGAGGATGATCTTGTGTCAGTTCTAGGATATCCTTCAGAAATGTTATAAAAAAAGCCCCCGCCATCTCTGCTTTTTGAATGTTACCTGCAAAAACACCGACCGTCTGCTCCTGCCCACCTGCTTACGTGTGTTTGCCTCCCCTTGCCCACAGCCCTCGTCGCGGCGACTCGGCCTGTCCTGTGCCAACTGCCACACCACCACCACCACCCTCTGGCGCCGGAACGCCGAGGGCGAGCCCGTCTGCAACGCCTGCGGCCTCTACATGAAGCTTCACGGGGTAAGAAAGTCCCTTTTGGCCTAGGCGCCATGTTCCCTCTGGCCTGTGTACCGTGTCCCCTCACGCCTGGCTGCCCTGTCCCCCAGGCTCGGGTGAGTTCTGGCAGAAGGTTTGTCACTGAGGTGGCTTTGGGCACAGCATGTGGGTGGCATCTGGCTTCCCAAAGCCAGGGCAAAGTTTCTGTTGACTAATAGTCTTGGACTATCTAGTTAGGGAAAAAAAGGATAGAGGTGTATAAAATTGATAAAATGACTGAAAATGGCATTGGAAAATAGCTCTCCCCGTTTAGCAAGTTATGGTGTTGACAGTGCAATGACAGGGATTTGTCACTGCAAATTTGTATAGATCTGTATGAAGAAACTGCCTCGGGATAATTGACAGAGGTCTTTTTGTCACCGTGATTTCAGTCAGGGAAAAAAAACACTGGACAGTGTTTTAATATGACAGCTTTTCATAGTCTGGACAGGCAAAATTTTAAATGTAATTATGACTATAGGTATGCCAGCAAAGCTTTACACGTGATTTCAGCCTTGGTAGGCAATAATGCAGGAAAGAAAATAACTTGAATGTGATGGAATATGGTTTGAGACTTGAAGCCCATGGTGACCCATTGCATTATGTTAAGGCTGAGCACATGTGTTTGAAGAAAGTGGGCATTAGGAGTGGTTGGTACGCGGTCCAGCCTTTGGAAAAAAAAGTAAATTTTATCACTGGTTTAAACATTATAATGATAATAAGCACACGGCTGAACTGTATTTTTCCAAACTCATGTTATCATGAAGTTAAAATACATTTTAAGCCAATGTTTTCTGTATAATCACTATGATTATACAGAAAACACAAAGCTGACTTTTGAACTCATTTTCTATACAAACATAAATTTGGATACTTTAAACCTGTACCACATGCAGAACTGCTTATAAGAACAAATGCTACGCTGATTATGGTGTGAAGCTTCTGTCCTAAAAAGCTAACTGGTGTTGATCTGGTTTGCATAGCTGCACTGCAAGGAGAGGAGAATTTTTCCCCTCATTTGCATTCTTGCTTTCCAGAACAAACCTCTGAAGATAATCCCCAACTGGCTGGGAAAAGGAATTAGGGATCAGATACATCCAGTCCATCTTAATGTCATATGACCTATGACCAAACAGTGCTTTTTTTTTCTTTAAACTGGTGCTGTTGGTCTGTGGACTGACTGAGGTGTTGGAAAAGCCGTTTAGCCTACATCAACAAAAACATTTTCCCATTTCTTTACTCCGACAAAACTCCCCTTGAAACAACTCATGGTTTTGCCCAAATAAAATACAATGTTTTTTGGAATTGCTACGTTGTGACTGGAAAAATGACTCGAACAGGCATTTTGAATGTCACTCTTTGCTCTTATAGTCTAGTTTTGATTTTTGGTCACTGGGGCACACGCACAACTCTAAGATTGGTGTGGAAATTTTTTCCTTTCAGGTTCCCCGACCGCTTGCTATGAAAAAAGAAGGAATTCAGACAAGGAAACGAAAACCTAAGAACATAAATAAGTCAAAGGCATGCTCTGGTAAATATGAAAAGATAAGATAGTTGAGATGCTAGGATTTTTTTTTCCTTGGTTGGAAAATTCTTGTTTTTAATGCCTGACTCTGATTCTTTCAGGTAACAGTACTACTGCAGTTCCTATGACTCCAACATCCACGTCTTCTACTAACTCAGATGACTGTAGCAAAAATGCCTCCCCAAGCACACAGCCGGCAGCCTCGGGGGTGAGTACTGACACAGCATCCACACTGCTAAGCAGGCTGATCGCTGTGCGCTGTTATCACAGCTTTTATCTTATCTAGCGGAACAATAATCTAAATAAACTTTCCACTTTTGTTAGCTGATACTGGAACAAGATTTTCGGAAGATATTACATATAGCTGTAAACAGATCGACAAGCTTAAGTACTTTACAAACCCCTTAATTAAGATCTATATAATTTTTATGATTAAGTTAAGCGCGGCTTAGCCCAAGCCCTTTTGTTTTGAAGTGTTTTGCTTATTCCCTCTCAAAGGTTTTTCTCTGAAGCAAAACCAACCAACTGTGCCCGATTGATCCTTTCAAGAAACATTTATGCACATGTCGTTTCTTTCTGAAATGCTCTCTGATAAGAATTTGTCCTGCTGTTTGAAGGGAAGCATAATGCCTTTTGGTTTAAACTCATTTCTACACTCGGACTCAGACTGAGCTGAAAGCAGGCAGAGGATCCCAGCTGACTGCAGTGTGTGTGGATCAGCCCACTGCTAGCAGAGGGCTCCTCCAGGGTCAGATGCTCAGCCTCTGACAGCCATGAGCTCTAGTAGTTTTGATCCTTATATTAAGTCACACGCTCATACCATCTCAAACTGCCTTTCTTCGCTCAGTTATCACATTTGATAACAAATACTACTGTTAAAATTGCACGCCTTAATACAGATTAATTCCTAACCTTTTGGCTATACATACCCATATCCACACTCCTTTTGATCTTCATATCCTTTAATCTACCACATCATTTCTTTCAAAAGCTTTCCTAATGTGGCTTTCTCTACTCCTTTTTTAATAAAAAGAAGACATTGTTTATAATAAGTATTTTTCAATATGTCCCAGCACTCCCACATCCCAGTTTCTATCAGTAGTTTTAATTGCTGACGTTCAAAGTTTCATTGTACAGAGGGAAAGAAACAACAAAAAACATTTTTAGCAGATGCAATTGTTTGTTGGCTGGCAGGGCCACCAAGTTTCAGAAGCACTGGGTTTTTGGTTCTAATGCTGTCAGGCAAGGATATTATTAACAGGGTTCCTCTTTGATATGAGAAAACCCTGACAGTCCAATAAAATAAACAGATCACTTGGAAAAAAAAAAAAAAAGGAGAAATAGTAACCAAAAAGTGCACTGTGTTGGGTTTCATGCTCCCTGCACTGAATACTATTTTCTAATTTCTCCCCTAATATTTCCAAAGGGAAAAAAAATCAGCCAAATTTTCCTTACCTTTCCCTTTGGATGCTTGGAATGTTGTGTGATCTGAGGAATGTTGTGTGATTTTTACAATGGGCAGAACTATCAGCAAAATCCACCTCACAGGTGTGGGCTGTAGGTGGTGCAGCTGTGTGCTCTTTTGGAAGGAGAGACCTTAAGGAGAGATCCCATTTTCCCCGTGCTGCCAATTTCTTGGCTGGCTGTCATCTGCTTTCCTTTCGGCAGCCCTTCTCTTTAGGGCAGCGTGTCAGAACCAATATTAGTGATATTTCTTTTACCATTTCAGTGGTACGGTTTGTGATATGATTTCGGTAGGAGGAGTTGTGTGAGTAAAAGAGGAGAGAGAGCTGAGTGTTCCCAATGCAAAAGATGAGCTGGGAGATGCTGGCAACTATGAGCGACTCGCAGAAAGCCTGAGGCTGCTCTTAATTACATGAGGGCATCCCCCGTTGCCAGGACATGCCTGGTTTTTCTGTAGATCAGGCTAAGAGAGGAAAAAGTCACAGCTTTTTCTCTACCATGATTCCCCTGGAATGTACGTATGTACATGTGGCAGGCATGTACAAAGCACTTGCAAAATAGCTCTTGTGTGCAAAAATTCTGTAAAAGGAAGCAATGGAGGTGGGCTGTATCTCCTGTTGTGCTCAAGCATCAGCAATTCAGTAGGATGGAGGAGAACATGAGCCAAAACGCCATGAGCTGGGTGCTCTTAAGGCCCATTGAAGCTGTCAAGAGGGAAGGGAATGCAGCATTTTAGAACATGGAAGCCTTTAATCTGATCACGTGTGCGAAGCACAGATACTTTACTGGACTTCTACTTTCCTTTTTTTTCCCCATGTTTGAGCTCAAATATTGATAGCCTGAAGGTTCGTGTCTATTCTTAGCACAGGCAGTGGCTTTGCATGAGGAGAATAAGCTTCTTCAGGCCATGTCAGGAGGTAAAAGCCCTCGGATGGATGAATCCGGGCTCTCTAATCTTTGGTTGCCTTAACAGGATGGGTGATGTTGCTGAAACCTGGGCACCTGTTCAGAGAGTGTACTTGTCCATTACCTGCACATTGCACAACTGACATGGCAACTTGTTGTTGCCTTGCTCTGTTTTTTTTCTTCTCTGGCCCTTCTGCGAGAAAGGGAAAAATGCCAAATCGACATTAGGCAGA
The DNA here is from genome assembly GCF_987193195.1 of Phasianus colchicus. Classification (NCBI taxonomy): domain Eukaryota; kingdom Metazoa; phylum Chordata; class Aves; order Galliformes; family Phasianidae; genus Phasianus; species Phasianus colchicus. The sequence continues at coordinate 48,739,905 of NC_143438.1, forward strand.
AAAAATACGATGACGTTTTAGAAACTCTTGTCTGAAATTCACAGCCATGTTGTTGCTAAATGAAACAGAGAAAATGAATTCCTCTACTGGTACAAAAGTAATTTATTATGTCTCTTGTGGGAGGCTGCCAAAAGAGCTCCTAGTTATGTAAAAATATAATGGAAATGAAATTCAGCAGAATTCATTTGTGTCAGTAATACTCACTTTTTGCCCTACCTTTCTTTATCTGTTTTAAAGTAAAATAAAGAGGGGAGGGCAGAAAAAGAGAAGGGCAGCAATTACTCACCAAAATGTCTTTGAGACACTCTATTTCATGAAGGGAACTTTATGCGATGCCAATTTCAAGACAAATTGTCAAGAACCTTAAATGTTGATTTTACATTCTAGCTGAAGTTTAAACATTTAAAATATATGATTAATGAATTGCTATGGGTGCAAAGTTGATTTCAAACATCTCAGAATGTAAAAGTGTTTGGATCGGAGATATTTCGTTGCCCCATTGTAAAGGAGCTATTTGCCAAATTCACATCTGGATCTAGGATTTAGGCCCATTTCTGTTTTCCTAAGCAGTGTAAGTACTGGGAGTCCTGTGTTACTAATATGGAAAAGGCCCAGCTGCATGATATATGAAGTTGCCTTACATCCCCATAAAAAGAAGACTCGAAGGTTTCAGGCAGCCTGCATCTGCATCTATACCTGCTTTCCCTTTGTTGCTGGTGAAACAGCACAGAGAAAAGCTATGAGGAATAATTTGCTAAATGAAGGGCACGGTCTTTAGTGCACACCCATACATTTCCATGCAGGGGCTCCAACTGATGTGATTACCAGAAGGGCTTTATTCCCTTATTAGGACAAAAGGCAAGATGAAAACTGCTGTAAAATCTGCTTTTCATGGCAGGGCATGGAGGCTCCTTGAGCCAGAGCTGATGTCAGTAGAGGCTCAGCAGCACCAGAGCAGCTCCTCTTGCAGAGGACTGTGCTATGCCCTTTACCTCCGAGTGGGAGCTATCTGAGAAGGGCTGTAACCACATGCCACAGAGTTACTGTAGAATAACTTAGGACAGACATCTTGCAGGTAAAACATGTTTGCTTCTCTTGGAGGCTGACCTTCAGAAAGTGGCTCGGGACTGGCTTTTCAGTATTGTATGGAAAGTGAGAGAGCTGAAGGAACCAACCTTTGCAGTTGGTAAGGAGGAAGAAAAACACAGCTCTAGCTGCTCCCCAGATAACAAGACAGTCTCAGCTGAATTCTCGCATACTTGTTTTGTTTTGTTTTCAGAAGAGGGTTCGTGAGATTGTTGGAGGTTTTGATATTTGCTCTCTTCTAGGCAGCAGATTGATAGGACATAAATGCAGGTGACGGGAACCACTGTGAGTACAGTATCTCCCAGAGTCTGGATGAACCTCTTAAAAATATTTCCCAGCCACCTGGACACTGGGAAGTTGAATGGCTGAGAGTCCTTCAGACTACGTGATGATGAGATTTCAGTTAATACAGAGTAATTTGTTAGCTGCTGGGGCAGCTTCATGAGAAAGACTCACCAGCATGGTCGTTAGGACTTTCACCTGGAAAATGAGAACACAGTGCCTCAGTCCTGGTATGAGTCAATATTTAAAGCAGGTGGAATAAGATCAGTAGGAGGCATGAGAAACGTGGCAACCTAAAACACCAAATAGTCTGGTAGTCAGGGCATTATGCTGGGAGATATGAAATGTCAGTTTAAATCTTCCCTGTCAGGGAATGGAAATTAATTCAGATCTCTTTCCTCTTTTGCATTAGTCTTTGCTCTTGCACAAAATAGGATTCTGCTTTCCTCTCCCCACTCAGTTTCATAAATTTAGCCGTTCACTTTTTTTTTTCTGTGTGTACACGTGTTCAAGAGAAAGCATTTCTTTTTGTATCAAATGGAACAAAGCAATCCATCTTTTTTTTGTTTCAGTGGGGAAAACCAAGGGATAAGGAGTATTTTTTGTTCTACTCAAGCATTATACATGCTTGTAGACACACATATTTTGCTTTGTTTAGCTTTATTGCAAAAGCAATGAAACCAATTACTCAAACAGCCCTCGACAGCAGTGGGGTCATCAGCTTTCCCATACCATGCTGGAAGTTGCCTCCTTTAGGAAATTAATGAAGTATTAACCACAGATTTATGTCGCTATAATACAAAGGAGAGATTAGAAGATATGTAAACTTACACATCTGCAATATAAACAAAAGGATCAATTAGGCTAGCGAAAAATTACAGCTTTGCGTAGCAAGGGGGTCACTAAATCAGGGAAAAGCTGTGGTTTTGCAGTACTGAAACCCCTGTTTGGAAAGGAGGGAGAGAATATTTGGAGAAAGTGCTGTGAGTGGGGACGGGTGAGTGGAGGGAGGCTGAGACTGGAAAATGAAGGGCTCACTGCCATTTGCCAAAATACATTATACATGAAATACGTTTTTGCAAGTGTGTTTCAGCTGACTACGGTTATTATTTAAGTGCAGCAAAGCTAAACTGTGCTAATAGGAGAGGAAGGGATCAGCCTACTGGCTGAGACACAGACCTAGTGTGATGTCCAAAATTCCTGGAGTGTTTTAAACTTTTGAAGCAGAAGGAGCAAAGGTCTATCTGATAGAGCAGAGGTTCAGACCAAGCCTCTCAGCCACCCCTTCCAGATGTTAGCGCAACTTTTTGACCAGAGATTTTGCCTTTCAGCACCCTCCCCTCTCCCTGGTCTCCATGGCAGGCAGACGGTGCAGGAAGGAGTGGGTAGAATAAACAATGAGTCTTCCAGCCGGAGATGTTTCCCTAGTGCTGGGCCGAGCAGCCCGCTTCTGCTCCGGGCTAGCAGGACTGGGGAGGATGTGGGTGTCTAAATCCCTCTGTGCATCTGGCTGGGGTCTGGCTGTGAGCATGGAGGGCAGATCCTCTACAGAGAGGTCACCTCTGATCCAGACGACCTGCCTGCAGGCTGCCCCATAACTGGCTCCTGCTGGTTTGTGTAGAAAGAAGGTGGGATCCTTAAACCACCCTTACAGATACAGATGTTTGTTCGGGAGGCAGGTTCTTCCCAATGGACTTCAATCATTTTTTCCTCAGGAAGTCGAGTTTCATTGATTATCTATCTTATTATCAGATACCAGCAATAAAAACAAATCCATTATTTCATTGATTGAGCCAGCTGTTGCAAACTGGAGTAGCCTCTTGACTTCAGCAGCATTGTTCAGCTCTTTATTCCAGCTAACAAACGTCCTCTAATCACCAGTCAACCTTCTGCTGCCTTTCCCCCGCTGAAGTTGGAGGTAGGCAGGCTTGGGTCACCTCGCTCAAAGATTCAGCCACCTCCTTTCCACTAGTTTGTTTTCCGTGTCTCACTCTGGGAGCAGCCTGAGCTGTCTGGATTTGTCACGACATTACCGGGGTGGGGTTTCCAGGCCCAGGTCCTGCCCTGACGCTGGCTCAATGGTGCCAGGATCCGGCCATGGTTGGGCAGGGATGGGCGGCCTTCAAACAGGACATGCCTCTGCGTCCTCCCTTCTGGGGTGCCAGAGGGAGGGGGAGCTGATAACCCGGTATGGAAAGGGCAGAGTGCTGTGCCCCACCTCTGTGGGGCTGAATCAGGAAAAGGGCGAACTACATTTTCCGAGCCCGGAAAAAATAGGTGGCGATAAGATATTTGCCTACCGGAACAACAGCAGCAAATATGGGCAAACAGGAACCTTTCAAAGCAGCTCCTGGTGTTTTCAGCTAAAGCTGAACACGTGTTGTTCAGCTCTCATTGAAACTCTTCTTCCAGTGTGGGGACACTCAATCTGTTAAAAAATAGGTATGTGGTGCCAACAGAAGTCCACACGGTGAATGTGAATTTTAAAAATCCAGGCTATTGCAAGACCCAAAAATGGACCCGAAGGTTCACGTGAAAATTGACTAATTGAATTATTAAGGCACAGATAAAGAGGATACAGAGAGTAGTTGTTATTGAACAGTAACTTTGTATCTGATGGAGGGATAATATAAAAACACTTTTTTTTTTTTTTTTCCAAATTGGAGCCATTCTGTCTGTTTTCTGGAGCAGTGGTTGTTTCTGCACTCTCTGCATTTTGGCCTAACTGCTGATGAAACTGGGTGCAAGAATAGCAGCCATCAGCCATTTTAATAAAATAAAATATTGGCCTTTGGTTTGTTTCAAACAGAACTGACCACTGGCAGTGAGCACTTCTGTCAGGTGAAGTTTCAGCTGGGTTAGCAACAAAAGCACTGTGAAGTACAGCTCAGAAACTGCCTTTGAATAAGCAAAACCCCGCTTTTCCTATGTAAGAACTGCTAGATTGGCATAGCTCCAGGAGAGCCAAGAGCTTTACTCTTGTAAAATGATTAAATATGTATACTTTTCACTTAAACAGCAGGCAGGAAGCTTCTGCAATCAAAGTTTAGGATAGTCTTTTTTTTTTTTTTTCCCCTCTTTTTAAGGAATCCTGTCCGAAGACTATCCATTAACTAGTAAATTAAGGTTTCAAAGTTGACATATCCAAGAGTTAATTTTGCATGAAGTCAGCTCTTAAACATTTCCTTTATCAGGTGAAAATGTTGCCCCTTCTCTGTCTGGCACCGCAAATTTTTCCTCTCTAGTAGATGTGCTCAGCCTTATGGAAAAAATGATTGTTTCTTTGTCTTTGCAACTCCCTGTTTCTCCATTAAAATAAATGAACTGATTACAGTACTGGTCAGAGCTTCAGCTTCGTGCCTACCAGGGTTCCCCGTGCTTTGTTTTGGGTGCGTAGGTGATAGGAGGTGGCATGGAGCAAATGTGCTCCTGGGTCAGAGGCGTAGTTGCTCTGCTTGAGATAAAAAGGGCATCTCCCATAGTGGTTAGTCTTGTGGGGATTAAGGGATTGTGGTGAGCATTTTGAAGAGAGAGGCGTGATTTTAGATATCTTAGAGTCTGCAGGAGCCAAAGAAATCTGACCTATAGGAGGTGCTCAGCACCCATTGCTGGATGCATTGGGCTTCTCCCATGGAGGGAGCAAAGCTAGAGGTGCCACCATACCTGGGTCACATGTTTGGTGCTGGCTTCTGTGTTCCTTCATTAGGGAGTGGTGGCACACATGAGCTGCATCCTTTATCATGCACGACTCCTCCCTTACTGTCTAATTTCCAGATATGCTTTCTTTTCCACCTTGCTGTGAAGACAACTACTGTACTATTCTCCAAATGCAGCTTTCAACCTAGTTAGGCCTTGCCAGCATAGGAAAATGAAGAGGCTGTTCCCAAAATATTGATTCAGCTACAGTGTTTGGGGGCAGGTGGTGAGAGGTTGCCTACAGGGGCTGTGGAGTCTCCTTGAGATCTTCAGCAGCTGCCTGGACAGGGGCCTGGGCAGCCTGCTCAGGGTGGTCCTGCTTGAGCAGGGGTGGGGCCAGATGCCAGCCTCAGTCTTTCTGTGGTCTTGTGTGATTTCAAGAGCTGAGCACAAACTCTGGATTTTCACAAAGGCTTAGGAAAGCAGTGCAAAGCTTTCCCTGTCAGTGAAATCTCCCTTTCCTTTCCGTCCTTCTCCAGGCGAGCTCGTCAGTGATGTCCGGCCCGGGAGAGAGCACCAGTCCCGAAAGCAGCAACCTTAAGTATTCAGGTCAAGATGGGCTGTACACAGGAGTCAGCCTGACCTCCACGGCCGAGGTGACGGCGTCCGTCAGACAGGATCACTGGTGTGCCCTGGCTCTGGCGTGACGCGCTGCCAGCCAAGCTGGATCCCGGCACAGTGCAGCAGCCCCCAGACGTCCGTGCGGGGTTTCTTCTGCGGAGCGGTGGCAGCGAGAGTGCTGGCTAGGGACGCTCCTCTGAAATTGTTTCCGTGCCTTGGTGGCAGAGGTGGCTTTCAGTTCCCCTAAGAGGCTCTGCTGAAGCATCCTCATCCTCATCTATGCAAGAAAACTGTAGGGAAAGCAAGTGCCCAGTGGGGAATAGCTAATGCAGCCATACACACTCAAAAAAAAAAAAAAAAAAAAAAAGTAAAAAATATAAAAAGGAAAATGGGAAAAAAAAAAAGAAAAAAAAAGAAGAGAGAAACCTAGACCTATTGATAGATTCCAGAAACACATCTTCACTCACCCAGCAGTGCTGCCTTTCTGATTGTATATTTGTTTTCACTCTCTCATCACCTTCTCCTCCCAGGAATTTGACGGACGCCGTCAGCGTTGGGGAGGCTTGAATTATTAGAGATAACCAGATACTTTCTGAAGTGTTGGTAGTGTGTACTGCTGGAGTCAGCGTGGGCGCTCAGAGCCGGACATTTGACCTCTTCACCCGTCCTGTGCCCGCCTTGCTCTGCTCCCTTGTGCCAGAGCCCAGCGATGCCCGGGGGAGAAAATCACAGCCTTTGGTACAAACCTCACGGGGTCGAGCTGGTGAAGGACGTTTTGTTGTTGTTTAAGATATTTACTCACCTTGCAAGACTGCGCTAGAACTTTTGAAGTACACTGTGACTGAGGTTTATGAAAGTTCATATTTTGTGGCTGAACTGTATAGAGTCAGTCGAAATTTGTAAACAGGGTAGCAATCAGATATTTTTTCTTCCATATATACAATAATTTTTTTTAAAAGAAGTGCAATTTGCGTTGCAGCAATCAGTGTTAAATCATTTGCATAAGATTTAACAACGGTTTTTATACGAATGAATGAATGTAAACATTTTAACTTAATGGTACGTAAATAATTTAAAAGAAAAAACTTAACTAGGCATCCTTAGGCTTTTTAGTGCAACAAAACTCATCCACTTTCTGTATTTCCAGTTGCTAAAGCAGGAGTTTCAAAGAACAAGCCTTCTCTCAGGAAAATTGCCCTAGCTGTTTGCTCCTAAGTTTTGTACAAAAAAGCAAATGCATCCCCAGGTTGGTTATTTTTTTGCCATTTGAAGAAGCCTGTACTGGAAAGAAACAAATTGCAATGAAACTTTACTACCTAACCGATACATATGTAAATACTCCATAAGATATTTAGGCATCTTTGAAGTTTAGGATGCGATCTGTATAGTGTGACTGACACATCGTTAGGTTGGTTTCCATTGTTTTTTAAATGGGATGGCATTTGGAAAGTTGTTTCATCAGAGCTCTACAAATAAAAGGGTATCATTTTTTTTCTGTACACCATGCCTTCTCCTTTGTTTCAGCCACAGCAGTTAATCTGTATTAAAAGCTATGGATGCAGGCAGCATGTCAGATGGCTTCAATGATGTTCTTAAGTCAAAATGTCCGCTCTGCCTAGCTGAGTCTGTGCCATGAGTGGCATTTTTAGAGCTCCCCTCTGTATGCCTCCTAGAGGTATGTACAACTGGGGTCGTGCACCTCCCAGCATGAGCATCTCTTGTGCACACATGTTGTATTTCTGCTTAAATGTCTTGGGAGGACCATAACGGTTTTGCTCGGCCTTCGCACAGTAGCTAATGTGTGGAAGGCAGGTCTCTTGTGTATGTAAAAATCAGCAAATGGGCTGTCAGAGCCCTTGCCTGTCTGCTGGCATCCTCTGGTGGCGAAGTCTGAAGGGCAACCACAGCTGAAGGCACTGAAAAAGGGAAGATGTTGATTTAGAGCTGCTGAGGGAAATAGAAAGCTTCTGGCTGGCTTTGAGGACCAGTCCTCTGCACTGCTTCGCTGTTGGGAGCAAGACTTCATACTTTGTGTGTTTTCCAGCTATGCTGGCCGTGCTGCTGGATAGGGATGCCGACTGCCTTTACTCTATGGGTGGCTGCAGTGCATCTCTTCACCTTCCTCAGAATGAGATCCATTTGGGGTGAAGTGGGACAGCTCTTCTCCTTGCAGTGAATCTATGCTGCTGTGCACCGGCTGAGACCCTGCCTGCTTGCTTTTCAGCCTGTAAAACCCAAAGGGCTGAGGGCTCTGTAATCCCAGGGCTGACGTGAGGAACAAGGGATGGACACAGTGGCACAGGCCTCAGAGAGCAGCTTCTAGCAAACAGCCTCTCCTGGGGTTTGGTCTGTACCAGACCTGCTCAGCAGACACAAGGAGACTGTCATGGTGCTGGACCACTTCAGTTCATTGCGCCCTGTGGGTTAATGTTGTGGTGCAGTCCAGCCCTGCTGACCTGGGGACCACATGGGCTGGGATCTCCTAACTTAATAGATGTTTAGCCCCATCCAACTGGAAAGTGGGCCATGCAAGGGAACACTGGGTTTAAAAAGCAGAGGGTGTGCGAAAGAGGATGAATCTCTTTCCTTTTGAAGCATTTGTTGGCTGAAAGGCCCTTTTCTGTGGTTTTCCAGTGCTGACACTTAAATGGATGAAAAGCTGTCACTAATAGGTGTTGAGCAGCCTTCAGCCTTAGCTGGAGTCTTGCTGGGCAGGAGGAGAGGGCCTTGTGGGTCAGAGCTACGTTCCTTGGGGTTATCATAAAACAGGGAGCTCAGACCAGCACATCCTAATTTGGAGCTGCTGACCCAGCAGTAAACTCAGCTGGCTGCTGAAACTCTTGCCAGCAGCCTATGGATGTCACGTTGCTTTGAAACCCTGTGCCCTGTGGCATCATTTAAGAGGGCTCCCAGGAAGCTCTTCTGCCTTCTCAGTACCACCTTTACCCAAGGTGTGACTTAGGATGGTTCTCACAGATAGTAAGTCTTGCAGGGCACAAAAAAAATGTGAAGAGTTCTCTCGGATCTGAGTCTGAAAACATTCTTTTAGGTGATATAAGGAGTGGGGGGACGGAGGGGGGAGGGGAAAGGGAAAAACAAAACCAAAAAACCAAAACAACCTTTCATAGGGAAGGTGTTTCCTGTTTTTATCAGCAAGAGTATCAAGAATTAAATACTCTGCCTCCTTGGACAAGAGGCAGTTTTTTGTCCCTCTGCAATAGATAAAGAGGGATGCAGTATCGCGTTGCCTTATTCTATAGATGCTGAGGAGCTCAAAGCCAGGTTCTGTTATGATTTTACATAGAAAAAATCTAAGAATTCTATCAGAGCTCTACAAGAGTACCTTCCTACTCACCAAAGCCAATCTCCAAATGTACATATTGCTGAAGCTGCTTGACAAAATAAAGGTTTTTCTTTTTAAAAAATTATTATTTATATATATATATTTATTTGCTTTTCAGTCCTGACAAGCTGGCCCAGCTCTGGGTTTGTGAGCTGGATTTTTCTCTGGCTCATACATCATCAATAACACTGATACTGATAGACGGCCCGGCCAGATGCTTTCCTTACGTATCCCTGTTTTTCTTCAGTGACAGCCCCTGGGATGGGCTGGGAAAGAACAAAGAGAGTTTGGCTGCATGTCTCAATTACTAGTGAGGCTGAACAAGCCAAACTGACCACAGAGCAGCTCTCTAGTGCCAGGATGAAGCTTCAGAGTTGACATTCAGAACAAAACAAAATAAAAAAAAGCATACAGTTACATGTTATCATAGCATCTTTTCTCTAGAAACAATCAAAATTAAATGGCTAATGACTTTAGGCATCTTCTTCAGGCTCCCACGCCAAATAACACTGAGGTATTGAGAGCATATGCTGGTGTGAGATGTGTGCTGTGGACGTATATGAGTGTGCAACAACTGCTGGGCTTGGTTTGGTGAACTGGATGAAGCACAGACAAACAGGCCTTGTGGCAACTTGGAGGTTTTTTGTTACTTGTGAGCAATCAGAGGACAAGGACCTTCACCTGGTGTGAAGTGAGGAGCCAAAGCAGCTGATTTGATTTGGTTTTCTTGCTGCAAAACTAGATAGAGCCGTATGTCAGTTCTGCAGTATTTGCTATAGAACTTGGGTAATTCACTGTTCTGCATAAAAATAATACCAATTCTCATTCTTTCCAAGAGAACATGAGTTTTATGAGTTACACTCTCTCCCTGTTACCAAGAGCCTTAGCTGAAGACAGGATGTAGAAACCCAAAATGGACTCCAGCTCTTCCTGAGTGCTTGCGGCTCCAGATCTTCCTTTTCCAGCTGTCCTGAACTTCATTCCTCACAGATCCTTCACTTCCTAAATTTGTATACATTGGAGATTCCAGGGTTGTGTCAAACCTACTGAAATCAATATTAAAATATAGGGCAAGGTTTGTTGCAGTGGGCCATGGGAGAAAGGAAACTGAGGGCTTGAGGGACAATTCCAAGAAGCCTCTGCTCCACATGTTGCAAAAGGCTTTGAGGTCTTCGTTACATGTAAGTAACATGTTTTTAAACCACTTCTTACCTTCTTTCCTTAAAGATATGTGATGAAATTTGCTATAAGAGATAGGAGAGGGGTGGAGAATTCAAGAGCTCTGGTGGGTGTGCAGACAAACAGGAGCTGTCAGAACAATGCACTATGCAAAAGTGTTAATACGTTCTCTGAAATAAACTGGGAAATACTGAGTAGAGGTAAGGAGGTAATTTGTGATGCTGCATTTGGAACTGGCATCCATATTTGAAAAGGATGTTGAAATTTGGAGAGCGTAGGGGAAAAGAGCCACAGAAATGATTTAAGGACTGGAGAAATTGTCTGGCCTTGACAAATTTCATGACCACAGTCTGCTGAAAGTATCCAAAAGACTCAAAGGTGACCGGTTAAGTGAGTCTCTTCATGGGAAGAAAAATCTTAGTATTGAAAGGGCTTTGATCTTGAAGAGGAAAACAGTGGTCTTCCTCTAATGGTCAGAAGGTGAAGCCAGATAAGCTCAGGTGAGAAATTAGCCTTAACTGAAACAGTTAATGTTATTAGTGATGGCATGATGGCAAGAGAAGAAAACGAATGCTCAATCTCCTGACATCTTTGCAACAAAATTGTCTAAAAGGCTTTATTTAGCTGAGCAAAAGTGACTGAGCTCAGGACTAAGTAGGTTACATTTGCTGCTTTGTGATTTATAGGCCAGATTAGTTCCCATTTGGCCTGAAGCTGTATTATGTTTTGGGATGAGACCCAGTGCTGAGAGTTTGAATTTTTGTCATTATGAAAAACCCCATGGCACTTTTCCTGTGAGTCGTGGTAAACACTGTGGTGTCTTGACCCACTTTCAGCATAAGTCATTACTTTTTGCCTACCTAAAACATCCTCTTTCCTCTCTAAAACTGCCCTGCATCTTTATTATTTCCTATTAAATACATCCTAAGTTTCACAGATGCATTTCAAATTATTGCAAATAGTTCCTGAAAATACTCTGTGGCCTAACACACAGGCAGAGCCACATTTCCAAAGCAGTGGCATGGAGAAGTGCCAGTGAGTTCTGGGCAGGCATATCTCCCAGCACTGCCTGCACCAGGGCAGGGTCTGCCTCAGGTTTGCATGGTTTGGACATTCTGTTCTTCACAGAATAAGTTGTGTCACAAGGTTAATTTTGTTTTATTTTAAACCATAAGGGACTTTTCACCAAGCCTGGAACAGTCTTCTGAAGACAGCAATAGTAATGGAATCATAGAACCATTTGAGTTGTAAGGGGCCTGTAGAGGTTATCTGGTCCAACACCCCTGCAATGAACAGGGACACTTACAGCTCACTAAGATTGCTCAGAGCCCAGTCCAGCCTGATCTTGAATGTCTCCAGGGATGGGGCACCCACCACCTCTCTGGGAAACCTATTCCAGTGCCTCACCACCCTCACTGTAAAAAATTTTTTCCTTATATCTAGTCTAAATATCTCCTCTTTTAGTTAGAAACAATTTCCCCTTGTCCTATCCTTCCTTATAACACAGTGATGGCCTGTAAACTTTGACTTGTCTTGTATCAATGAAAAGTTAGAACCCTGAGCCTGGAAATTAATATTTCTATTTCATCTGAAGGAAAACAACAAAAAAAATGGCTTACAAGATGGACTGACAAAACATTTATTCTTCATTGCAACCACCAAGGGATTTCTTCAAGGTTTTGTATTGCATACTGGCTGCACTGAGCATAGGTGTGGAGAAATTATGCTGTCAATGCAATTTAGCAGCTCTCAGAAGACTAAAAAATGTGATTTCTCCCAGAGTATTGTTAGGATTATCTGTGCACTAGATAGAAGGAGGCCAGTAGAGCTCCCACTTTATTGTCTGGTCCCAGGGTTTGCTCGGAGTGCTGATAAAATTCCTAGGACTAAATAGAAGCTTTGTATAAGCAGGAATTTCAGGAAAAACAGCTTGTCTTTCTAGGTCTCCATGATCAGTTTTCAACAAGAAACTTCACATATGGATCCCAGCAGACCCAGGTCTGGGTAAGTGGGGCACTGATCTTAACAGTTCTCTGTGGCTGAGTTCATCAGGAGGAGGTGGACAGGCACCAACAGCTGTGTGCTGTATCTGTTCTGCAGCACAAATCGGTCCCACTCTGCTGTTTAGGCATGTCCAGTTTGCCTTGTGCAAGTAGATAGCTGCCTGCCTCAGGACTGTGTGATAGGGTCAAATCTATCACACTGCAAAACCATTTCTTATCTAAAGCAAAGGATTAGCACTTCTGAAATGAGCCACACTGGAAAAAAAATAAAAATAAAAATCAGGGTGAAGCTGGGAGGAGCTCGTATTTCACACCTGTTATGTACCAAGGTGTGTATGATGTTTATGTATGCTCCGCTTTCCTGCCCCAGGCAACCTAAAAGGTGGTCAGCATGCTTCACTCATGATTTAATGTACTTCAGCCATGAGGAAACCAATGTGAGTGAAATGTTAACTCTGAGGTTTCAGTCCTTGTGAAGTTTTGGCCTCGTTTCTTGGTCTAGAGACTCCTCGTGACACCCCCAGCCCAGGCATGTTCTTTCACCCTGCAGTCAGGAGCACAGGCCCCTGTGGGTCTGTGGCAGAGGTTAACTCTGGTTTATAAAGACCTTTAAAAGATAAGAGCCTCAATTACAGTAGGCTAAAGCAGGCAAGCATATAGGAAGCTGCAAGCTGTCAGCTTCAATGTGAGGTACAAAAGTAAGGAGTACGTGCTTGATACCCTTGTAATCATTGAGACTACTTATGGCAGCCTCCTACATCAAACCTCGGCTGTTGGGAGGAGCCTTGTAAAACACAGAGGAATTCAGGCTAGGCCTCATCTAACTTCTCCAAGTGGTTTGAATGGGATAGTCCGTGTTTCAGGGACTCACCAGCTGCCAAGAGGTCTTAGCCACCAGAAGCCCAGGCTATCAACCGTACCTGGGGGGCACAGTGACCCTCCACTGCTGGGGCACTGAGCAGTGCACCCATCTCCTCCAACTTGACTGTGGTGTGGGAGGGCCATACCTACCTGTCCTGGCCAGAACTTGCCTGTTTATTAGAGGAGAACCAATACTAAACATGAGCAGGTACTACCTACCTATAGCATAGGTGGGAAGGAGGCAAGGCAGTCATGGTTGGATGGAGCTCTACTAATAAATGCATTGCAACAGAAGGCAATGGGAATATATCAGTACTCCCAGGCAGATATTTTTTATAGCAGCAGAAAATACAGATCCTGATTTTGCCCTTTGCACCAGAGATAGGGATAGAATAACAATGACCACTGTGGAGATAATCCTGATTTACACTAAACAAATTATTCTACTTGCAAGCCAATTGCAGGTATTGGCCTGAGGCACACAGTCCAATTTCCCAGCTGCAGCTGGGGAACAACTGGGGCTTGACAAACACCTCTGTGCCTTTCTAGTGCTTCAAGAGGGAGAAAAGGAGGCTTCCTTGGCCATCAAAAGAACAGGGATCATTTACCAACCACAGATACGGTTAGATTAATTTCTATGTTCTGTTTGTATGACTGGGCTCCTGAGAATTCATTGTGTAAGCCAGAGGACAAGACAGCATCCTTCTATTAATAAGCACAGAGCAGATAATTAAAAAATGCATGTGAGAGTTTCATTGTTTCAGAAAATCAGCAGTGGACCTGAGGCGCGTAGTATGTCTTTAATTAGTATTATTCTTTAAAGTAAGTAATAAAGTAAAAAATCTCCTTGAGTTCTCTGATAGTGTATTCATTAGCTAATCAACAGTACTACTATTTCCTTTGAAGTATGCCCTACTCTGCTGTACTAAAGTGCACACGCTGATTTACTGGTAAGGGTAATTAAAGGGCATGTCATAAATGCCACTGACGTCATGGAATATTGTTCTTTAACCGTCTTTCCAGTTAACTCTTCCACGTGGAAAAATAGATATTTTGCAGCTGACCCTCACCTGGTGTTGAGCATTGTCCATCTCACAGTGTCACAGCACTTTTGGAAACCCAGGGCAGTGGAGGATGTAGGCTTGCATTTATGGCTTCCCATGGCCGTGAAGTAGATGAGTTTGAAATTCTTCCAGCCTTTGCAAAAGGCATGGCAGCACCACAGAAACTTTTTCTAAGGAAGTTCTTACACAGGAATTTCAAAGAGAGCCTTCACCTGTGTAACCTACCCAACCCAGCAGTGAAGCTCTGGTAGCCCTGGTGGCGAGGTAAGCGCTTCAGAAAACAACTGTTTCCCACCACCATTCGCTTGACTTATACCTTCCCTGAAGGCAGAAGCAGCCCCTGGCTGGACAGCACAGATGGTGTACACCTTTCAGGTTTTTAATGGGATTCTACTCTATCTGTAAGGGAAAGGCCAGCTATGCATTTAAAGCTTTGTCTTCAGTAATGAACTTTGAAAACTGGGGGTGCTTTCCATCCATCAGGCTTATAAATGCCCCACTGGCACAAGGGTGCATGAGTGAACAGGGGAACTTTAGCACAGGCTTTTCCATCTTCTTGTTAGCTTTATTGCTTCTCTTCTCCTCCCTCTACCTTTTTCCTCTTTCCCCTTCCTTGTTTTGTCTAGTGGATTTTTTTTTCTTCCCAGCTATAGGACTGTCTTCTTTAAATCCACAGCACTGAACAAAATACTTCCTGATTATTTTTTTTTTTCAATTTCACTTACTGTGTTACATAACATAAGCAAGTGGTAGGCTTTCCTTACTGTATTTCAGATAGTGGTATAATTCCAGGTAACAATAATAAATAGCTCATAAAAAATGGAATGAACAATCATCCTTCACTCACACTAATAAAAGAAGAGAAAAAGATCAATAATGTGAAACACTTGATTTCAGAATATGTTAAACATATGTTTTACTGTATATTTTAAAGGTGTATGGTCCTATTTATCTCAAATATGCCTGTTTTCAACGTAGATAACTGTCCTCATTTAAAGCAGCAGCCAAAATTCAATTTTTT
Organism: Phasianus colchicus; assembly: GCF_987193195.1. Classification (NCBI taxonomy): domain Eukaryota; kingdom Metazoa; phylum Chordata; class Aves; order Galliformes; family Phasianidae; genus Phasianus; species Phasianus colchicus. The sequence goes on from NC_143438.1 coordinate 48,755,001, forward strand.
CAATTCAATTTTGATCATGGATCTTATTCATGTTATTTGTGTTAGTAGACCCACTAAGTCAGTATTTGCCCTCAGCTGAAATGACGACTCTCAGGCACAGTGGTATAAACCCAGCTGTACAAGTAGAGTACTCTCAGGCTTTCCCATTAATATCCAAGGAGGAAAATGTTCCATCCTCCCACCACCAATGAGAAACACAGTGGGGATTGTTATCCATTTTATGGATCACGAGAGACAGGACTCAATAATTTGCCAGAAATCCACAGGTACTCTTCTACCTTGTGTCTTCCAGCCCCCAGGTGATGTCCTGGCTGGCCGGCAAGGGCCTTGGCATTGATGTGTGACAGCTCATACTGGTGACTCTTGGCATGGTTTTGGCCAGGTCCACCTAGCTGCTCCCTAGAAAGAGCCAAGGGACCAGCATGGGCCAGGGTCTGGGCCCAGATTGGATTGCTGCCTCTATGCTGAGGGTAAGAGAGACTGGCTGGAGCACTCCTCCTTCGACTGTTCCCTCATCCCTTTTATTTCCCAGCAGAGATATAGCCACTTGATGTGTATTTGAGATGTGTGCCTGTTTGCTTGCATGGAAGTGACATACTTCAAGACTAGCTGGTGAAGAAAGAAGATAAGACACAATATGAAATGTGGATGAGTATTCTGTGACCCTGAGCCAAGCCCTGCCTTAAGTCTGGGGATACTTTTTTTATGAAGACACGTGATCCTCTGCCTATGCAGTGTCAGCACAAAGCAGAGATAGGCCCCAACACGTGACTCTTTAGTGACTGGTTTGAATGGAATTGTGTGATTTTTTTGAACAGATTTATTGTGCAAGCAAAAATGTATTTGCTAAAGATTACAGCAGCCTGTTTGCTCTGAATGCTGAGCCTGGGGAATAAAGACTGCCCTGTGTGACTGTTCATTACACGGTGAAACAAGGTTTGTGGTGTCAAATACCAGTTCTGGCTTTGTTATCCTCATCTCACACAATCTGCAGCAGGGACTAGCCAGTGGACACAGAGCAGGGCTGGGCTGCTTCAGATCCCGTGTCCCTCATAGAAGTGGACTATAGGTCTATATACCACTCATGTGGACGTGAGATCTGTGCCAGGTGCAAACACACAACCTATGTGCTCACAGCTCCCTGACATTTCCAAAATACTTCTCTGGGCTTAGACAGTCACCGAGTTGCTCCCTGATCCACCTGAGCCTCTCTAGGCTGTCCTCAAGCACCTTTCTGTCACCTTCTCAGGGAAGGACGGACCCAGGAGTGCTCACTGACATCTGGCTCCTGATCACAGGCAAGAGAAGAAGTAGGACTCAGCCTTTGACCTCTGATTATTCATTTCTGCTTCAAATAGACAATATTTTAAGTCAGACGTATTGTGTGTTGCATAATTTCATAGCTGGAAGATTCTTGCAGCATTCTGCCCTACTGAGGCCACGCCTGGAGTACTGTGTCCAATTCTGGGCTCCCCAGTTCAAGAAAGACAGGGAACTTTTGGACAGTCCCACAAAGGGCTACAAAGATGTTGAGGGGCCTGGAACATTTCCCTTATGAGGACAGGCTGGGGTGTTCAGCCTGGAGAGGAGAAGACTGAGGTGGGATCTTAACAAGGCTTGTAAATATCTAATGGGTGGGAGACAGGGGATTGGCTTTCCACCTTTTCAGGGCCAGGTTTTTTTTGGTGGTGCCCATCCACAGAACAAGTGGCAACAGACACAAACTGCAGCACAGGAAGTTCCGCATGAACACGAGGAAGAACTTCTTGACTTCAAGGGTAACAAATTGCTGGAACAGGCTGCCTGGAGAGGCTGCGGAGTCTCCTTCTCTGGAGATATTCAAGACCTGCCTGGATGCTTTCCTGTGCAACCTACTGTAGGGAATCTGCTTTAGTGAGGGGTTGGACTGAATGATCCCCAGTGGTCCCCTCCAACCTCTACAATTCTGTGATGCTGCTATGGTGAGCATTTTCCCTAAAATGCAGCAGCTGAGGAGTATGGTTTCATTCCCCGCAGAGCTGTTTGCAAGGCTGGTTTATGAGCATTCCCAACAAGAATAACTTGTAGGCTATGTAGCTTAGTGGGCAATAGACCATCTTGGTCTGGTACCAAATGTGTTCTGAGAGCATGAACCACACACAAAGGTGGACAGAGATGTCTCAGACTATTTGACAAAGGCAAATTAAGGCAGAGTGCCATGGAATTTCAAAATCCATCCTATTTCTTTTGCCTGGCTTTTGTTTTTTAAAACATTCAGGTGGCTGATCTGCAATGCATAGACCTCAGTTTGCTTTGGAACTGTGGTTCAGATGTACTTCTAGATGAAAATTAAAAAAAAAAAAAAAAATCTTATAAGCATGTTCAAGGTCAGTTGATAAAAATAATTCTTTTGCCTATGTGTTGAATGCAGTTAGAGGTCCCATCGCTCAATTTCCTTGGCAGAAACACTCCTGAGGCTTTCTTGTGCTGATACTCCACTGCACTGTTTGGAAAGAGAAACTCAGCCAACTACAAAGTTATCTTGGAGTTGTCCTTGTACAGGGGAGAATGGGTCTTGATTTAGTCTGGCAGGCTGCTAACATCTGCTGCCATGGCATTTTTTGCCAGCTTTCATGGCGCCAGCAAATGGAAGAATGCTGCAGCCCTTGTATCTCTGGAGTTGGTTTAGTGTAAGCTTGTCTGTAGGAGGAGGAGTTTCCTGAAATGAACAACCAGAGCAACTGACCTTGCACTGATCTTGCTGACAGTTCCTGCTTGAAATAAGGTTGCCCTGGTTTGGTGCAACATCACTCACCTCCAGCAAGGGAGTTTCCAAATGTTAGGAAGCACAAAAGAGCTGTATAAGAAGTGACACATTCAGAAGGATCCCTCTGTACCAAGCATGGGATCTGAGTGCACAGGCTCTGAAGGAACTCAGTTCCAGACTGAAGGTTGTGGTGGGTTTGTAAAAGATGTCTCTCAGCTCTGCATATCTTTAGACAGCAAATTTCAAATCTAGTTCTGGATCCCAGATAAAAGCAAACAAAGTGGAAAAATCCTAGAACAGAAACAATGTCCAAAGGATTTGTTTCTGCAAGGCTAGCAGCATCTTCATAGTTGTTACTTAAAAACATGGAAATCGAAAAACCTTGTTGGAAACTGTTGTAAGAGACTCAACAAATTCAGGTTCAAGGCAGGAGACTGAATGTTTTGCCTCTTTGCCCTCCTCAATGCTTCATACCTTGGAAACCTACCTACAGCTCTGCCTGTTAATGAACATCTGCTTTTGATTGTTACAAACCCATATATTTCAGTAAAATAAATACACCTGATGTCCACTTGGGAACCAATCTATTGTTTCTGCTGTGCCAGGTTCAGGCATTGCTTTTAAATCGGAAATAGACACTTTTTTCTCACTTGCCTACTGATTACCTGTAAGTGCTAAATGACCCCAGTGGGAATTGTGTTTCTGTTTGGTCTAGCTGCAGAACATGGGCTGAAATGTTGCCTTAACTTTGGTGTCTGATGTGTTCTGTGTTGAAGGACCGTCTTGCATATGCAGACTACTGGTATAAGTGTGTAAATACATCTTTCTCATCTTCTGGTAATTCTGTGTTAGTCCAAATGGACACTGAACTAAATGCGGGTGAAAATACTAAGGTTGAAAAACAAAACCTCACCACATCCTGCTCATCTTATTTGGGAACATCTCTCTCCTGTCTGTATGGGAGCCTTGGTACCACTGTGGCTGTCCACATCTGTGACAGAAGCCTTGCACAACAATCAGATTTTAAAAAAAAAGAAAGTGTGTGATCAGAGTCACTATGAAAGCTGTTCAAGGCAGGAGCTCCTGGTTTCCCAGGGCAGATAGACCTTCACATGTCATGGCATGGTGTTTGCTGTTTGATAACCTATTGATCTTGTCATACAGGATGAAAATCACAGTTCCTACATATAGGAGAGATCAACACCTGTTGATTTCATTATAACCATCAGACTACATGAGCATAACCATTTCTTGCCTTATAACACTGCTGAGAGCAGCTGAGATTTCTCACCTTCACCTCTTCAGTCTCAGTTCCAGATAGTTTCAGTCTCTGTAACTACTTGTTGTGAAATAATGGGTGTGGGAGGAACGTTCTGCCTGAGAGAGTAAAATGTATATGTAGTATCCCTTTTCTATTTTCTATTTTTTTTATTTTTATTATGTCCTATCTACATGGTGAAGAGGTTTCAGCAGTCTACTTGTCTGGAGGGTAAACATCAGTGTGAATGTACTGGTTCAGACCAAGGATCTCCTAGTCCAATATTCTGTGTCTTAAAACTGGCTACAAAAAGATGTCTCAGGGAGCGTGAGAACAGGGCAAGTATGTGTAACATTTTCCTTTAAGTCCCTCCCACTCTCTGACCATTTTCAGCTCATAACTGTTAGGACCTTCCTAAGCCTTTGCAGTTTGTTTATGTGTAGCAGCTCGCAATGGATTCTTCATCCAGGGCTCGTCCTTTCTCACCCTGATCCCATTGAAATTGTGTGCATCCACAGTGACCTTTGAAAACGAGTTGCACCTGCTGCGAGAAGAGCCACCTTCCTTTCCAAGAGAAGAGGTGGAAGCCCCATCCCTTGAGACATTCAAGATCAGGTGGATGGGACTCTGAGCAATCTGATGAAGCTGGAGGTGTCCCTGCTCACTGCAGGGGAGTTGAAGCTAGATGGTCTTTAAGGGTCCCTTCCAACTCAAATGATTCTATGAGTCTCCTTTGCCCAGCTGTGAACCCAGTTCCTAATAGTTTAATTTGATGGTCCCTAAGTCATCTTTTGGAAGATACTGAGGATACGCCAATCCCTATCTGTGCTCTCCAAGCCACTTCTGATAAACTACTCCCCAGTCTTCACCAAAGGCTCTAAGACTCTAACGTCTCTAAACCTGTGTCTTCCAACAGAATGCTGTTCACACCGTGCTGATATTCATTGCAGTGCAAAGCTGCTTATTGGTATTTGAGAAAAGCATAGTTGCTTTTTATGCATAATTATTTCATCCTCCAGAGGCTACATGCAAAGCCCATCTTCAGCTTGGAGAGTCAATCAACAGATGATGGAGAGAAGCAGTTTTCTCCAGAAGGAAACCTATGTGTGTGTAGGCATGTGTGTGTGTGTGTGTAGGTGCTCTCCCCTCTCTCTGTTATGTCCCAGGCTTCCGGGATTACCACTCACCAATCAGTACTGTTTTGCTAAAATTAATATGGTGGCTGCTTCTGGATTAACATCTCAGGTCTCCTGTAGGAGAATTCTTCACCTACATCCAAAACCTACAGTAAGGATTAATCTGGGCTCAGATTAGTGCTCTTTCATGCCTGCTCCCTGGTTTCCAAAGACAGTCCATGTTCTCAGCTAAAGGGTAGACACAGATACCTCAGGCTCTGACCAGCTGCCTGACCTGGAGGACTGGGTAAAAGTCTATAAAGTCAGCCCATAGAAATGGAATAACAATCTGACTGCAGGTCTTGCTACAGATCAGCCAGGGACGTGCTGAAGAAGTGACTGTTGCCCAGACCTTCCTCGTCAAGGGGAATGCTACTAGTACATGACTGATAATGAGAAAGGCTGGAAGGGCTGTGGGGATTTGGTGCATGCACTGCAGACTGAGGTTGAGTTTGTTTAGGGTAGTGATAACATATGGAAGCACATATGGCGTGGGGTAGAGTCAAAACAACTTGGACACAGGAAAACAAGTGGCAAGAAGAAAGAAGTGAACAGACAGTACTTTTGTTCAAGCTTCCTTTGGGATCAAGATGAAAATGTGCATCATTTTTTTCATTTCCTCTTTCTCAAGTATCCACAAGTCTGCATCACTTGTGTTCCAGGCAGCTGCAAAAATACTGTGCCTGTGGAGTGGGATATACTTCTGTTGCTTGCTATCACAGCTGATTTTGCAATTGAGAATAATTCATGGGGTTATGTGATGAACTAATCTAACCCCACAGTGCTCATTTGAGCAGCAAAAGGAAAAGGCTGGAACAGCAGCACTTACCTTTCCCTACCCCCAAAGGCAAACGAACCATTAACACTGCAGTAAAGCAGCAGAGCAAAGGTGTGTTTGCTGCGTGAGGTTGGTCTCATAAAACTGAACTTTGCCCAAGATTGAACAAAACTGTAAGAAAGACACAGAAGGGAACTAAAGACATGATTTTTATAAGGACAAGTTATTTATGATCTTTATCTGATTCTTTATACGGTTTAAATTTTGTTACACAACATCCATTCCTTCCACACTTTGGCAGGAGAGATGTTGGGGTATTAGGACAGATGCAATAACCATATTTTTAATGCTCAGTTGTTATTGAGCTACCTTCTCCCATTCAAAGTGTTTTATGGTCAAGTTACTCCATTTGCATAATTACTGCCACATCACCAGTTGATTGATTTTATCTGTTTCTCTCCCAAACCAATCTAAAATATGATATGCATATAAAAACATCATGCATGCTCTTGCAAACTTTACATTTGTAATTGCTTCAGGTCAAAAATATCTGATAAGGTTGCCCTCTGTTATTTCCCCCTCCCTGCTAGCTTCTTTCATTCGCTATTCTGAATACTTTATATCACACAGGAGTATGCTCTATCAGCAATTTTATTTTTCTTTGAATGGGAGACCAAATAAGTGACATAGAAAGTCAAAACAAAGCCAGTAACTAACACAGGCAGCTGTGAGCGTACGGAATCACAAGTACAGGTTTGTCACACTGAAGTCTGAGGGAAAGTCAAAACCACTGCCGCTTTGTGAGCAAATTCCAAACTGTATGCCAAAAATGTCTCTGATTTCAATGGCGCCTGGACTCCAACAACCAGATAAACCTGGTGGCTCTTTTTCACATCTTGGAAAAATTAAACTTGAAGTAGATACCAACACTTACACAAGTGTCAGCAGAAGTCAAGATGAGCAAATTCTTTTCTAGATTTTAAATATTTGGAAAGAAGATTGATGTAAATCTTTGCAGTTATGAGTTACGCTGGTTAGATTTTGCCAGCAGTTCATGCAATAGGAACTGAAATCAAAGATAGCATAAATGGTAAAAAGAGGTATTTCTTAATTTCTTGATATCAGGAGTTATCTTCCTGGTTTGAATTACTATGGAATTAATAATCTGATTATATTCTTTCTTTTTTTTTCACTGATTCTTGCTCATCTTCCATGAAAGGCACACTGTGGCAGACTTAACTTCTCATCTCAATGCACGCACCCTGAAGGTGCTCACTTGTAAACATTTGAAGGAGAAATGAAAAACAAGCTTGTTTCCTGCACAAAAATAGAGGAAGAGATGCTTATAAAAGTTCTCACTTCCAAAAGATTCCAAGGAGAGCCAAAAGACATGCAATACCTCATTTCTGCTCACTAATTTATCTGTTTCTCCTAGGTGTCCAAAATGATAGATTAGGGTTTTTTTTTGTTTGTTTGTTTGTTTTTTTCTGTTTAGATTTAAATTCTCATGGATCAGATAGCAGTTTGAAGTGAATGGCAAAATTCTCATGCATTTTCAACAAATGAGGAATTTATATCTGCTTTAATAAAAGTTTCTTAGTTGCTGCTGCCATCATATTGGTGATGTAGCCCACTACTTCCTTCTGCTCCTCTGCAACTCTTTGGAGATTCAAGATCTGTTATTTTCATGCTCCTAGAAAATAACCCTCTGTGTTTTAAACAGGAGAACTGATAAAGTAACTGGATGGGGAGCTGCTTGTTATTTGCGGTCTGGAATTAAGTTCCTTGCTGTTGATGAAACAGTTGTAGGAAAATAACTATTTCATTCAAACTGCTTTCATGGCAACTGTTGACAGTATCCTTCAGAAAAGCCAAGCCTCACCATTCACAAATAATAGATTAAATCTTATCCTGACACAGGCAATGCTATCAATAAGCTTCTGTCTTCAGGTCAATAAAAAAGGCTTAATAAAACAGCCTTTGTAAAAACATCTAGTAATAAAACCAGTACATAAGCTAAGATGAGGCAAATAATTTGACCAGCCTGTATTTGGCTGGAGACTGAGAATGAGGAGCATTGCTGCAGCATGCACTTGTTTTCCTTCCAGTAGAAGATAACTAAGTGGTGGGAATGTCTTGCTCCAAAGCCCGAGCTGATGGGCACATGTCTATTAATGAAAGCCAGACAAAGTTCCACTTCAGTGGCTTCTGTCTTTCCACTTGGCCAGAACCTAGATTATTTAGTATATTCATGTGGATATTAAGCTATAAAGGGAAATAATGGGACAACGTGCTCTGTGGTGGCAGAAGCACCCTTTCAGGTGACACATCTGATATCCCATGCATGCAAGGCAGCCACTCAGTCACTCTTGCCTAGATGGGAAGGCTGAAATGACAGTCCCATGACTGAAAGGCAGAGAGATGCTGGGCTGTGAGGTGCCACTGGGGCAGTATTGGCTGAGAACTGTCACAGGTGCTCAGAGAGGTTGGAGAATTTCCTCCTTTGAGATGTTCAGCAGTCTCCCAGATATGGGCCTGGGAACTCTGCTCTGGGTGTCCCTGCCAGAACAGAGGTTGGGTCAGATGGACCCAGAGGTTTCTTCCAACCTCAACCATTCTGTGTTTCATGATAATTTAATTCAAGAAAATGCTGCCTTCCCAGCTGAGCCATTTGAGCTTTTTATGTCCTCTAAGAAGTACCCACCCTCTACCAACCTAGCATGTGCTTCTTGCTATTTTTTTCCTGGATGGTGACAGTGTACTCACTTGGTTCTCCCTGGAAGTCTATTGTATCATGCACATATCTACACACATAGAATAACGTTCAAACATTAAAAAATGTGTAATGCAAAGACTGATCTGTTTTGCAGTTCATTTCCAAGTGTAATCCAAATTACTCTTTTCTGTTGAGCTAGATTCAATTTGATTACAGGGTGTTTTCTAAGACTACTCTTTTTGGAGAACTGAACAAGAAACAGCATTAAGAGACAGAAATCCTACTCTTCCTAGGGCTGTGGACAGGGTCTTCTCAGGACACAGTCCTTGATTCAGGAATTCACTTCCCTCTTTGTGTTAGGGAGCCCCTATTTGTTGACTTTCCCAACATGTTGCACAGGCTATCTATTTATTCAGGCCTTTTCTGGATGGGTGGGTTTGGTGGGGAGGATCTTTGAAATTTCCTTTTGCTTTCCTTTCTTTGGAAGATACTCATTCATATCCTAACTGATTTTCAGGCTTTACGTGTCCCTTATGTGTCGTAAAGAAGTATGGTAGATGTACAATGCTGCAAAAAGTAAAACAAAAAACAAAACAAAACGTGGAGAAGTTATTCTCTTCCTACACAGCCTCTGTACAAGTTCTTTAGTAATTAAGGGAGGAAATCAGACTTCCTCCTTCCCAGTGATGCCAGACATTGCTGGCTTGGTCCTTGGCAATGCTGGTGCAGGAAGCGTCCCTCATCCCCAGGCGCTCACATCCTTAGAGGCTGAGGACAAACTGGCAGATGGACACAGCTTGGCCTACTGTACCAACAGGAACAACCTCTTTGTCTCCTACAGAGCACTTTGGAGATCAAAAGGGATGTGCTGTTGTCAGCTTAGCTCCCCACCAGCTGCAGCAGGCCAAGAAGGACCAAGGCAGGTCCCCTCTTGCTTGTGGAGAGGAGGGCGGAAGGATGAGGGGGTAGTGAGAAGGAGGTATTAGACTGTGTTGACACCGATATCAAATATTTTTCAAGCAGTAAATCTACTAGATAAACTAATCTCAAGTGCCATAAGACTCCAGATGAAATACTGGAATATGCCAAGCTTCTCATTTTTATTTCCAAATGTTGAGTTAATCTAGATTCAAACCGAGCCAAATTTCGCCTTAGAGTAAGCAGGTGCAACTCCACGGGCTTGAACAAGTTTACACCCACCTAACAGGGCTGCATTTGTCCTGAAATGATTTAAATAAGGCAGAACAGAGCACAGATGTTTCCAGTGTTTCATCTTTGAACCAAGAGTCACGTGAACAATGAAAAAGTCTTCTCAGTCTCTCTCACATCAAGCTTTGGCAGGTTCTGTTTAAGCACAAGACCTCACCATCTTTCTTTTCTTCCTTTCTTCCTTCCTTTCTTCCTTCCTTCCTTTCTTTCTCCCTCTCTCTCTCTCCCATTCTTTCTCTCTCCCGTTCTCTCTCCTGTTCTTTCTTTCTTTCTTCCTTTCTTTCTTTTTCTTCCTTTCTTCCTTTCTTTCTTCCTTCCTTCCTTTCTTTCTTTCTTTCTTTCTTTCTTTCTTTCTTTCTTTCTTTCTTTCTTTCTTTCTTTCTTTCTTTCTTTCTTTCTTTCTTTCTTTCTTTCTTTCTTTCTTTCTTTCTTTCCTTCTTTCTTTCTTTCTTTCTTTCCTTCTTTCTTTCTTTCTTTCTTTTTCTTTCTTCCTTTCTTCCTTCCTTTCTTCCTTTCTTTCTTCTCATTTGCTGCCACTTTTACCCACTTTCTTTTCTTCCTTGTCCTTCTTCTGAAGATGTTTTACATAACAGGAAAGACCTGTCATGAGAGTGAATGAGAGTCTTGTTGATGGATTCACCTGACCCAGATGTTATCTCTTTTCCTTCTGACTCTAGTATAATTGAATACTGGAATTATACTTAGTTTGCAGTTCTCACTGAAGTTTTTGTGGACATTGTGTTTTGTGAGTTCTCCATACTATATAAAATTAAGACAATCTGTGTTATCAGGAATCTATATGCTTCCTACCAGAACAAGTGACTTTTGCTCATCTCACAGCAAGGCTCAACATAGAAGCAAGGTGGCTCAGATCATTGATAGTTCAGCAGTATCAGGAGCAGAAAGTCCCCACTGATCCAACTCCATGATGCTCAGGGAGCCCAGCACCATCTGGAGATTAGTATCACCTGACTGTTATTCTGCAACCTGGATATTCTTGGCTAACAATCATTACCTTTTCCTCCACCCCCACTCCATGCAGCAGAACAGCAGCCTGCTATCCACTTCCTTCCCCCATCACCCCGCACCACGGCGCAGCCCTGGCAGGAAGGAAGTCAGCAGCCCACCTCCCTCCCCTGTCCTCACAAGGAATGGGGCCGGGTGTCACTCAGAGCTTTGGTGCATGGAGGAAGTGGGGGAAGAGCACACCACATGATGTTACCACCCTACTGGTGGATGGTAGCCACCACACCGTCTGATGTTACTGGCATGAGTCACGACTCTTCTCATTTCAGGAGGTCTGTCAGTATCTCTGAGTTTACCCAAGGGGAATATAAAGATACTCCTGTCCTGTGGGGATGGAAGTGTCATAGGCTGAGGCATTTCCTCTGTTCCGGAGCCCTGTGAGGCCTAGCAGCAGTCTGAACCACTGCAAGCCCGTGAAGTGGTGGCTATGCTTCGTCAGGATCAGATGTTTAACAGCCTGACTCAGTGAATTTTGGATGTTTTCAGGGCTTTCAAAGGGCATTTGCTGTTAAAGATTCTTAAAATCTAGGAAAACATGGACCTTCTTAAAGGCATATATGAGACCATCTTCTGCAGTTTCCCAAGGCAAGGCACTCTCTACTACTACTCCAGCAATTTACTCTCCACAAATTTCACACAATACAGGGAGGCTTGCCGGTGTCCCTGAACTGACAACACGCTTTTTAGCAAAAATAGCAGCTTCAGCTGCAGAAAGCGCTTTGGGTTCAGACCTGGAGGATGTTAAGCCTCATCTTGCACTTCCCCTTCAGCCATCCCTTTTGTTACTTGTGTTAATATTCTTGGCTAGAGCAGCTTGTGCTGAAGGAAGAGGAACAAAATGTTCAGCCTTTTAAGTGCTTAACTTTGCAGCATTTTTTTTCTTGCACTGCTAACATTTTACCTAGCCTGGATTCAACATAGGACTTTGTAGGTTTCATCTCACAGGCACGTATGAATCAATGTATTCTTGGACTTCAGTAATACAAATCTATTTTTATGCCACATCAAATCAGTGGTCAAAATGAAGCAAGGTAGAAAATAAAATGATAAGAAAATTATAGCTGTATTTATATGTTTCCATCCCATAAGCACAATGCATCTTCACACTACAATGAAGAAAATCTTACAGGCGGCTGAGCAGATATTCAGAGTATAATTTTCCTGTGCTGCCACACTCCTTGGGATAAGTTTCCAGCAGAGGCTCAGCCTGTGTCGTGTTTGAAGGAAAACACAAGTGATTGTATGTTCCTCCTGCATGGGACGCTACACCGGGTTTGGCAGATGATGGTCCAGATGCCACTGCAGGAACCTCACTTTCTTCTCTGACACTTTAAAACAATTCAGTCTTGAACATTAAAGAACCTTGATAATTATATATTTTTTTACATTTAGATAAGATAGTCAGTTAACCTGAAAGCAATTGCTCTGGCTTGCTGTCATGCAGAATGCTGCAGTAGTGACACCAAGCATTTGCTTGAGCATTTTCATCTTTTATGTGTTTTTATAGACAGTGGAGGCTCCAACCTGGGCAGAAAGGGGAATGTATGATATCTGCAATCTTGCTTTCTTGACACCTGAGGTTGGTCAGCCTTTGAATGTGCCTACTTCCATTTGCACAGCCCTCAACTGAAGCCCATCATATTAGCCATCCTCTTCAAAATGCAATCCATCATCTGTTTTTATCTTCTGTGAAGAAACACTGCCATTAACACATTCAAAACTTTTCATGCTTTTACTTCAGTGATTGCTGTCTCCATAAATTTCAATCAAAATCTCTTCAGAACTGAAGTTAACACTTATTTGTTCAATTTTCTTTGCATTTCTGATAAAGTAATGCCAAATTCCATGTGTGACGTGCATCATCTGCGTATACTGCAGTTCTTATTCAGTAGATGGAGTCTAGTCATTTGTAAGATGCTCCTGGCATAGGCAGGAAGGGTAAGGAAGCACTGGGTGTCTGCAGGATACCCAACAGCTTATTTCTTCATCTCTCAGAGCATGCTTTACAGGCACAGCAATGTTGTCCGTCTCATGAGTGGTCTGGGTTTGAATTTCCTTCCTCTTGAGGTCAGACAAAGGAGGCAGCTCCCACTTTGTGGTTCTCCTCCAAGTGAGGAGCACCCCTGGACAAAGTGACTGTCTGCCTCAGGGACACATATAGACAGAGTGACGAATTCACGCCTCCTTCAAAATTCTGCTTTTAAAAATAGCAAGATCTATTACATATGTGCATAAATATTTGATTTATTGATGCATAAAAATATAAGCAAATCAGTAGTACACAGGCACCAATTGTGCTGCTCAAGTGGGGCTGCTACAAAGGAAAGTAGTATTCAGCCTCATATTTCCATAGATCTAATCTGTCATGTTCATCTTGTTCCTTAGAAATAGCCAATGATATCTGACCAAGCTAATTTAATACAATTGGAAGACATTCATTACCATCTTTGGTGGCTTGGATTGGAACCGGCTGTGAAATGGTGTGCATGTTAAATTGCAGAGAGTCAAACCAGATAGAAACATGGGGAGTTGCTTTTCCGAGTGGATGGGGGGGCTCTCCTGCTGGATGCAGAGCCACTGACACATGTGGTTGGTTTGGTCCGGGGGCAAAGGGAGAAACTAAAGAGATGCCTAGGACTCATTCTGAGCCCTCTCCTGCAGCTCTGTCCCCAGTGAGCTGAAGGGGTTGCATAGGTGTGAAAAGGTTTACCAAAGTAAACTATGAAGAATGAGAGAAAATGAAAAGATCCCATTTTCTCATGGGTTTCAAGCCAGCTAATGAGGCTTGACCATCCAGGAGTTGTTACAAAGAGCAATTTTCACATCCCCACTCAACTGTCACAAACTGTAGTATTTATTCCTTCTTAGTTGCTAAAATTCCAGAGTGTAGTTTTACTGATGGAGTGCTTTCCTCCTTCACCATTTATCCATTAGGCTGCAGTGTTTGGGTCTTCTAGCGGTGCTCCAGCATGTGCTCGTGGCAGAGAGGTCTTGTCATGATGCTGCAGAGCAGCAAACTCTAAGAGAGCTAAAGGTGTCTGTAGACACACCCAGGTGTAAGCAGCTACATCTGTGCCCATCCTACGCCCATTCCTCTTTATCCTGTGTCTTTTGATGTCTCACAAAGGTGTTGTGAGAAGACCAGGAAGGCAGCATGGGTACCGCAGTTACTGGCCATATAAATCCATCAGGAACAGAATGAGGACATTTTTACACCATCATAGATTTTTAAATAAATTGCTTTTCCTTTTAAAACAAGCTCAATGAGCAGGAGATAGTTTCCTCAAGGCCACGCATTTCTGTTTCATCTTACTATTGGCAGTTTGGCAGTGTCATTAAATAATGTTGTAGAAGGTTAATTATTTTTAGTCGAGCAATAAAAATTTCAAGCAAGAGACCTGTTTGAAAGGTCGATGACCTCATATAAATTGCTAAGTGTCAATAAATATCTTTCAACACAGGTGGAACAATATTTGTAGGGTTATGGACAGAGCTGTAGAGTTTAGCTTGCTCAAGACCATTAAAGATCTCATGCTTAGAGCTGAACTGTGAATGTCATCAGTGCAACCTTTAAAACTCTGCCTGCTCAGACCTGACTTCTTCAGAAACAGCACTGCTGTTTTTGAGAGCTGAAGGTCACCAGGAAAGAGGAAAGGCTTTCAAGTAAGAAAAAAAGTACCAGCAATTTTCTTTTGGTTTCACTCAAACATGATTCCTGAATCATTTTGCTTTACACTTTCCCAAACAGGCACAATATTTTATCAATTGTCTACTCTGGATTTTTCACTCCTGGCTTTAAGTTAATATTTGATGATTCATTTAACTATGAACACAAAGGAAATTTCTAACTTCGGATTTCTCATGTACCAACACAATGTCTCAGGCACGATTTGCTTTTCTGTAAGATGAATCTGCATCTGCTACTTCCTGTGCCTAATGGAAATGGGAAGGGAAGGGACATTAAATGCTGTTTTATAGGACTTTCCAACTTCATGCTATGTTTGAATGCTACGTGAGCAACATGCGAGGTTTTTATGAAGGGAGGAAAGCACATCCTGAATTATCTCGCTGCTATTCTACATGCAATTTCAAAGCAAAACAAAGCATGTCTTTCATACGTGATTCATCTTCTAGGAATCCATGCCTTCATAGCACCTTTTTCTAAAACAGGAAATAAATATGTGTTGCTAAGTTACTTTCAAGCTTTGAAAAATCCCACTGCTGCCTCCATTGTCCAGGTTGTGTTCTGAGGGCTGTGCTGTCATACAGCCTTTTTTTTCCCCATAATGGATATCTGCTCTTTGAAGGTGAAGGTGAAAAGTCACACGGACTCCCAACTTCTTTCAGCAGGTTAGGCCTCTTGCACCTGTGCAAAGCATCCCCCAGCCTCACATTGTGCTGCCTGGCTGGGAAATGCCAGGAAGATGCAGACAACATTCACGGGCACAGAGGGAAGTCTTGCAGGCAGCAAGGCACCAACCCAGCGCTCCTCACTTCAACATGTTGATGCCTGGGTAGGGACACTTCATGCTCCAGTCATCATCAGCAACAGCACTTTTGCCAGGCAGATAAAGCTACCTGCATCTCAAGGATCCGCCTTCCTTTCTTTGACTTGGTGCACATCAGCATTATACTGAGTGTGATTTACATAGAATTGCTTCCCACCTCTGTCTCTTAAGAGCAGGTGTCTTCTGATTAATTCAGAACTATAAACAGGACCAGCTAGCATGATTCCCTCACATCCTGGTCAACAATGCAACTGACCTGTAACACGCTCTCCCAGCAATTCCAGCACTGGGCGTCTCTTAAGCAAATATGGCTAATCGCTTCAGCAGGGTGCTGGCATTATGAATGGAACTGCATGGCAAATAACTGTGACGGTGTGCACAGCACCACCAGGCAAGAAAACAACATCGTCATGTGAAGCAGAACGTTGGACAGCCCGACCGAGCTCAGCAGCAGCAGCAGCACACCTCCGGGACAGCCGGCTCCTCCGGGCGCAGCGCCGGGCTCCGCCTGCCGGTGCCTCCCGTACCCGCTTCCAGCACGGAGAGCAGCGGAAAGAGGAGAGGAGGAGCCCCCAGCCCGGAGCTGCCGGAGGCTACGTGCCCACCGCCGCTGGCTCCCTGCTTTTGGAATGATCCCCGGCGTGCTCTAACAGCTACACTAATCTCCCCATTAAAGGAAACGCTTCACGTCATCTGTGAAGTCTTCTTCCCTTGCCACATCCACCGAATTTTGGTCTCGTCTCACCTGAAATGCATTTGGCCACATCTTGCAGTATACAAACTGGATTTACATTGCCAGTGTAGTGCTCCAACATAATTTGCCGTAATTAGCCTGTCAGGCCTGCTAATCAATAGTTTGCTTTATGTTCTACAAATCAAAGAGCACACAGGGCAGTCGGAATACTCTGGAAATCATTTCCCTGCAATTTTCAGCAATCTAATACAAATTCTTGGTAAAATGATACATTAGTCACTCATTACACAACATGTCTTTCTCTAATAACTTACAGCTCGTTCTAGCTGCACTAAAAATAGTGGTTATAACCCTCATTAATTATAAGAATGTTGGATAGTAAATTGCTACAAAAAAAGCTTTCGTGCCAGGAACTGCAGCTCCCTTGTTTGTATTTGATGTCTGTATTATGAGACAAATAATGTTTCCTCTTCCCAACCACGGGCCCTGGCTCAGAAAAGCTGGCAAAACTCTCCTGAAAGACAGCCATGGGATAGACTAGGGGGACATGGGGCATTAGGGGGTTTCTGATACCCGCGGTCTGTGAAGATCCTCTCCAACCTGTTGCCCTGAGAGCTGGGTTATCAAGTGACCAGAAAAACTGGGATATAATATCACAGAATGGATTAGGTTGGAAGGGTCCTTAAAGATCACTGTGCTCCAGTCTCACTGCCATGGGCAAGGCTGCCACCCCCCACCTCAGCTGCCCGGGGCCCCATCCAACTTGGCCTTTAGTGCCTCCAGGGATGGGGCACCACAGCTTCTCTGGGCAGCTGCACCAGTGCCTCACCACCCAGTAATGAAGTGGAGATGGGTTAGAAAAATTGAAGGAGGGAAGATGCATCCACGAGCCAATTTCTGAAAGCTGAGAAGTTGGACAGGGAAGGGATGTTGTTTTCAGGCAGGATCTGCTCTTCCTTGTGCACTCCCTCCCCCTTGTGCACTTGGTATAGCCAGGGAACAGCTCAGGCACTGCCATACTCACTGGCTCCTTCTCCTTTGTCCTTCTGATGGCTCCAGCCAAGAAACACAGACATTTGCAGTATCAGAAGAATGATTCCCTTTTCCATGATTTTTTTTCCTCTTAATTCAACCTTAACCTTATGTGACATTCAGGGTCTTTGAGTACATATGGAGTTTCACTGCAGCAGTCATACAACCAACAACACTACAGTTTAATTTCTTTGCTAAAATACAATGGTGTAAGCTGTATATTAAGACACTTCATGATTTATTACCATTGAGGACTGGATCCAAACAACTACATTCTTCTTTTTCTCTTCAGTTAGATGACAGTCTTTCTTTCTTTCTTTCTTTCTTTCTTTCTTTCTTTCTTTCTTTCTTTCTTTCTTTCTTTCTTTCTTTCTTTCTTTCTTTCTTTCTTTTTTTTCTCTCAGATTTCATTGATGCTTTGAATATTATCAGGTTTTGTTTTTGTTTTGTCACCTAAGTATAGTGGTGATGATCATCACAAAATGTGGAATTTACATCCTTGGGAAACCTGTCTTTTTGACTTCAGAACTCAGAGACTCCAACTAGCATATTAAAATATGCTTAGCATTTACAAAATGTTTAAGAACCGCAGTCATTTTCTTCATTCACATTAGTTGGAGGGACAGTTCTATCTCAAAAGGCAGCACAAAATAGACAATGATGCTCCAGAGCTCATATTGCAGAAACTGGTTAATGTAAGCTAGCCAATGTCTGCTAGCACATTAGTGTAACAGGACCCATTATTCATGGGATGTCCCAATTATCCTCCTTAGTTTGGAAAAATCCTCAATGCTAAACTCTTTTAAATGCCAGAAGTCAGCTAAAATTTGGGTGTTGTGCAATTTTCCAGCAGTGAGGGGGAAGCTGGGCTCTTTCTGCCCCTGCACCAGCCATGGGGAGCTCACTTCAGCACAAGCAATTGTCAGTGAAGTAGCACTGAGAATTCCTCAAAAACATCCCTTCAAAAGCCACACCGGCTCCTCAGTCTGCTGCTGCTCCTGCACGCTGTGGCAGCTCAGAGTGTGCAAGAGTTGCAAAATGGTGGCCATATATAAGTGAGTAATTTGCTGGAACCCCAGAGAATCACTAGGTCACATCCTAGAGCACGTTGTACAATGTTCTGCTCCACTAGATGGATGCTAGTGGTGTTAAAAGCAGGGAGTATGTAATTAAGGAGCTTTCAACCTTCTTGAAGAACACCTCCCAGAGAAAATGAAGTGCTTCTGAGGGCTAACGAAAGATGTTTTCTTTCTCCTTTCTGTGGCCTAGGACAAAGGTGCTAGCTAGCACATAGTCTTTTACATCTTCTAAGCTTCATCAGATTAGTCTTCGTATCCAACACACTGACAGAAAGTTACTTGTGCAGCGGTTCTTGGATCTGGTCTTTTTTTTCATCCCTAAGCTGTTAACGCAGTCTTTAATAGACCCACCTCTCAGGAATCCCAGGCTAGGCTGGTGGCAAACACACAAGAAGGATGCCTTGTCACTGCAAATGATGTCACTGGAACTTCTCACCAATTCAATGTATCTTCATGCTTACTGGCATTGGAGCTGTTGCAGGATCTCTCCCTTGGTTTAGTCTGGAGCACAAGTTGCCTGTGGTTTTTGAACACAGGAATCCAGCAAGCTATAGTCTGGGAAAGAAACAGTAAACGTTCAATTTTCCACAAGGAAAGATGCCTGTAGAGCCCTTCAGTGAAAATGTTCCTTCTGGTGTGGCCTGCACATTCATTTTGTGTAGGAACAAGCTCTCTTTCTCCCCAGATGTGTGAAGCAGGGAGGATACCAAAGAGGCAAGCCAAGAGAAGAATGCAGAGCATTCCCTGAAGAGTTGTGGCCTCGAAATTAGGCAGAAGATATCTTATAGCATTGTTTTGCATGGCTGTTGGATTTCCCTTTGCTGTAGGGCTTGTGGAGGCTTTTCATTTAGTGCAGCCAGCAAGGAGCAGCTGGGGATAGTGGCAATATAGATTAGTAATCTGTGGAATAATAAGCTCCATACAACCCATGTACATTGACTGCTATAGCTGATGGAAATTAAGATGACCGTTTGTCATAAAATGATCTCTGTCTCCTTGCAGGTGCCAAGGTATAAAAGAGTCATTCATCAACAGGTAAAAGAGTCCTTGGCATTTAGGGTAGTAAAGTAAGTCAATGGAAATCACGGAAATGAGGCAAAACTGTAGTTTGGGCAAGATGCTGCCAGGTGATTTTATTATGCATGCATGACAGCTCTAAAATGAACCTAGAAGGACCTCATTTTAAGATTTTAAGCCTAAAATTGACAGATGGAAAACATGAATCCAGTTGATTAATCCTAGAGACCCACAGCTTCCTAGATGTCTCCTTTTGGGCCTAAAAGCTGCCCCTGCCTTGCAGGTATTTAGGCTGCATTACTGCTGGACAGAAAGGCTTGACCACCAGGTCAGGAAAGATGGACAGGTTAAGACTTTGGCCTTGTCAAGATGCCATTACTACACATTACTTGTACTGAACCTGTAGAGCCCAGTCTATTGTTGGATGTGGCCTAAGGTTTATTGATCGTATTGAGTGAACACTACCCCAGACCAAATATTTTGCTACAAAGGCACATTTTAAAATCACTTTGTTTGGCCAGTTTTTTCTCTTTCCTTTATTGATTTTTTGTAAATGATGTCCTGGCTGGCAAAATGGCAAATCGTAAGCATATATTGCAGATTATTCACACTGTAATTCACACGCTGTTCCAACAGGCCGTAAAGGGAAAAAAATCTACTAGAGTAGGATGCTGGGAAACTGTCTTTTATTTACTGCTAATTTAAGTGAGGGTGAGACAGTCCAAGAGGCTGGAGAAAATTCTTGTGACATGTGCATAACATTTCTGGTTGCTCACTGGAAAAAATCTGCACTTACTAGAAGGAGTAGGGGATTCCTGACTGATGGAAGAACATGACTCTGCTCTTTGTTGAACTCTTAGCATTGCAACTCATCTGCATTTGAGAGTTGAAAACAATCTCAGAAGTGGTCTTACACAAAATTTCTTACTGCTACCTCATACTACCTCAAGAACCGTAGGCTGCTTTTCTCTCTTTGTTGTCTCCAGTGCCAATTTCCCTGGGAAGCTAAGGCACATATAATGCATATTTGCACTTACCCCATCAGTCAGACTATTATCAGTTAAAGCCATTTAAAGTCATTACTGCTTTTGCTTTTACCATAACAGCTTACTTCACAAGCTCATTCATGAAAACTAGATTAATTTTAGAGGCCAGTAGTGACAGGTACAATGCATGCTATTTTTACTGAAGGAGGGAAGTCCAGTTCTAGGCTTACTGGTGGTGTTTGTGTGCTGCGCTGGACTGCAGCTGGAGGATCCTGGTGAGGTTCCTCTGATGCCATGCCAGGTCTTCCCCAATGCCAGGTCTTCATCCAAGGGAAATCTGTCCCTGTTTTTAGGCATGAGCCTCTGCCTAATGCAATATTTATAACATATTTGCTTCACAGAATTTCATTTAGGGCTATAATTACATTCAGAAATGCAATGAATTACATTAATGTCTTTCTGAAAATAGTTCAGATGCCTTGGAAATGATGATGACAATGTGAATAAAGACATCCTTGAATTAATGAAATTAGGACAGCATAAAAAAATTAATGTATAAACTCACTGATTTTGGTGACATTATTTCTGATTTTGACACTGATACTGGCGTAAGCCAGAACAGAACCTGGCCATCATTTTTTTTCCAGGGTTTAGAAGGATATAACACATAAAACTTAATGCTTTTCATTCAGCTTAGACTTTGTAGTTGTGTACACTCGTCTGAATTCCTCTTTTATAATGGCCAAGCCATTAGGAGGAGACCTTTCCTACCCCTTTAGCATGTAGCAGCATTAATAAATCAAATGATTTCTTGCTGGCCAAAGCAAGTTGACCAGGAAAAAAAAATAATCTATAATATGCAGGCTATGTAGCTGTGATCTCCTTTACTGTAGCAACATGGTTCTGTGTGTTGCATATGTAATAGATGTTTGAAGAAAACATAAAATCAGGATTCTTTTAGAAGAAAACTTTTCGGTTGAAAAGATGTAGCAATAGCCATGAGTGTAATATAGTTTAACAATCTTAAATATTCCAGACAGGAAAAGTTTTTTGTCAAAGTCTCTGACAGTTTAAACTTTAAAGCTTCAGCAAAACTTTTAAACTTTTAAACTTTGAACCTGTTTGAACTTCATTTGATTTATGAATTATTAAATGTACCACTGAAATTCACCGTCTTTATTTTCATCTAGTAAAGATTTTTTGTTTAAAAGCTGCAGATGAAGAGTGGGAACGAAGGAAATGCAGCCCGAGGAGATTATAGCGCGGTTTTATCAGAGCAGCATTCCTCTCAGCTGTATAAAACAAAAATCCAGTAAAATATTTAGAAGTAGGAGAGATAAAGGACTAAAAGTGGTATATACAAAGTGCGGGGAAAATGAATGCTAACTGGAAAGCTGGATTAGATGATATTTCGAAAATTAGATACCTCTAAATTAATTATTTAACTCTTTCTTCGTGTTGTGCTCAGTTTTTATATGTCAGGATTAAGAGAAGGGCAGCTCCAAGGTTAACAGTGTCTTTAAAATTAAGTGGAGGGCAGTGGGAAGGAGGAAGGCATTACTTTAGAAAGTTTCTCTGGAGGAAACAAATCTATGGAAAGGGAAATGCCCTGAATGGCTCCCAGAGTCCTGAGCCAGAGTGTCAGCTGTAATTTATGTCGCGGCTGACAAGGGACCTGCTTAAATCACGGCGCTCAAACCAGCTAGGTATAAAATGGAGAGGCTGAGTGGTCAGCACCACTGCTGCGGCAGCACCCGCACAAATCTAATCACATCCTTCAGGCCTCATCCCAGCTCAGCCTGGTCACACACGCACAACCCCATGGGAGCACGAGGATCCCGGGGGGATCCTTCTGAAAGCTTGTAGGAAAGTCAGTCCTGGAAGAGGCACAGAGAGAGCATGGCGGCAGTCTGTGCACAGGCGGCGGGTATTTATAGCCTGTGTCTGAATGAGCCTGTACAGATGTAGTTTATCTGGGAGTGCTAGATACTGTCTGCATATTGGTGATCCCTTGCTTGCAGGATAAAAGGAGAAATAAATAGAAAGCAAACCCACTTGTTGGCTATCTAATGAATTGTAAAAGTCTGCTTTGCCAGGATGCTTAGTGCTGAGTCCCCAGGGAAGGCACCATCCCCTGCCAAGGAGTAGAGCCATGCTGGGAGCACTGCGGCAAGGGGAGAGCTGAGAAGGGAAGCGGGTTGCTCTAGCCCTGCTGAACGCCTTCCAGCAACTGTTGTTGCAGAGCAATCATGTTAATAAGGCCAGAGATAAAAGGGATAAAGCACACCGGGAAAACTGAATGAAACTGGAGCTGTGTGAATGCTGTAATACCCAAACTTGGCACATGTGTAATGTCAACAGCCTAAATTGCAATTGAGCTTCTGAACTTGCAGTGAAAGGAATAGAAGACCCCGGTAAAAATGAGGAAGAACTGGGGAAGAGGGAGGCCAGGAACAATGTACCCTTCAGCCTGTACATGCAGCCACTGCAATAATCCATGCAGCATCCAGCCTCATGTTACACATAGAGAACAAGGTCTTAAGCAGGAGAAGAAACCAGATAAGCAAGTATTTTTTCTCTAATAAGAAGCTTTTTGTTTGTCTCTTTCCTTATACCCTGTTCAGGATGATGTCTTCTTACAGAAGAAAAGGCAGGGAGATTCTACCAGCATCCAACTGGCAGCAGAAAATCAGGGCTATTCACAAGCAAACTGAGCAGCAATAGGACACCACACACAAGTGAGTGCCCTACAGCATAGTGTGACCGAGGACAGAGAACTAAGAGCCCTGTGAACTAACTTAAATCAGAGCACTTCAATTTATCTGATATTAAGTGGATTTTATTGAGGGGCTGCCTTCAGGATAGGGCTACTTGACATTTTTTGTGCTGGAGTATATTTGCTTAGAAATCTCAAAAACTGGAAGGTTTATGGATAATGGGAACAGAAAGGAGCAAAGCCCAGCTATGGGACACTAAATCACGTGCAGAAGTTTGTACATTGGTAACCACATCAGTTCTGCGACAGCTTTCATGAACATAATGATAATAATTGCAGAATTGGGCATTTGGCATGACTTTAGTTACATTTTATGAGCAGAAAAATAATAGCACTATTATTTTGCAGTGCAAAAGGCGTTTGCTCTTTTGTCCAAAGCAGTGCCTTAAGGTTTTTCCTTAGCAAATACATGCAGGGACATTGGCTCAGGCAGGATGAGGTGGAATGACCTCAAGTTGCATCAGGTTGGATATTAGGAAAAAAAATCTCTGAAAGAGAGGTGAGACATTAGAACAGGCTGCTCAGGGAGGTGGTGGCGTCACTGCCCTTGGAGGTGTTCAAGAAACTCATACTTAGAGACAAGAGTTTAGTGGCAACATTGGTGGTAGGTGGATTGTTGGACTAGTGATCATAGAGGTCTTTTCCAACCTTATCAATTCTATGAAATTAGGGAGAGCAGTGTCACTGGGCAATTCTTACCTCCAAGGTACGGCTACCTCAGTTGTACCCTCTGTGCAATTGAAGCTCAGCACTCTTTGACTCTGTGATGTTTGGGAACTGAGGCTGTGGTGGTCACCCTCCACAGTACAGGCCTTCAGGAACAATGCTTTGGAAACATAATGCATGCTTGAGTTCTGAAGACAGTTTCTTAGTTTGGGACAGAATCAAATTCAGTCTTACCCTTAAAGGTAGGTGGAATGAGCAATCCTTGACAGCTGTTGTGTGGCCATGGGAGAGGGCTGACCAGAAGGGCAGTGACAAGAGTCTGTAGTGGTTTGTGGTTTGTTCCACCACTTTCCACTTGTGCTGTCTCTAGGGATGCGCTGAGAGAATTGCCACTCAAGATGGAGGATGGGTTTAAAGTCTTTTCTGTGAAATCCAAGGGAGAGAGAAAGAATTAAATAATGCTCAGCAGTAAAGCTTAGGAGGCTGGAAACCATCTCAGCTTTCAGTGTGGAAAAGCAGCTATCTCCCACCCACACTGTCAATGCTCTTACAATGCACCCTAAGAGCAGGCTCAGATCAAAGGGGCTTTCTGGATGAAATCACAGCAGGTTTGTGTATAAACATGTCCTCTCTCATCCCCAACCGCTCTGGGATCAATTTCTCTATCAGCAGCTCTATTCAAGAGGTGGGTCTGTAAGCAGCAATGGGGGCTTCCAAACTGAGCTGCCTGGGGGATTTGCAGATCAAAAGGCACTGTTGACCAGAGGAAAAAAGTTTCCTTATTTCTCCTGTGTTACCCATAGTATTATTTTAAAAATAAACTAATTGTCACTTTGGCTTCTATGCAGCCTTTCTGTTTTGTGCATGCTCTGAAATTTCCATTGGTGTTCTGACCCAGCCAGGGACTTTGAATGAGCTCCATAGGAAATGGGTCAGTCCAGAGTAGCCTAACCCAGAGATCTGTCGCTAAAAGCAGGCCTGCGCTTCAGGAAACAACTGGGCTGGAAAAAAAAAAAAAGAGAGAAAAAAAAAAGAGGAAAAAGAGGGGCTTTGCTCAGGGAAACCTATGCAAAACTGAAATTAACTGTGTACATTGTGGACAATTAAAAGAAATATTTAATAGCGGAATCTCTGACTCACGGAAATGGGTTTTAACCATTCTTCCCAAGCACAAAGACAGAGGAAAGCACACCGCTGTGCAGGTAGAGAGCGGCTGCCATGGACTTGGCCGCTTCAGCTTCCAGCACACTTGAAGAGAAATTGGTTGCAGGGATCAGAAAGCACCGCAAGGCCAAAAGACTTCAACATTGAAAATGTGTGTTCTCAAGCTTGTTGCTAAAGCTCTGAGACTTCCCACCTTCTGTTTCCTTTGGCTTATCTTGGGGACTCCTTCCAGTGCTCGTCATCCCAGGAGGCTTGCAGCCTGCCTGGCTCTGCCATTCTCCCCTCCAGGGGCCATGGTCTCAGGCAACTTAAGGTGTGCAAAGGGGTGAAGGGATCATCCTTTTCCCGAAAAAAACAAGGGGCTGTGCCCCCACCCAAATACATGTCAATCTGGGGGCTGCAAGCCTATGAGGCTGCGTCATGGAGGCGTGCCAGTGGGATGGGGTGGGTGGCAGCCTAGCCTCTCCTCCCAAAAATTTTGGCCGGGCGGCCTCCTCCCTCTCTTCCCACTAAGCATTTTAAATATTTCCACCCTGAAGTGGACCAGTTTCTCCCGACACTTGTAGTGCTTGGCAAACAGCGACGGCCCGACACATCCCGTCCAGGGTGGGTGAAAGGAGGAAGGTGACTCCTGGCCCCCCCAGCCCAGGCCCTGGCGGCCCCCCCAAAGTATGCAGTGGGCGTGCACCTCCCCGAAGTGTGTGTTTTGGATGAGGCAGCGCATCAGCTGCCTGGTATCAGCGCTGCGGCTCCGGCGGGGCGGGATGGAGGCTGAGCAGAGCCAGGCTCGGGAGGGTCAAGTACAGGTTGCTGCAGGAAAGAACCGGGGGAGGGGAGCCCGGGTCACTCCTCTCCCTGCTGTCTCTCTTTTTCTCTTTTTCCTTTTTCTTTTTTTTTCTTTTTTTCATCTTCCCCCCCACCCTTTCTCCTTCTTGACCCCCCCCCTTCTGCCGCAGAAGGGGATTTTGGGACTATTCCATCAGTGTGGTATGTCTGTATAAACATCATTAGCTACTATGAGCTGACACACTGGAGATTTTCATTTCTTCTTACAAATCGCTCCCTTCCACAATAAAAATACCACGCATATTAGGCTGGATATGCTAGGAGGGAAAATGGAGATGTTTATTCTCTCTGCCTTTGATCTCTAGCAAAGCAAAAAGCGATCTCAGCAGAGGTTTACCACCCCAGGCAGGAGAGCTCGAGGGTCTCCCTGAGGGCTGTGGTGTAAATGCAGAGCCACTGGCCTGGCCACCATCATGGGGCAGTGAGCAGGGAGCCAGGCACCAAACCTGTGCTACTGCCAGCACAGCAGAAAGGCCACAGGCTCAGCAGCACTCTTCAGAGTGGCCAAGAGGGCCTGAGCAAGGCTAGGCCATCACAAAATACCTCATCTCAGATGTCCCATCCTGTCCCTCTCGTTCCATTTCATCCCAGTATGCCATCTGTTCCCTGCCTGTGGGTTGGTGCTGGCAAACAGGGTGCTCTGGCACATGAGCTTGCCTCAGACACTTCCCCCTTCTGGCCCTTTGTTCTTGCAACAGAATGGCATTTCAGTGACAAGTAGATCTCCACACTCAACTTCTTCAAAGCTCCTTCCAAGGCCTTGTTGCCTCAGTGGCTTTGCTTCTTTTTTTCAGTCCTTCCTGGGGGATGAGGGCACTCAGTGATGCATTTATTCCCAGTGCAGCAGCAGGAAAAGCAGTGAGGTCTGCATGCTCTACTCCACATGGAGAAGGCAGCACTCAGCACAGCATGTGTCAGATCTTGCAAACCTTTGTGGCAAGACTTCAGCTGAGCTGAATTGTCCTACATTGCAAAGACAGATGGTCCAGGGACCTACCCTCACCTCAGGCTTTTCAAGCCTTCTCTTTTTGCTCTAAATATTGTGTGTTTTTGTCTCTTTCTACTGGTCTATGTGTACCAATCCATATGAATGACCAAAGCCCATCTAATTAGGGCCATTTACAGCAGTAAAATGTGCAGATGCCAGCCCAGACCCTGTTGTTCGTTGCAGTCTCCGACTGCATGACTAGGAAGGCCTGCCATGAAAAGAAGGGACCGGTTCAGTTGCTAACATGAAGCTCAGAAATGCCAAATGTCAGCCTATTCCCCTCTGTGAGGCTGATCCTCTGTGTGTGCCACAGTGCAGATCCATTAGTCAGACTGCATTGGGTCATCTTTCCTTCTCATCCTTGAGCATTTCCTCTCCACACCTCAAAGCTTCTTTCTATAAATCCCTAGGACAAGAGTATGGGCAGAAAGCCCCTCACTCGCTAACTATTTCCCTTAGTTCCATCAGTGGGGTTGTGCAGTTGGTTTCTTGCTGCCGCTTGCTCTTTTGGTAATTAATTACCGTGGACTCTATGAGGCAGCTTCACTCATTTGTGGTACTGTCTTTTCCTAGGCAAACTGAAACCAGTTGTATCAAGAGCAAGTGCAGAGAGGGTTTTACAGGTCTTCTACATACGTGACTATATGAAACAGAAAATCCATGGCTGCTCGACAGCATGTTCCTACTGCGGAGACCTGCTTTCTACTCTACCTTTTATATCTGAGTTACATCATGGCATTCAAGACCTCAATTTTAGAGATGGGTTGGGTAACTAAGGACAGCATTTTGCTTAAGAGATGTCAAAAGTCAGAGGCTAAATAAAGTTATCATTTTGCCAGTGTCTGAGAATCTAGCCCTCATTCTTTGAATACATTTTTATGCCATGTGACTGTAGTCGAGGGACTGATAGGCTTGGAGCCAAAGTCATGACCAAATAGTGAAGGAGTTAGGAATCTGCATTTCTCAGCTGGAGATGACAAACTGGAGCCTTTTGATCCTCACAGAAAAAAAATAATGAGGCAGAAAAAAACCAAAGTAACAAACCCAAAGGTCTTCAATGAATTCATGTTACTCCTTTTATCCAAACAAGTGACAACAGAGATTTCAAAACGTAGCTCTAACTACTGGGGAGGAAATGCCCACTTCCAGGTCTGGAGAATCTGCCCTCATGAGGCCAAACTTGTGATTCCTGTGGTGTAAGATTTTCCCAAAGGATAACAGTAGTAATCCCAGTATCACTAATACATTAATGATGTGCATAATGCTGAAATTACTAGTTTACATGATTTAAGAACATCTGGTTTGTAAGACCAAGCTCTCATTCCCTGCTGTGTCATGCACAGTGGCTTCAATGGCCTGGGTATTGCCTGTCCTGCTGTTTGTGTCAGACCCTTCTGGCCACCAAGCAATACAGCAGGCTGAATGCTCCTGCAGCAGTGATCAGGCATCAGCTTTGCAATGCCAGGCATCCATGAATGACATCGTACAGAAGAAATGTGCCCTCATTTTTATCACCTGAGCTGTCTGAGTAACTTGAGTAAATAAAAAGGGAGGTTACTGTGTTCACCTTTTCTTGTGGCTTCTGCATTTATTCAATATCAGTAGTGTAACAAATAGCTAATCAGTAGAAGCCTGTAATTATTTTTTAAGACACTATTGGTAGAAAAACAGTTTTTAATTCAAATGCGCTGGCAATCACATAAAAAATAAGACAATAATATTTTGTTTTTCCCAACTTGGGCTCAGTGGAACGAGCTGTAAGTATCTAGCTGAACTAATGAGGTCTAATCTTGGATCTGCAATAGAATAATAATCTGGAGTAGTAAGAATCAGTAGTAGAATATAAGCAACTTTTTGTGAACATCTGTACCAGTCAAAGCTTCGTAAAATCATACAGACAATAATTTTGAACAAAGGCTCTTAAAAATACTGTAACTTGTTTGCTGACAGCAAACAATAAGCCAGACCCTCTGGATAAATTATTTGCAGTGAGTTCTTTGCTTGGATCTAGTTCTTTTCCTCCTCCTCCTCAGGCAGTATTTTTAAAGTGAACAGTCACTGATTATTTGGATTTTCAGCCCCAGGGATTTGGAAGCAAAAAGAGTTCATCAAAATGAGTGTGGATTTTTTGTGCTTTTTTTTTTTTTTTTTTCCCTCCCATGTTAAAGTGAATTTCAATCGTAAACAAACATGCCTGCGATAAATTGGGACTTGAACAGGGCTCATCATGAAGAGCACCTAAAAAGCTAGGAACTGTTGTTCTTCTGAAAGGGGCACCAATGTGAAATCTCCATGCAGTGGGAAGTCTTGTGGGCAGACTTATTGCGCTGGCCACAAAGCAAACTGTAAAGCACTAAACCCTTTTATTCTCCCAAGCTAGCACAGCTTACATAAAAAAAAAAAAGGCACATTCAGAAACTAACATAAAACATTTAAAATGTGATTTTTTTATAAGTCTATGTGTCAAATATGATAAAGTTTTCTATAGATGTTAAGAAATTGCAAATTCTTATTTACAGAGTAGCCTTCCAATGACAAATTCCTTCACACCTTGTCAGCTGCAGGGGGATTCTAAGTACCATTTTCCCCTTGCATTCTTTGAAAACCTTTGATAATTGCAAAATCTTCATCCAGCTTGAGCTTTGCTGCATGCTAAGTTTGTTTTAATGTTTTCTGCTTACAAATACATAGTTTAGTTTCAGGATGTTTCTTCCCTTCAGTGAACTAATCAACGTAGCTACTGGTTTTGAATGGCTCTTGGCATTGTTTCTTTTCATAGTGACCCAACAAAATGGCTATTTTTGCTCATGCGAGCTGGGTTCCCCAAATGTTGCTAAGATGAACAGCTGAACCATTGCAGCCAAGCCCACAGGGCTATCTCACTTCACCCTCTTCCTTTGTACTTCGTCAGTAGGGCCCTGTCCTGCCAGTCCTGGGCTGTGTCCGCACTGAGGAGTGATACCAGCACACTGCCACTGTGAAAGGCTGAGTGGTCTGGTTCCCTCACACAGATCCACATACAGAGGTTAGAAGGTGCATATTTGTACTCGTAACTGTTTCATCAGTTTTGACTGATGCATAGTGTTCGGTGAAGCTAGAGTTGGAAGTTCAGGTTTGCCTCGGATTCCTGCAGGGTGAGGTCACTCTGAGTAACAGATCTTTGACAAGTAGTCCAAAAAGGCACGCCTCCTTCCATACACAGCCCCAGTCCTTCAAGCAAGCATGATGTAATGTGGAAAGCCAAAATACTTGCCATTTGACCACTTGACTATCATTGCAAGATCAGTGCAAACTGTCACTGATGGACAGAAAATCTCTGGCTTTCTACTGCCTCAGATGCTCTAAAATCCTGTCTCAAGTCCTTTGTGTCCCCTCTGAGACCATGTCTGCACTGCCTGGCACCCAGAGGTGAGGTGCTTCCTGTCCCCAGCACTGTGCATCCCACAGTGCAGATCTGGCAGAGGCAGCCCATGGCAGCCCTGCTGCAGCAGCAGCACAGATCTATAGGCACCAAGTGATGTACAGATGCTAAGGGCAAAAAGGCTGAAGGGCTGACTCAGCAGCTGCTCTCTAGGAGCAACCCTAAGCAGTTAGGAAATGAGTGCTATGAAGATTTCAAGATACAATTCCTTCCTAACAGGGAATGGGACAAAAAAATTCAAACTATATACAGAATTTAAGGCCAGAAAAAAAGCATCCAGGAAGGTATTGCCAGGTTATATAACTTCATCAGCTGCAATCAGCACCTGTGATAACAGCCTTTTATATTGCTGGAATGGTATCATTGCATGGTGTTTACTCTGCAGGTATCTTAGGACTACAGTACAGCATATTTTATTTCTAAGTTATAAACAAACAAACAAAAAAAAAAACAGGGAGAGGAAGACTGCATCTTTCCATTTCTACCTACAACAGCACAGACTAGCATCTTAGATAAAGCACATTCTTTAAGCAGGACACAGTGAAGTATTTTTAACACCAGGGTATGCTTTGCAAATCTGGATGAGAGACTTACCATGTTTTTACTGCAGATACACTCAGTTTGTGTGCTCAGCTGTAAGGGTGAAAAATCTGTTGCTTGTAGATCCGTTGCAATGACAACCAAATATTTCATGCTCTGGAGCTCTCTGCAGTGATCATATCCCACTAATGTTGGTGTTTTCCTTATAGGCAGACTTGCTTACTTGCTGCTACCTTCCAAGAGAGCCAACAAGCATGCTCTGGCATTAATTTCATTGTAAGTTTTTAGTAACTTTGGTGTAACTGCTAAATACAATTTTCTTCCTATCATTTAAACTTCGTCTTGCCCCTAAATGTCTCTCTGCTCCTATGTCAGAATCACCAGGCTCACCATGAGAGTCACTGTCTGTATATTTTGGAGGTGGCAAGTAAGTTATTTTTATTTTCATTATCATCAGCTGCCAGGGCAATCATTACTTGATGTCAGTGATGTCTGAAAGTCAGATATTCAGCTTGGTCTTGAGTTTTACATTGTGAAAAGGCCAGCAGGTTGAGGGAGGTAATACTCCCCCTCTACTCTGTGATGGTGAGACCGTATCTTGAGTACTGTGTCCAGTTCTAGGCTCCCCAATTCAAGAATGACAGGGAACTTCTGGAGAGAGTCCCAGAGGGGGCCATAGAGATAATTAGGGGCCTGGAGCATCTCCTTTGTGATGAAAGGCTGAGACACCTGAGGCTGTTCAGCCTGGAGAAGAGAAGACCGAAGGGGGGATCTCATCAATGCTTTTCTTCTGTCCTGTAAAATTATCTCACTCACATCTAAAGCTGTTTTAACCTTTTAACTGGCTAAAACATTTTTACCCCATTATTGAAAGCAGGGGAATGTCCCACGCCACCTGAACTCAGAGGTGATATCTCCTCCCATTGAAATTCCCTGGCATGACACGAATTAGGGCAGCAGAACTCACAACCATAGGAGGTGGCTGTGGTGCCATTTCAATGGAGAATTTGCCTTATTGCTTTGCAGCTTAGGTCTGAGGCTGCAAACTCTCCAGCACAGACACAAGATGGCAAAAAGTGGTGTTTGATTGAAATATGGCACACCACTGCTTTGTTGTGTGATATGCCAGAGTGGACAGGTATGACTTTACACTTTCACTCACTTGCATTGATTTCTAGTGCTTTTAACAAGAGTTTGTTTGATTTGAACTATAAGTTCCCTGGGCTTTCATTTAGAGAAATGTGAAAAATCATGCCTTAGGGGAGGAACAACTGGATAGTAGAGGTGTTGCTACAAAATGCATTATGAAGAGGTGCATTGCAGCCACTTTCTTCTTCCTGCATCAACTATTCTTTGTGCTCTCAAAGACTGCAACTTATTGATCATAAAAATATTATTTCCTGGATGCTTCCAAATGTGCTTCCCAGGGGAAAAAATAATAAAATAAATGGAAAACAATTATATATATATATATAAAACCCACAGCACACAATACTTTCAGTTAAGTAAACACTAAAATCTGTCACATTGGATTCAAAAGACAATGGCAAAGGAAATGAAACATAAGCATATGCCTAACATTGATCAAAATAGTCACCCTCTCAAAGGGCTGTAAACAGCAGATTCACTGCAGCAGGGAGCCCAGGTTTAAGGGGTTTCTTTGCAAGAGTATAAATCCCCTCTGCATTTACTGTGGTGCATAGCAGAGTCCAGTCCTCCATCTCTAAGCTTTTCAAAATCCTCCCAAACAATTTTAATGTGAGTACGTACAACCTTGAGAGCAATCCTGGAAGATATCTGAATGTCCAGTTCTCAAAACAAGATTTCAACATACGTCACGTCCCTCCTTGGATTACTTTGGCCAAGGGTGACAGGATCAACGAGAATTCCAGGTTGCAGCTCATTAGTCCACGACAGCTAGATTATCTCTGCCTGCCAGTAGGGCAGTTCTGACCATTCCCATTTGGACCATTTAAACATTTCCTGGGATAGCTATCTTGATGCAATTGTTGTGCCCCTAAGCAAAAATAGAAGCAGTTAGACCTGAACTGTAGTTGTAATCAGTTAGGAAAGAAGCTGAAAATTCAGAATTGATAAATTCCACTTCAAATGTAAAATTTCAGACTTGATAGTGAATTAGAAGATCTTCAGAACGCACCTTCAGATAGAGATGGGCTGTTTGTGCCAGGCTGGGGAATTAAAAAAAAAGTGTTTTAACATCATCTCAAGTTAATGAAACAAATTATCAAGTGCATGAGTGATTAGTCACTGGAATGCTTTACTCTCGGAAGTGGTGAATTCTCCAAAACTTGATGTCATTGCATCAGGATTAGACATGTTTGAGGAAGGCTATGTGTCAGACAGGAGAAGCTACTGAACTCGGATTGTGATTATTTGTACATCAGAAGTGGGAAGGGCTGACAAGGAACCTGAAAAGACGATAAAAATCTGCGAAAGAAAGTTAGTGGGTTTCCTTTTGTGATCTCACAGTGTAATAGCCAGAAAGAATCCATGCTCAGAAATGAATTGAGTGCTGCCTGAGGAGTGGCTGAGACAGTAGAGCTATCAACTCCCTCTCAGCGCTGCACTGGCTCTGTAGTGCTGACAGCACTAAAAAACTTGTTTATTGATTGTCAATGAAGTATGACTTGAATATGCACAGTCTTCAAACAGAAGAGGAAAAAGATGATTTTACATCATTATTGGTCTGGTTATCACTGCATGTAGCTGCACTAAGCTGATCCAATTACCTTTTCTGTTGTTAAAAGTTTTGTTCTTATTGTTTTAGGAAAATGACTCCCATCTTAGAAGAATTAAATATCATCTTGGAGAAGTAAACGTTCACTTAGATAAGGAAAATGACTGCTGGAAGCATCACAGCAAGTAAATTCAGCCTTTTATTGAACTATTTCCTCTACATAACATTGGGAATTTTGAAAAAGATGAAAATCAAAAACACGCACAAAATGTAGAAACTGGAAAAGGAGAATGAAAAGACAAAACAGAAATGCTACATTACATCAAAAAATACCCTGAAATTTTGGAAGAAGCGAATACTATTTCCCATTCTCCACAGGCACTAGTCTGTAAAAACAATGCAAAACATTCCATCTTGTTCTGGTGATGACTTTGTAGGACTGACCACCATGCAAAAAGCCAAAGCAATGTCAGTGCCTCAGATAAGACACAACAAGTCCTGTTTTGAAGACAGCTTTTTGCAAAGAATTAAATTCTGCTATTTAAATACATGCAGGCAGCACTATCTGAGGCAGATATGACAGAACCATCTCAGCAGCTATGCTATGGCTGAAGATGCTTTCAGCATTAGCTGCTATTTTTAGGTGCTTATCACAGTTTGATTTGAGACTCACTGTGCCAGGTGTAGTGCAAACCATACCAACGTAATAAAGCTTTGCTTGTAATTTTAATGACTACTATCCTTACAATGAGGAAAAATTTGGAAAGTATGGAAGAATTCCATTTGTTTTTTTCTGCTCTCTAAGAGCAGGGCAGTCAGTATTCAATGACAGAATAAAAAACCACCGAGTCAGACAATGAGCAACACATGGATTTTGTTTTAGCTGCTATAACTCCAAAACCTTATTTGAGAATTCTCCCACACTCAGTGGTTCATAAATGTGCTTGGCACATGGTAGTAATGTGATTTAGAGTCACACCTCTGTTACCAGATCTCCAAGCATGTCAGGAGTCCAACATGGACCCATTCATTTCTTTATTTTCATGTGAAGCCATTTGAACCAGAACATGCTATACACTCCCACAAGGGCAAGGTAGATCTTTCAACAATTTCGTACTTTCTTTGCAATGATGGATAATTGGGTCCATTTAGGATAAGTCTGGGTTATATGTGCAAGACAAAATCTTCTATGGGGGCTCTGCCCCACTGAAAGAATTGGCCAAAAGCACAGGAGTTGCAGACATGTTGCCAGATTTCAAGCAGGGGAACTCAATATTTGCAGCAGAAGCATTCAGAGCAATAGAGAGTTTCAACAGCCCGCCAGATTCTCAGGGGTGTTTGGCACGTATGCCTACTCCTGGTGAGATTTGCTTACTTGTTGATTCTTACAAAGTCTCAGGCTAGTCCTGTTTCCAGGTTTCCCAGCACACTGTGAAAGCCACACGACTATATCATCCTACTCAAATTCTGTTTTTTCTCCATGGTCCTTTCAAATTCTGCCATTACCTCTGCCAATTAGATCTTTACCAGTTAGTTGGGTGCCTGAAGATGGGGATAGGGTTTGTCTCATCTTCCATGATTGTTTCAGGTGATTTTTCAGGCTCAGAGGGAAGCTGTGGATGAATTAGACTTTCAGAGACGATGCTTACGCATGGGAGGCTTTGAGACTTTTGATGCCTACCTTGAGTCTGAAAACTCAAAATCTGGGGCTGCTCCCATTTCCATAATTTCATGGATGGAAAATGCATTTTAGATCTCAAGTGGAAGCTAACACTGTAACAAAGCTCTCAGCACCAAGATAACACACAGCTTGTGTACACATTTTATAGCAGCATTCTTTAAAAATCAGATTAACTCAACTCTCAAGCTGTCATCCCCATCCTTGAAAATGTGTGTGCAAATCCCAGTGCACTCAATGGATGTCGCATGAAAGCCACACAAATGGAGTCTCTTTTCAGAGAGTTGTACAGAGCAAGGCTAGGGTGCTGCTTGCTGCTAGCACTCTCCTAAATTCATTTTTCTCTTTTCATTTTTGTAGTATTTCTCCTCCCACACCTTTGCCCTCCCTGCCTTTCTGAACTTTCACAGATATTTAAGCGTTGGCTCTCGTACTGAAACTGGGCCCTGATCTTATGTGAAAAACAAGGGAAACCTTCTGAAAGAATAACCTAAATGCAACAACAGATAAATTAAAAGTACTCACTGCTGTCCTTCAGTAAAGCCATGCGCAGACAGAGAACTTTCACAGCTATTAAAAAAAAAATGTGCTATTCAGTGCAAACTTGCCATCTGGCTCCTAGTGCTGGATTCCACTACAGTGTGCTTCTTGAGATTATACTCATCTGCCAGCCTCCCCCTCTCCTCCCAAGGCACTTAGGAAGACTCTTCCGGGAATAGAAATTGAATTATTTTATCCCAATCACTATGCAGCTAACTATACATGGTAATTAAACAAAGAGACATTCTCCTTCTGCCATTGGAGGCAGAGGTTTTCTTGCTAGCCATAAATAACGATCCTTCTTTGGGAAGATGAAAAGGTATTTACAGAATAAACTGGTATGCTGCTGTTACGCTGATGGCCACGCAAGGATTATTAAGTATTAAAATAGACAACAAGGGAAAGATATTCAAAGTGGAGGCTTCTTATGCCATCTTTAATGGATGCAGTTGTTCTGGGTGATCACAAGCATCTTTGAGCACAGAAAAGAGGGGGAATGTTTATCTCTGATTTAAACAGCCATGAAGCGAGTGGAGTCCACCAGGAATGAGTGCGGTTTGCTGGGAGACTTCACCTCCTATGACGAGGGAGTAGCTTTATTAAACTCAGTGGCCTCCGTAAATAGGGTCTTCCATGTAAATGTTTGCTGGATGAGGCTCTAATAGCTGGCAAGGTGGAGAGCTTTTCTGTGCAGCTCCCATTGCGTGTCTGGGAAATATTAACATTCAAGCAGAGGAAAGTGCTCTTGTTTGTACCAAGCACTGCCGAATTCAGCTGTGGGAGACCCGCACAATGCAAATCTCCCCAGGGGCACCCACTCACTTGGCAGCTGCCCCCTCCTGTCTGCAGTCCCAGATGACTCACGCTCTCCTCACGCTGGCCCCAGTATTCCCACCAGGCTCCAGCCAGTTTGCTGAGCTAGAAATTCTCAACACCACACCACGATGCTGCAGCTCTGACCCTGAATCTGACATTTCCACATGGTCCAAGCTCTTATTTTTCTGACCTGAAAGTTAATATCCTTAGTAATTCAAATGCATCCAGGATTTCTAGCATGCATTTGAGAAGCTTTGATAATTTTCATTCACCTGCAACTTCTGTCTCAGAGTCAGGATTGCCAGCTCTAAGTCACAAAAAATATCACGAGGCATATTGTCCTGGCTCTGTCTCACTCTGCACTCATGATGCTTACTTAAAGAATATAAAGAGCCTTTCATTTAGTCCTTTGATTTTGGAGCCTTCCCATTAACCGACGCTATGCCTTCAGATTCTTAAAAAAAAAAAAAAAAACAACCCAAAATATAAAACAACCAAAGATATCAGAGATTCTGAAAGATTCTCGGGACTCCAGGAGCATAGCAGATTGGTTAAGAGGAAATCTGAAATTCCTCCTTGGTTTAGCTGCCTTTCCTTCAAGCTTAAAACTACATCGTGATTTAGGCCCCTGTTTTGAATCCAAAATGTTATGACTCCTCCTTGCTTTGCTGTGAGCCTTCCAAAGTTTTCTGGACCCAACATTTCCTAGGCATATCTCTTAATGTAGATATTCCCCAATGGGTCCTAAACTCTTGCTTAGGTTCCCAATTGGCTCCACTTCTTGCTCCTGAGACTGAATTTATCTTATCTCACATACGGAGATTCCTAATGGATTCTACTCATTGGTTGCTTTTCCTCATATACTGACACTCCCCCACGGTTTACCCTGCTTCTCAGCCTGCCAAGTAATATATAGCAAGTTATTCATAACTGCATGAATGTGTTTTGATAGACCAGTTCATTCAAAAGCCTTGGTCCTGCTGATGTCACAGACCTGGTAGTTTGTCAGGCAAACAGTCTTCCATTTGCCAAGACTTTAATGTCTAATGATTAAAAATACATTACGAGAACTAAATATCCAAGCATCATTTTGAAACTCCTCCCTATCTGGAGGATAGAGAGTTTTATGGATTCGCATCAGCTATAATTTTGGTCCCTGTCAAAATAAGCTGCCAGAACATGTCCATTGTGTTAGTTAGTGTGTCTCCAAGTTCATTCTGAATGGCAGATTCAACCACCACCCTCAACACTCTGGGTCTTCAAGACTGTGCTAAGAAACCACCAGAACTCTGTAAAAGAGAGAGGCCCAGGTCCTCTTGATATCTTAGGTCTGGACAAGCCCCTTGCTTACACAGCCTAGCTCCATTAAGCTTTACAGCATAGTTCTGCAGCCTGTGGCCTGACCCCAAATGCTGCTAATCCCAGCAGAGATGCTGTGACATGAAGTGGAACCAGACTGCAGGCAGCAATGAGAATGAATAGCAAGTAGGTATCACTTGCTAGCTCTGGCTCCCTGTGCAGGAGCCTACCCTCACCACCTTTGCACTGGCACCTTTGAGTGTTCCTTAGCTAGCTGCCAGCATTTCTCTTTTGGCAATATCCCTGCCCACCTGATTATGCTGGGGTAGAACAGAAACTAAGAGCAGAATCTGGTCTGCTGATAGACCAAACTTGGCTCTAGTCTGGTGCCGTATGATTCACTCCCACACTATTGCTGCCTATTAATAAAACACTTTTTCCAAGTCTCAGAAAATGAATTACTCATAGATAAGACACTGAAATTGAAATCTTGTCAACACTGTATATTTAGAAAGTGACTGTGGGGCAAATACAGATCAGTCTTCCTCCAGTGTGGACTTAACACCTGAATGGGTGTGCTTGCTGCAAGGGACAGTACCCAGGAGCACTCACCCCTTTTTGTCAGTTAACATTCATCAGCTACCTGGACCATGGCTGTGATTTCATAGGTAATTCTACGATGTGGAGAGCAAAGCAGACAGGTGAGATGATGGAAAAGATATTTTTGGTATGCATAGGCCCTAATAATCATTCGCTTTTGCAATGATCAACAATGACCAGTTTCTGCCTTCCACCAGGCTCACTCCATAGCTAATTGTATCTGTTTCTCCAGGCTGTAAAAAATTCTGCTCTACATATTCAGAAGTTCAGTAGCATAATTCATCTAGTACCACATTCTTTTCAACATCAGATTGCAGATTCTTAGTGTGGTTTCAGTTGCTAACAAGTTAAGTAAGTCATTTTCCACAGATGTTTCTAGGTGATCAATATTTCCAATCAGTCTTTGCTTAACAGAACCTCAGTCATTTAAGATGCTTTTTCGTATCTTTTGTCACCTCTCAGTAGTGGCAGGTGTTGAAGCCATAAGTCATTTTCAGACAGTCTGTACATGGTATCTCCCAGAGTTTCTCCTCAGTATCTCACAGTGAATGGAGGCAGTCTTATGTAGAATCCACCTCAACAGATTTTCCAGGGTGATGCCTCAATTTATATCCAGATCTTTGCCAGGCATCATGACTTTGTTTTCATCTCTCCTGTGGTGGAAAATAATCCAAATTCACTTGTCATCCAGTTACTTTTGAATCACGCCAAGTGGCATCTAGGATGAAACTACGTTCCTGAAAAGGCTCAGATCCATATAAAGTGGATGTAGAGAAAGGACATGAGCAGATCTAGTGCCCATGCTGGGCCGAAAAGATGAACCCAAAATAAGGAAGGTGAAGAAAAGCAAGGAAGGTGATCAGGAAATAGAGAACAACTGAGGGAAGATTTAAAGAGCTTTACTTTGTGAAGCCTAGTAGGAGAAAGTGTGAGAGGGAAGACTTTATATAAAGTGCATGATCCAAGCACCATGAAAGAATACATATTTTTAAATTAAAGGATAGTGTTAGCACAAAAACACACGGGTTTTAATAGAGAGGCAAAACTTCAAGCTGGAAAGTAGAGGGCTTGTAGTGATAAGACAAGTGAAGTTCTGGAGAAAGTCTTAAGCTACTTGAGTAGTGTGAAGATGCCGTATGAACAGGTCATGCCTTGCCCCACAGGAACTCCTTCCCACCCTGAAAGTCAGTTTATATGTGTTGCCTCTAATTGCAGCATCCTCACAGCACTCTTAACAATACTGTTTTACAAACACAGGAATCTAATACACATTAGATGGTTTATGAAACAGATAGCCTAAACCCCCTACCCTTGGGGCTCTCCAGTGTGTCCATTCAGGCTGGATATTAGGAAAAAAATCTCTGAAAGAGCGGTGAGGCAGTGGCACAGGCTGCCCAGGGAGGTGGTGGTGTCACCTGGAGGTGTTCAAGAAATGTGGAGATGTGGCACGGAGGGACATGGGTTAGTCAGCATAGAGACAGACCTGGAGATCATTTAATTCCAACGATTTGCTCAAAGTGGAGCCATTTTCAAAATTACATCAGGCTGTTTGTGACCTCATTCATTCAAGTTTTGAAGATCTTTATGGATGAAGAATCCACGGCCTCTCAGAGCCTTTCAGCATGACTTACTCCAGTACTTAACTGCTCAGTGGGTGACATATGACCATCTCAGCAGCCTTCTGCTGGACTTGTTCATCCTACAGGTTATATAGATGAAGAAGCTTTGTATTGCTCTTCTTTTCTATATTCTGCTCTCAAAGGCTTACATGTGGAAGAAATGCTTAACGGTAAGGGTGACGGAGCATGGAAAAAGTTGCCCGGAGATGCTGTGTAGTCTCCTTCTATAGAGATATTCAAAACTCATTTGGATGCCTATCTGTGTGACCTATTGTAGGGTACCTGCTTTAGCAAGGGGTTGGACTCAATGATCTCTTGAAACCCCTTCCAATTATGTGATTCTGTATTTTCTACTTGGGGCACTCCTGATGGCATTCCCACTGCATTTGGGGCATCTCAGGATAGGCCAACAGTGATAGGGTCCACCTCAGAGCCATCACTAATCCTGGACATGCTGACTGCTCAAGCCTCAGGTGAACCTTCCTGTGATTCTTTCCCAGCCTGCCCATCCCACTCCTTTTATGCTAGATGTTGGACATAGAAATGCTGTCAGTGGCAAACACACAGCTCTCTGCTCCTGACTTGTGGCCCTTCAGCATCCTGTTTCTTCCCTTCATAATGAGTGATGGTTGTTGATTGTTATCTCACTAAACCTTAATATCCTGAGTAACTATATGGCTTTCAGATTAACCAATTCAGCCTGCTGTCACCTAGAATCATTCCCTAAGTCTTGTTCTAGCTGTGGCACTGGGGACAACTGATCACTTCATAGGTTCAGCCACAAGTATAAATCCTCCTGGCACGTCTCACGTTGTTAAAAACCAATATTAAAAGGGATTTTTTCAAGCATTCCTTCAGGAACGATTGAGGTGGTAAAATACTCAGAAAGCAGTGTTATATCAATACTATGACAGAGCTTTCCTGTTTGCATGATGAGAGATTGACAGTGTTTTGACATTATAGATTGTCATCATGACAGCGCCTAGCAATGACAGCTTGCTTTATCTCCCAAACAATTTATAAACATGAATTTCAAAATCACACAAGAACGATGTGTGATATGTACCAGAAAATGTGAAGAATCCTTCTAAGATCAACATGCTACAAGTAACAGATTTCTTAGGAAACTGCCACAGAGTGTAACAAGAGGAGTGTTTCTGCAGAAATGTTGCCCTTGGCAGATGTGCCCATAGAAAGCAGAAGAGTAAGGCTGGGAATCTGTTTATTTACAAGAGAAGCATTCTCCCAGTAACAGCAGGAACACTACAACTTAAAAATAAAAATACACATACAAACACCTTACTGGAATTTAACTTAAGCTAGACTGGGAACTCATTCCCACTGCTTCTTTGATGTGGCAATAGGCAAGTTAAAGAATGTTCACAGTTTATGCATTCATCTCTGGGAGAGGCAACCCTGAATTCCTTGTGTAAAAAGTCTGTTTTTGCAGTGGGAAATGCTGCTTCTTCAGACTACTATTAAATGCTCTTTTCCCGATTTTCCTGTGCACCCAGAACATACACAAAGCCAAGAGGAACTTTCAGTTACCCATAACAAGTTATCTGCACATGCAATGCCAGCTCCACGTGATGAGTTCGGATATGCCGGGAGGAAAGGAAATGAAAACTCCAGTGCTCATGAACTGGCAGGGACCAGACAGGCAGGACAATAACAAAACAAACAAACAAACAAATCAAAAACAACCACCAAAACCTAACAAAACATTCATATTAGGCACACTGAGTTGTCATATGTCAGTATGAGCTGCTTCTATAAAAGCACTACTGTCGGAGTCCTTACCTGGGAAGTTAATGTACTGAGCTGCAACAGTTTTAAAACACCTCCCTGACTCTTCATTACCCACTGCTAATATGTTGGTGACTTGATGAACTCTTGCATCCAGCTGCTGTCAGACCCTGAAGACACATGGATCCCTTAGATGCCTCCATATCCCTCATGTATCTTGCCTCGCTCTGTTTCAGGTGTCACTCTCCTAAAAATCCATTCCACAAAACTCTCAACAAAAGACTGCTGGTGATTTCTACATTTTCAACCAGTGCATCCATACACTTTAGCCAACCTTTCACTTGCAGTTCTGATTCTTGGGAGAAAAACAGGGACGTCTTATGTGAGCCTAGCCTGCAGGAGAATTTCTGCCACAGGAATTTGAAATATGGGAGGTGGCCAACTCTGACCAAGTAACACCCATGTCCTGCTTCTTGCTTCATCCCTCTCTTTGCTTAGGCAGCTCCACACTCAGACCCATTCTGAAACTTTTCCAAATCCACCCAATTTCTTCCAGGGAGGGCTGAGATCCTCTACAATAATTCCCCCAGAACAGTGCAGTCAGGCTGCCCACATACTGTAGACCCAACATACAGTAGGAGCACTCTGAGCATGTGGTAGGGCACAGCCATGCTGCCTGCAGCCCAACTTACTCTCTGGGGGAGAGAAGTATTTGTAGAAAGAAAAGTAGCACAAATGAGCTTCTCCAATTCCAAATCACCCATAGAACCAGACTGAGGCAGATCCTGGATTTCTGTACAAGAGACTCAAAACAGGATGTTTTCAAACCTTACATAACAGAACCAAATTTACTATAACTCCCCTTCTGGAAGAGGCAGGGAGCCATCCACTTTGGCCAAGAACTTGCTTTTCATTCAACCCTTTGCATCCACTCCAAGTTGCTCCATTTGTCTGAAGAAGTTAAAATATAGTAAAAAGATTTTAGGTTTCTGCACAACTGGCTCTCAGTGACCTCCAACTGCTTGCTGGTGTTTTGGTGAGAGAGCACAGAATCATAAAATATCCTGAGTTGGAAGGGACTCGTAAGGATTATTGAGTCCAACTCCTGATCTCGATGACAGAATCATGAGAATCACAGAACGGCTTAGGTTAGAGGAGACCTTAAAGATGGCTGCCCCCCAGCAGCTCAGCTGCCCAGGGCCCCATCCAACCTGATCTCGAGCGCCTCCAGGGATGGGGCACCACAGTTTCCCTGGGCAGCTGTGCCAGCACCTCACTGCCCTCTGAGTGAAGAATTCCTTCCTAATATCTAACCTATATCTCCTTTTAGTTTAAAGCCATTTCCCTTTGTCCTATCATTATCAAACTGTGTAAAAAGTCAGTCCCACTCCTGCTTGTAAGCTCCCTTCAAGTACTGGAAGGCCACAAGGAGGTCACTCTGGAACTTCCTCTTCTCCAGGATGAACATGCCTGGCTCCTTCACAGCCTTATGGCACAAACTCATTCAGAACCACAGAGCAGTGCTGTGCTTCCACGGCAGCACCCAAACCATGGCACTGAGAATCAACGGGGGGACAGCAGCTCTGGGCAGAAATATGGCACAGCAAGAGAAAAGAAGTAAAGGCCGCTACAGCATTCCGTCTTCAAGTCCTTGCTGCCACCAATGAATTATTAACCTCACATGATTAAATTAATATTTGCAAGAGTGCACTAAAGCAGTAAAGAAGGGCTAGTTGCAATGCCGTTTCCTCATTGCACATGGCCCTCCTTTCTCCTCCGTGCCAGCCCCGCTCCGCCGAGCGCTGAGCTCCCGGTGAAAGCCTTTGGTGCACACACGCAGGAAGTGAGGTCAGGCTTGTTT
This sequence comes from Phasianus colchicus, assembly GCF_987193195.1. Taxonomy (NCBI): domain Eukaryota; kingdom Metazoa; phylum Chordata; class Aves; order Galliformes; family Phasianidae; genus Phasianus; species Phasianus colchicus. Next base: position 48,798,483 of record NC_143438.1, read on the forward strand.
TGGCAGTTTCAGCCGCTTTTATCCCAGATAGCAGCTGAATTTTATCAGTTGGTTTAGCCTTTGGTCTTCGAGAGACACACTATTATTTCACTCCTCTTTAAAAATAATAATAAAGAGAGGGGAAAAAAAAAAAAAAAAAAGGAAGAAAGAAAGAAAGGAAAAGCGCGGCGAGGCAGCAGCAGCAGCGAGCGCGGGAGCCGTGCCTCAGAGCCGGCCGAGCGCTGCCGTGAGCGCCCTCGTGTGCCCGCAGCTCCCGCAGCACTGCTCCGCCTCGGCCGGTACCCCGGGCCCCCCTTGAAGGGATGATGTCGCCTTCCCTGAGCTGGCACCGACGTCTCTCTCCACGTGAGCACGGTGTCGTGTTGCAGAATAAGACGTGAAGTTGGAAGTTAGGAATGAGATATCTTCATCGAGAGAGTTGGTCAGGAGCTGGAACGGGCTGCCCAGGGAGGTGGTGAAGTCGCAGTCCCCGGAGGTGTTCAAGAAACGTTTAGATGTTGTACTGAGGGAGGCTGTTAGTGGGAAATACTGGTGATAGGTGGACTGGATGATCTCGGAGGTCTTTTTCAAGCTTGGTGATTCTATGATTCTAAGAGCGCAGGTTGCTGTCATTCTCCTCCCTTCATGTGAGCTTGTTCACAAGGTTTCTTCCATCCGAGTGTGAGCCTCTCAGCACAACCAGCAGAAAAATAATACATATTTTTGTTCTCACTGACAGCTTTCATACTAAAATCACTGCAAGGCAAACGTAAAAAGCATCTATGAAATATAAATGACAAACGATGCCCATATTGGAAACTTTCTAGAGATTGCTTCAGGCCCTGGAAGAGGGCCCCTGCCTCTGTCAAAGAAGTGTTATCTTGAGATTGTCAATGCATACTTCAGGGTAGGAGTGACTTTGTCCCCAGAGACCCAAGGGAACATAACAAGTGACATCAGTCATATTTTGGAGACTGTAGAGCCTCGTGTCACTAAACGTCAACTAAATCTCTGTACATGGCTCTCTTCAAAGAGTCATTCCTGAAGTGCTGAAAGGTGAGGGGGCTAACTAAGCCAATTAAAGAAACATTTACTAAGCAGGGGAAGGACACGATGATCTGCAGACCAGGTATGTAACTATTTATTTTGTTTTCCTTTAGTTTCCATCAGGGCCAAAGTGGGTGGGAAAAAATGCCTCTCCACCAAGCACCAGAGGTAGGACATGAGCTGACGAAAGGCAGGAGGCTTTCTCTGAAGCAATGGCCATTTCTTTTTCCCCTGGAGCTAATGTTCTGTCTGTTCCACCTCGGCATTCCTTGCGAAGCCAGAGACAACAAGCCAGTCTGCCCAAACACAAAAATAAAACACCAGACAGGCTTCTTTGGGAAAAGCAAAGTTTCTTGTGAAAGAGGAATTGCAATTGGAATTTACTGCAGTCATACCATCAGGTTATATCCTGATCCTGCTTGCTTTATTGTAAATAACGAGCAGTCTCCCAGCCACAACAGCCATGGCAGCTCCTTTTTTGGCCTTTTATTCATATGTCGGAGCTCCTCAGAAGTAATTAAAATGGGAGACATTTTGTGCTATTGAAAACTAACTGTTGTATTTCCTTGGAGAAACCAGAGTTTTTCCTTTTGCAGAAGTTGATTCATGTGAAAAGCAGCCACAAAGGAATCATACAAATACATTTTGGGGTACAAAAGGACTGTTTTTTTGTCAAACAGTCTCCTGTCACTCATAGATGGGACAAAATTTTGCTTTGATGTAAGCCAATGCCACAGCTATGAGTACTACCAAGGGATGTAGGCAAAGGTGTTCTTGCAGCTCTGGCAAAGAGAAAACAAGGCATTACTGCTGTCCCAGCCCTAGAGATGACTGTTTTCCCCAGCAGAGCCTGCAAGTGGAAATTATGCCTGGACAAAGCTGCTGGCCTAGCTCAATGCGATTCCTGCAGCATCTCAGTGTAACTCATCTGACTTTTTGCTGAGACTGCTCAGTTCACCAAGGCCACTGTCTTGGCTTGATAGAGCCATGGTAACTTCCCACTGAAGGCACTTGCAAAGAGGAGATAGGCAGTGATATCTAAAATTAGGAAAGCCCCTTTCTGAAAAGATCATGAGTCTGAGTTTTAAGAGAATTTACACACCACGTCCTTATCTGGGATCTGAGTTCAAGGCTGCTCGTATCTTGGGTGTTGGTTCGGTTCATTATGGAGATAAAGCCAAGCTGTGAAATTTGGATCTGGACCAAATTTCTCCATAGTTTGAAAGAATTTGGCTCCATCATTTTGGAAAGGGCCTATCACTGTTACTAGGTCTTTTAACCCGAACAACAGATGCAGACATAATAAGGAGAGAAATGAACATTAGGAAGTCATCATAACTGCACCAAGCTGAACTCTCCAACACTTTCCAGAGTCTCTAATTTACAAAGAAAGGAGAATAATAAAGCATAAACAGTAACTGAAACACATCCAACATTTCAATCAGTGCAGTGCACTTATTACATAGGCTCTATAAATACATTCTGCTAATGCAGGAAGTCTGGGACAAGATCAAGAGCAAAGGCAATTAGCCGATTGTGATTACCAGGCATTTGACAAAATATTGTTTGATACTTGGAAGAATACAATCATGTGCAGAAGATTGCTATCAAAACTGTTTGTTTAGTATAATGAATGTGGCAACAAGAGCATGTTCTGTGTATGAATATCTGTGGCAACACCACTCTGTGATGTTGGGGTATCAACAATAGATTGTACAACTTCAAGACACCAAAGATAGGGAAGTAATAAGGCACTACAGAAGGTCTGGAAGAGAAAGCAAAAAATATGGAGAGAGAAAGAAGCTAGTGGCAGCTCTATTCAATCAGCATGTGCTGTAAAAATAAAAAGTACACTTACAAACATCATTTCAAAGTCTCTTCAGGCGCCTTCAATGCTTGAAGCTATAGAAAGTGATCCCTTCAGGTCAGCAGGAGAAAAAAATATAAATTTTCAGCATGCTTCTTAGCCTACTGAAATCTGTGAAATGCACAATCAACATTGTTTGGCATTCCTTCAGGCTTGCAACAATTATTACAGCTACTGACATGAATGTAATATCACAATGCGAGGTTTTGAAGCCTAGCAAGTGCAGCTAATCTTAGCTAATCTCAGGCACGATTCTTTTAGGGAAAACGTTCTTAAGCAGTCTTCTTGTTTCTCTTGGTTGGCAAAAAAATCAACTACTAGATATACTCCGTAGTACAGTCCTTTTCATGTTCATTTTACACATACACTGACATCATCCAAACTAGGTAGGCAAGTGTTTGACTGCATTTTAACAAATGTTTAAGTGTTAAAATGCAGCTGAGACTGAAAGCATGCAGACTGGCTATTCTTTGGCAGTTCGGCAGTGGATAAAACATGAACGTGGATTGTAGAACAGTAGTTAGCAAAATGGAAATCCTAGAGTCCAGTGAGGAATAAAGAGCAAATCACCTAATCTCCAGCACTGTGTGCTTCCCAGAACCTGCACATTTGAGCATCTCATGGGCTTTAAAATATTCACCCTATCAACATGCCTGAGAGGTTGGTGAATAAAAGCCTCGCTCTTTACAGGTGTCAGGCTCTGCCCAGGATGTCTGTGGTTAGTAGTGATTGAAGCCTGGTCTCCAATACCCCAAGCAAGGCTCTCCTCCCAGACAGGACTTCCCTTTGGGAACAGGCAACACATTGGCTCTGCTGGGCAGCTCCTGCAAGAAGCGAAGGCTGTGCCTCACTGTTTTTTTTAGTTTGGGTAAGCGCTTTCAGGGTTGGGCATAAATGAGGCCAGAAGGGCAAGCAAGCATTGTGGACCAGGAAAGCTTAGAAAGCCTAGCACACATCTATAATGTTTTCCTTTCTCTTTTCCCTGCCCGCACTGGAAGCAGGGATCTGAGAACAGAGCTCACTCCACACCATATTTTCCTCAGCAATGATTTACAAACTGCTCTCCTTTACTTCATTCTCCTTCAATGAGAGATTGCCAGTCCTGTCAGCATTATCCTCTCTGACACTCTGCTCTGGAAATATTTCAAGATCAGATATACTTTTCTTGCTTTCGCTGCCTATATTTCTAGAAGGGCCATCAACCAGACAATGTTTTGCACCGGAGTCTGATGCCAGTGCCAGAACACGGATGAGTTAGCAGCCACTCAGTCTGCAGAGTCTAGTACCAGCCGCTCTATGCACACAGTAGCAAACCTGAAAAATCCAGGAAAACAGGAAGCCTCTTGATGTGCTGCTTGAATTGCAGACCTTTCCTTTATTCAGACCTTCTGGCTGTAGCTGCTGATGGAAAGGAATTTGCAGTGAGAATTGCAGATCAACCTAAATCTCCCACTAAATATAGCCTTCCTTACAGTGAGCAGGGAGAGAGGGAGAATACAGGAGGGGAAGAGTTCTTTCGATACACAAAATGTAAGCTGAGAGCAGTTAAGCATCATTAATTAATGATGAGTTTTCAATAGCAGGGTTCATGTGCTTGAATTCTAATTTGAGCAAAGCTGAAGAAAAGGAGATTCTGTGTTCATAGGAAATGTTATGAAGTTACACATGTTACAAAAAGAGAACACGTGTAAGCACAAAATATTACTCACTGAACAACAATAAAGTGAATGAGTCATGATATTAAACAACTCTATTAAACAAAAGTTACAGAATGCCTGGGAAGACTGAACTAATTCAATTTCTGCTCATTATGTGCCCGTCAACGTCTTCCTTTAGCAAGCTTGAATAACGAATGGGATGCCAGTGGGAGGCTACTGTGAACAGCAGAGGAAGGGTGTATAGTGTGGTGGCTAAATGTGTACGATAATGTCATCTGTCCCCAAGAGAACAAGGAACATCTGAACCATGTACTTTCAGCCCTCTCATCCTCCACCAGCCTAATTGCTCTGCAAGAAGACATGGATGAAATCACAGAGTTCCTGCACGTTTCAGAGAGTAGAGTAATAGTCTCCAGGAAAGATGTTATCTCGTGTCCAAAGAATCAGGAACATAAGCACAGCCTACATTTCACACACACAAAAAAAAACCCCTAAAACCAGAGAACCACCTGAAATTATTTTGCAAACGTGTAATTTACAATTGATTCATCTTTGGACAGAGCTGAGCTCTATCTTATCCTCTGCATCATTTGGAGCTACTTACACTGTCAGCATAGGGTTTGGAGAGTGCTCCAAGGGCACTAAGTCTGAATCTGTGAAAGCACAGTTCCAGATTCAAGGAATATCTAGGCGGTCAAAGTTTTTGTCTGCCCCTTTCAGGTTACATTCAGATGTTTTCTTCTCTTCAATGTGACCTCGCTGTTGCTCTGAAATCCTTGTGTCCTTTTGTATGGAGGTAGTCTCTTAGAGCCCCAAAGTCCAAAGGATATCTGAAATGCAGTCCATGCCTTGGTATGTACTTGAGTGCCAAAGGTGCTTTCATTTCTGTGCCCATTTAGGATAGATAAAGCTCTCTCAAATCCCACATGGGCCTTAGGGGCCTGGGAAGAGGAGTTTCAGAAGCTTAAGCTAGTAAGGTACTCAGAACCAACTCAACATGTACGCTGCATCAGCATTGCAGCTTATCTTCTGCAAGTCACACAAATATGAACACTAACACCAGTGAGATTTCTGGTGGGAGCTGCACTTGAGTTGAGACTGAATGACAGTAAGTGTCAGAAACTGTGGGTTTGAAGTTCTACTTTAGGCAAGTAACTTTTCTGGCAGCATGATGCTCAGTATCTACTTTTGCAGACGAGTTGAGACTCAGCTGGACACAGTGATATGAAATATAGCAAAGGTGACAAAGTTATCTCTGCTCTTGCTTATTGCTTGAATTCATTTCCAGTGTTTATAATACAAAGAATAGTATTCCAACAGCAAATATATATATATATGTATAAAAATTTAAAAAACCAAGAGATGTGTAATTCAGTAGTGCATATGAATAATACTTGAACAGATGAATGGTGTTTAGTTTAGTTAATAAAGCTATCTTAGTGAACCACAATGCAGACATTTTTTAAAAGACTGCAATCACCATGACAGCCTGATAACATTTAGTCACATCATTTCCGAATATGATTATCTTTCTGAAAACTTTTTTTTTCTTCATGAAAACAGAGGGCAGATTTCAAGTCTGTGGTTTGTTCTCAAAAAAGCCTGTTTGCTCTCTCTTTGAAAAGCACCATAATGTAGTGGGAAAAGCAGAATAGGGGGATTTGTATTAAAATTTTCACCCAAAATTCAAGAAAAATCTTGCCATCTTACACTGTAAACTGTAACTGATTTGCACGCATGATTTAGACTGCAGGCCTTACTTCCAGGGATCTTCATCCCAGTGCCACAGTACTGTACTGGGGACATGGGCAATCCATGCAGGACCAAAACGAGATGTAGAGCAAGATCTGTGGGGACACTCATTCTTATGGTCTTTCTGTAGCACAAACATCTGCTGGTGTCAATCTGCTGTACACTTTTGAAATAATCCACGGGCAGAGCAATCTGGCCTATGTTCTGAGCTATACCTGAAAGTCTGAGAAGCTCAGTGTGCCTTTGGGTGGTGGACAACATGTCATGGCAGTGGGCACTAAAGTGTGTAGTTCTGCTGGAAGGAGTAGGGGGGATACTGACTTTTTGCCTTGCATTCTGCATCCAGTCCAGGCCATGGTCACACTGGTACACAAGCCCCCAGCAATCCTTGCTCCAATGGAGATTTGTTCCTGAAAGCCTAACTCACCTTCTGAACTAAACTAGGAGTACAGTAGCCTACGTCCTCTTGCAGCTAGCATAGCTAAGTGACGTTGCATGATAAATAGGTTGAATTTATTGGTATCCTCTACTGTCTTGCACTGATTTACTATCATCATCTCAGGCACTGCCAAATTATTATTTTATTGGGAAGGAAAATAGAGGTACCACAAAGTGACACTTATTCCTAGGAAGAATTTGGCAGGCAGCCGTGATAAGAAGGACTCGGTGGCCCGAGCCTGATCCTCCCAGTGGGACCGCTGCAGTGTGAGGATTCCCTTACTAGGATGTAGTAGGAGCAGAGTCTGCAGCCCCTTGGCTTGCCTCTGCAGCATCCACTTAGCTTAACGTGGTCTGGATGAAACACTTACAAACTCCAAATCTGTGCAAATGTGCAATCAGCAGCATAATTAATTGTGATTTTCTGACAGAAGTTGTTGCAAATAGATAGGTTAAGCACTGGCAGTGCTGCTCCAGGCAGGATGGATGCTGGCAAAGTCACTGGCTAGGAATTTGCAGAAAGCGAAGGAGAGAGTGTACGAGGGCTGTCAAACATCGTTTGGCCTGGGAGTCCAAAGTAATTGAATTGATATTCAGGGGGAATGCGGTGCATTTTCATTGTCCAAATGAATCTGGATGAAAAACCCAATCCCGTGGTTTGAATTCAGAGTGGTTTTGATTTAGGGATTTGCCTTGATTTATGAAGACAGGGGGCCAGTCCCCTTGAATATATATTTGGCACTGAGGATTTGCACCATTATTTCTGACTTATCTTGGGCCACACAAGGCAAAGCTCACACCCAGTGCTTGTTTTCCTTACGATTCTGGGTTCAATTCCACTCTGTGGGAAGTCGGTAGCAGTGCTGGGCTGAGGAGCCACTTTGAGCAGCCACCCTGCTCCCTGGTTTCAGACAATAAGATGAGGGGCATGGAGACTCCTAGGAACTGTTCACATTGGTATCCTGACTGCAAAACCACCCCAATGAGAGTTCAGACACGAGAGGGAGAAAAGGTTCTGAGTGGGCTGTGTTGTCTGGATAAGGCTGTGAGGCTCTCATAGATGTGACCTACAAACACTAGGCCTGGTGTTTTCCAGAGGAGACGGTGGACGCCAAGCAGGGGTGATTCTAAATCACCTTCCTTGGAGGACACCGGCATCCTGCTGAAGTGCAGTTTCATGCTGGACTGGTGTTTGGGGGCATGCAATCCCAGCAGTGCGGCTCCATGCCAAGCACCAGTCTGAGCTCTCAGAGATGCTAAGCTCCACTTGGCCTCCACGTGGGGGGAATGGGAAAAAGGGCCAAGACTCCTTATCTCTTATTTCATCACTTTATTGCAATATTGCGGCTGATTAAGTACTTGAGAATGACTCTCCATTCAATTTTGGTTTTGCAAGCTCCTTAGGGACAGGTCCTCGTACCCTATGTTGCTCCATTTCAGAACGAATAAAGGAAGCGATGTCAAACTGCTGTTTAGGAATCGCAATTATGAAAACCCTGTGAAGTTATTCAAAAGGCAGTTTGAGCTGCCATGCTCACCTTTTTCTGTTTTGTGATGAGAAAAACCTTTGCTCCTGAGCTGAGGAGGAAAATCCAGCCCGCAACTGCATGTTTCATAGGAGTTATAAACTCTGCAAGACAAGTGACTCTAATGGAAACAAAAACAATCCTGTAATGGTAGCAGGTGCAAAATGAAGCAGTACATTAAAAATAGCCCGGCCGCATTCCCCAGTGGCATGAGTTCTCCATGCATATCACTCCAAAATAATCCATTTATCCTTTCTCCCTGTGGTTACAGAGAGCCATACTCTATAGGTCTGCACTATGTGTGCTGGGGATCTGCCGCAGCCCCCATCCAGACTCCCTGTACCCTCCTCCTAGCACTGTGCACAGCTTCAAAACCCTTTCTCAGTCTTCTCCCCACTGCAGGTAGGGAATGACTGCAAGAAGCAAATGTGCCTCTTCGGGTTCTGATAAGTGCTGATTATATTTCTAGGAGAACAATGTTAAATTAATTTGTGTTTTGTTGAGGGTGAATTTGGCTCTGGGGCTGTTTATACTGCAGGACTTAGCAATCACAAGCTGCACTGGAGCTGTGAGGGCTGACAAAAGCACATTTAAATAGCCAGCTTTCAGTGAGCAAAGCCTGGCCTTCACAGGCTGCACTCAGCACTTCTGCAGCTCTTGGCTGTTGCTGTTCTCCAGGCCCAGATCTTTCACTTTTGCCTCATCACTCTTTTTCTTTAGAGATACTTTGTGGTGTCACCTCCTTACATCATGGGATCATTTTGTCCTCTCCAGGCTTGCATTTCTCAGTCTCAGGTTCAGGCCGGGTGACTCGGAAGCAATGCTGGCTGTGCATACAGCCATGGTTCCACCGCCACCAAGCACAGCCTTGGGGCCCCTGGCTTTGGTGGGCAGACACCTGACTTTTTCCAAGTGATTTCATCTGTATCAAAAATGTTCAGGCAGAAAAGTTGCAAATGGGGTTATTTCTATGCTAGTCATTAAGTAGAGGCAAAGAACTAGGAGACAATCTTTTAATATTGTTAATAAAAACAGCCTTTGAAAGTTTGATTGTTGATTGCTTTCATTTGTTTTCTTTTCCTTGGGTCAGTTCCCATCACAGCCTGTTGATATCTTCGCTGTTGTGCCAATGCGAAAACCCAGAGCAGACCAAGTGGACCAAAGTCCCAGCAGTTTCAGTGGAGGCAGAATTTGTCTGTAGACTTTTAACAGGACAACTTGCATCTCAGTAGCTCAGTACAAGGTTTGGCAAGCCAGAGGACACAAATGAAGTTCATCTGCTGACGGCTTAACATTGTTTTATCTAGATAAATGTTTCACGGGGCATTTACCAGCGGCTTCTGAGCTGCAGTCAGTGAGCTTGGAGATAGGAGGCCTTTATTGCAGTTGGTTTATATCACCCATAATAAATCAACTCTTCTGGAATAAATCAGCTTGTCACAGCCCAGTGCACACATTCATGTGTGCAGACCTGGGTGACTTGCTGCCACAAAGCCTCTCCATGACAGCACGTGTGCCCCGGTGCCTGGGGGAGTGTCTAGGAGGTTTACACACCAAGCCCTATCAGAAGACCAGTGTGGCTGTCTGATAACCAACTCTCACTTTTGCATGGGGCTGCTCTCCAGGACTTTGGCTGGTGAGCTCAGTATTTGTTGTACCCTACCACCTTGAGGATTTGCCTGTGCACCTGCTCAGGGCAGTCTGTCTCCTGGCCTCACCTGCAAGGCAAGCACTTCAGGTGCTCAGCGACTCCAAGGAGTCTAAATCAAGAATTTAATTCATACCACGAGTCTAAGCCATCAGCCTCCTGGAGGCACTGGCAAAGCAATTGGAGATAGTGGCTGGCGCTTGGTCAGCCCAACACTGTTGGCAGATGGTGAGCATAGCACGGCCCTTCCCCACGGCCGAAGATTTCTTCAGGCTCGGAGGCCTTGCTCATATTCCAAATCCATGCTCTGTTTATATTTTCTTTTGTCCTGAACAAAAATTGGCCTCATTGTGTGGGAGCAACACTGGAAAAGAAAAACAAGAAACATCCACTGAGAGAACATGGATATTGTGGGAGCTGAGGAAATGTACATACTTTGCCGATTCCATTTGCTGATGATGTCAGAGTCAAAGAATATCTTAAAAAAAAAAAAAAAAAAAGAGCTCGGCAACTTGGAATCAAAAGCTCTGTTCATCACAGCCTCCTGTTAAAAGAAGAAATGTAAACACTCTTCCTTGCCACCACCCCCAGCCTCCCAGAAATTAAATCTGGCTCCATTCGGGTGGACCCTCGGATGGAATCAAGGGGACGTCTCCAGGGAGGCAGGCGTTAATGCACCGGGGGTGCGGCGGGGGGCAGGAGAATGCGAACGCACAATGTGAAATGCAGGGATTCAAGCTGCTGCATTTCATGGAGGCTGAAGAAGGGCGGCCTGACACTTTACAGATTGGGTGTAATACACAGGAAATTTGTCCTTTCTGCCAGAGTAGTCTAGGGATAGGGCTACCCCCCCACCCCCAGCCACTTTGCTTGGCTGGTAAAAGCTCAGGAGAAAAGGGTTAAATAAATGTTTGTGATATGATAAGGTGCTTGTTTATTCAAGGGATGACAGATTATTGGCTCCCAAGGCAGGGTTGAAAAATAGTACAAAGGAGCTGGCTTTCCCTTCACTGATGTGATTTCCTCTGAAGGTTTTGCTTTTTGGTAGGAACAATATGCGCTGGGAATTAAGAGGGATGACTTTATTTCAGACTGGAACAGACAGACTAAGAGCTGCTTTCTGGAGTCACTGACTCTGTTTTTGTTTTTGTGGGTTGGGGTTTTTTTCCCCATTTTTTTCCTCTCTGCTGAGCTTCTTCTCCCAAACCCTTTGGAAACTGGGCTATGTCCCATATGAGGATGAACACTCAGCATGGCAGGCTGGCTTTGAGCCCTTCAGATTAGTGCATATACACATCCTCTGCTCAACACAGGGTGAGGGGAGGGTTTCTCACCGCCACGGGATGCCTGTGGCAGCCCGATGGCAGGACTGCCGCTGCAGAGCTGTGATGCACTGACACCAGCACTCAGCTGTCACTCAGACAAGCAGCATGATGTTCAGGCTGCAGTGGGGCAGCCAAACCCGCGCTCCCATCCACAGGGAGCCAGCCAGCGGCCGCCCACCGGGGAAACCAGGCAGTGGTTCCCATGATCCTGGAGTAAATGACAGTTAAGCCACACATTTGTTTTCAATGCTTGGATCTGGCACTGGATTCCTTTTTGAATGAAAACTATGCCAAACATCTTTTATAATTATTTTCCTCAAGCAAATATGTGAGCAATCCAGCACTGAAGTGCCAGAAACATTTGCTTTCCTTCCTAAGAAGTGAGGTAAAGAAAAAAACAAAACACCACACACATGCACACAACAAATTTTATTTAAAAGCCTTCAGAGGACAAGACACTTTAAACACTGGACTGAGCTATTGAACCTTGCTCCAGTGCGTGTGCGAAGAGAAGTACATATGTGTAGAATTATAGAATCATTAAGGTTAGAAAAGACCACTAAGACCATCTAGGCCAACCATCAACCCATCACCCATCCCTAAAGCATGTATGTGGTGGGTATGCACAGAAAGACTCTCACATTGTTTATTTTTTTCAGATCTCACATTGCTTTACAAATAAATAAACCTACATGCAAAGATTAAAAAATCTAGATCAAAGCTTACTACTAAAACCTGTCTTTCAGAAGGAAACTTTGAGTCATTTAGTGGATAGACCCAGAAGATCACAGATCCATGTGTCTTTACTGCTGAAGCAATGGGGGCCTGAGCTGCAAGGACAGCTTTCTTCAAAATCCTCAGAGCTGGACACATCCATGGCAAATAAAGCTCAGGCAGAAGCAGGATGAAGGCTGTGCAAGGAGGAATATTAGTGTTCAAAGGCTGAGCCAAACAGGGAGGCCAAAGGCAGCTCTTAAATGTCACGGTAATCTGCAAAGTCTTGTCCAAACAAGGTCTGGTTGCATAGCTGGACATGAATAATTCATGTGAGAAAATCTTTCTAAAGGTTTGTCCTCAGCATCTCTGGAAACACCATGTTCCTTTCTCCTCCAATCTGGTCCTCTGTGGTACCTAAGACTTGCACAGAATTAGCCAAACATCTCACATGGAAAGCTCACAATGGTCCCTGGCCCCATGTGTGCAGAGAAGGGGCTCCAGACTGGCACAAAACCCCAGACCCATCTTCAAACCAAGAGCAGAAGGGGGCTGTAAGACCTTTCACAGCCACTCCTATGGGTTTACCTTTCCTACTACTAACTGCATTTCATGGAGGGTGGTCAAATAACTTATACTGGCTTGATTCGGCTTTGACCATCCTGCTAAGATAATTCTTCTTAGTTAATGTTAAGTTACTTACTTCATAAGACAAGAGCCATGTCAGATTTCGACTACAATATTGAATTAACCTGTTAGGATCTTGTTTCTTTTTGCATCCCTGCTAGCTTTCACAATCCCACTGTGTCCATCTGAGACATATTTTAACACACTTTCAGCCTCCCATTCTCTCTATGCTTCCTCTTGTGCTGTCCCAACTTTTTCTGGGAGTGAGGACCAACTTATCCAAAAGCCACATGCTGTGCTTATACCAACGTCAATGAAAAGGCACATTATAATTTTAGCCTTACAGGTTTGTGCAGCTATTAACAAAAATCTTTTGAGATGTCCCTTGTTCCCCTGTACCCAATTCCCATGATGTTTTCATGGGAGGTTTAGTTACCAGCATGCTGTTGATCAAGTGTAGGTAGGAAAGGTGCACACATAGCCCAGAAATGTTTGTTGGGTAACCTAAAGCAGATATTTCAGGTTGTCTCTAGTACCCCAAACTTGCATCAAACTAGCACCTCCCCAGAGGGGACTCATTGACACAGGTCTGTCACAGTTGGCCGTGGAGTCATTTCACACCAGGGGCTGAGCTGGTTTGAACAAACATTGTAAAATATCCAGCTCTGCAATGTGTCAGTAATGTCTGCCAACAGAAATATTCTTACACATATCCTTCAGCTGCCATTTTTGTTTATCAACCAAAAAAAAAAGGGGGTAAGTTTATTACACGCACGTACTCCTGTTCCTATCTACATGAATGAACTAACCCAACCTCAAAAGCAACAACTCAGGATGAAAATAATTTCTCCTGCATGGGAAAAAAAACTATACTTCAATAGGATTGTGTATTTTTAGTTCCAGCTTTTGTTTTCAGGATGATCTTTTGATTTGTGGGTCAGGTTAAGTCAAATATTTCCAGGCAGTTCTTCAGAGAGGAGGAGAACAGACACCCCTCTGGCTGTGTAGATATTTCTCTTCTTGGACATGATGTTGGTCTTCAACCAAGTTTGGGTGACAGGTTAACAGAAAGTCAGGGGAAGGTCTTGTAGGATGCAATATTTTTTCTCTAAGAGACTATGTGGAACCAGAGGAGAAGGAGGTCATGTTTTGGGGCTGTGACAGATGGGCCCCAGCATCTGTCAGGGAGACTATCCACCAAGGCTGGACGTCACAAGGCCGCTGCCATCATGTATTTGTGTAGGATCTCAAGCCAAAGGCTCATGTGCTGTATTTGCACCAGTCACATAAAGCGATGTGCTGTAAATCCCAACATCCAAGCACTCCTAAGGCATGGGAGTAGGAATTAAAGGAGCTCTTTTTCTGGTAGTCACCACCACTCATCTCCACTCCTCATCTTCAATTCTTCCAGCTCCAGAATCATGCCACTGAGTAATGCAGCCTTGTCTACCTCTACCATCTGTGGCACACAGCAAGTGTTTTCTTTCTTTGCAATTAATATGATGGCTGATAGATCATGTCCTCCTTCCAACCCCCAGCCCCAAGGGATCACATGCTGAAAGCAATGATAATTTGGTTGCTGTTGCAGTTTTGCAATGATAGGGATCATAATCGCTGAGACTTTGATTATGCCCTTTTGAAGATGAGGCAAACACTGCTGTTTACAGCATCCCACTGTCATTGGCCATCATATGACTTCCTGACATTGCCTCTGGGGTGATGCACAACCTCCGCTTCCCCAGCAGAGCCTGGTCCCATGAGAGGTATAATTTTGCCCAGTGCAGGGGTAATTCCTTCAGTTGCAGGGAAGCAATTGATTGTGCACACAGCCTGCTTCTCATGCCATGGCCTAGGCTGGCCAGAAGCCCCCTGGGCCCCCTCTGTCCAGCTGCATGAGAACGAATGATGACGTTGCAGCCTCAACTTCTGGAATTTCCTGGCTTTTCTTAATCTTAACATCTCATTAGGCTTTATTTGCAGATGTGTATCCTTGCTCTCTTCTCACACAGGCTGCTGTAAATCACCGCTCCCTCTGCTAAAATCCACAGAGCGGCCACAAAAAGGAAAGGTTGGAGGCAGAGGGATTGCTATGAAGGCTGGGGGAGGCAGTGCATCCATGGCCATGGTCTGAAGGTCCCTTGTGCCACCTACATCAAAGTCTGTCCCCACAGCCAATCTTCCCTCTAACCATCTTGACCAGACCAAGTATGCAGAACTTCTGGGACTATCCTCCTGCTAGCTCCTACTTGGAAGAAAGGCCATCATGCTGCATTTATCTACAGTAATGAATCCATCCAGCCACTTGATAAATGAATGAGGCTTTGGCAAAGTGCTTTGAGCAAGCAATGCTTTATCTGGATGCATAGAGCAACCGTTAATATCTAGAAAGATGTGTGGCTTTATTTTTAGCTAAGTAGGAAATACTGAGGTTAGCATTGTTATTCAGAGGTTGAAGATCAAGTGGCAAACTGGTTAAACTGTAAACAGGACTGGAGAGAGAGATGAAATGGGGAGCATCTGTCTTCTCCTTATTTGTTCATAGTGATCACTTATAGTCAATGTGTTTGCTGTGGTAATAAAGCTACATTTTAAATAGAGATTAGTGATTGGTGAATTGGCCTCCTGTTACTGTTGAAATACATCATTGTTCACCTGTAGCACACAGTGCCAATTATTACACCAAAAAGTGATTATCTAAATCACGGGAAAACTTCTTCTGTTGGGAAAAAATATATATACCATTTTAATAGGATTTCATCTCGTCTTCAGTGCAAGGGTCAAATCCAACAGTGGAGCAGCAGATGTGAAAGGCAGATGCAAAATACATTTAATGGATCACTGCCTTGAGCTGCAGGCAGTCCCCAGTGCCTGGCAGGCTGAAAAACCGTGTTCCCACCCTGAGGTGGAAACCCACTTGAGATCTCTTGATCTTTTCTGCAGGTAACTAAAGCAAAGCCACAGAGAGGAGCAACTGCAGCAGTGGCTGCTCACCTTTGCTGTCCCTGAACTTCTCAGAGTAGGATGAATAGGAACACACCCTGGAGTGAAAGCTCAGCCCAGAATCATAGAATTACAGGTGAACAGGGGCTCTCTGTATCCTTCAGACTCACCCCCACTCCAGCAGGGCCATCCAGAGCAGGGTGTCCAGGCTCATATCCAGCTTCTGAAGGTCCACTGTCATGACTCTTTGTTGGACTCTCTCCAGTACATCCACACCTCTTTTGTACTGGGAGGCCCAGCACTGGACCTGGTACTCCAGATGTGGCCACATCAGTGCTGAGTAAAGGGAAAGGATCACCTTTCTTCACCTGCTGTCAATGCTTCCCTAAAATGCAGTCCAAGATGCTGTTGATCCTCCCTGCTGCTGCTTGGCCGGCTGCTGCTGTGTCCACCAGGACCCATAGGCCCAGTGCAGCACAGCAACCCATGAGCCTTTAAATCAGGAGTGATGTGCATACATACAGATTGCCTTTTGTACCCCACAGGCTGGGCAAACCCCATGGCCATCCCCTCCATCCCCTCTGTCCTCAAGGACTGACATATGGTGCGTGGCACATGGCACAGCCGTTCCAGGGCTGCCCCAGCCTGGCAGGGCAGGGAGGATTTCTGCCTCTCGCACTCCTCCCGGCGCTGCTTAGAGAACATTCCACAGATAAACCGAGTTCATAACTCATCAAAGTACACTGAATTACAGGAAAGCTGTAAAAAAGAAACCTATAAACTGCATGCAGATACGAGATACACTGAAAGGCATAAACATAAATCAATATACACCTCGTAAGTAATCTTGCTATACTTAATGTGTACAAAATATGAAGCAAATAATTACATGCCAGTGTATATTTCTACTTGCTGTTTTGGGTTGTTGGCTTTTTTTTCCTCTCAGCCTGAGATGAAAGCTGCCATTACAGATTTATTTGAGTGGAAATGCTGATGTTTGTGTGAAGTGAACTCTTTCTTTGTTTATGTAACCCCGGGTTTTCAGCTACTTTATCAAATAACTACCTCTCCTCATTGCTGGCCGGCAGAAACCTCAGCCTTTTTCTGAGCTCTAGTTGCAGCAGGATAAATGCAATGGGAACATGGTACAGGGGTCTTGGAGCAGCCGAAATACCTTTTGAGGGTTTCTTTCTCTAAAGATGGCAAATTCAGTGGTGTTTATCTGCATGGAGAATTCCTGCAGAGGAGGAAGGGGAAAAGATGGTGATGAAAGACTCTCATTTGTCCAATGCTTTCACTATGGGAAGACCTCACCTGTCTGTACAGGCCAACACACAACGGTTGCACCAAGCAGTTGGCCCATACAGACAGGACCAGGCTTTTGCAAGCACTTTGACTCAGCCCACAAGGAGCACACATTTGCAGCAGGAGGACCATCATGGCACGACCACCCAAAGCAGGAGACAAGCTTTTGCTTTTGTGTCTTTGCAATGGAAGAGAAGACTTTGCTTTTCATTGCCACCATGACAGTTGGGTACTGGAGAGGAGGACCCATCAGCATATGGAAACTGCTGCAAGTACTTCTGATTTGTGCTGCCCACTTCGCTGACACACATAACCTTTCTATGCGGGCTACATGGAAAAAATTACAGAATTAGAAACATTGCATTTCCTATGCAATTCCTGGAGGACTCTCCAGTGCATTTTAAACAAGGCATTAATTAGCACTATCAAGGCAATCTTAACACCAGCATTTCTGTAAAACCACCTTTCATGTGTGCATATAATTGCTAGTTTATTTACTATTCCAGACTTCAAAAGTACTTCTTTCTTTCTCCCGTTAACATAAATTTCCCAA
The DNA here is from genome assembly GCF_987193195.1 of Phasianus colchicus. NCBI lineage: Eukaryota > Metazoa > Chordata > Aves > Galliformes > Phasianidae > Phasianus > Phasianus colchicus. The sequence goes on from NC_143438.1 coordinate 48,815,862, forward strand.
TTTCTTCTCATCCTCTAAAACATGATGTTGTCTTTCAATGGGTTGCCTACTAAAGGAAATCAGAAATCTTTTTTCCACACCTTGCCAAAAGTTGTACAGAATGAAACAGTGGCAGGGTCATGTACATCAGGATATGCCATAGTTGTAGGGGTAGTAGGGAGAGAAGCTTGTCTGTAAGTGGGGGCTATGATTCATTTGGTTAACAATAGAGTCCACTGCCCTTTTCTACTCAGTTTTTCGTTTGCCTCAAATAGGTCATTGTCTAACTTGTGTAAATCTTTCCATTGCTTCTTGAATTATTGTTGAATATTTGGGAAGCATATATTTTTTTGTTTTATAAGGAGAAAAAAAAGCCGATTGCAATCATTTCCAAATAACACTTAACTCCTTGACACAAGGTCAGCAAGAGGGTTCGTGCATGTGTGTGTGTGCGTGTGTGTTTTCTTTCTAATCTGTGAGCTGTTCCCTGAGAGACATATTGAGAACTGGGGCTTGTCTGCTGACATGTTTTACACAGCTGATCCATTAGGATCCTGCTCTTCCTAGCCTCCCTGGCACCGCTTTGATCAGCGACATGTTGAAAAAAAAAAAAAGGGGAAGGAAAAAAAAAATAAAAGGCACTTCTCTGATCAGGAATCTCTCCCCTCCACTAAATCATCCCGGGCACTTTAAAGCCATAGGAACCACCGAGGGACCTCTCAGCTCTGTGAGGCTTCACGACAGCTCTGCACTAAAACATCCAGACACGAGACCATAACGCCTTCTGCCCATTGGCCTTTTCTGCGCAGCTCCACGGTTAACCTCTTCCCTGCCCGCTGGGAGAGACAGCCTCTGCTGCCATGTCTGCATCCCAATGGGATGTTCCTGAGGGTTCTGTGCCTGGCACTCCAGCAGGAAAATGACAGCATCACTCCACCACCCCAAACACTTGAGAAAAGTTGTATGGAAGAAAATGTGACCTGCAGCTATAAGCTTGCATTGTATCTCAGCCTAACAGCCATGGACATGGACATGGATATTTGGGGTGAGTTGTGGACGGTGTGCAGATGGTCAGTGATGCTCTACCCGCATGGGAGCATCCTCTGACCACACACAGGGAAGACAGCAGAAGCTATGGCCAGGCCCATCCCATAACCCCCACACCGCCTACTCTCACAGACAGATGGGCCTTTACAAAGCTTGGGTGAACCTCTGTGCATTAATCCCAGAGGCCGGTGTGTGGACTTCCTAGCTCCCATGGCACTGGGAAGAAGCCAGATGCAGAAGCGGTCAGGGACTGCTGGCAGACATAACTTCATTGCTTTTGTCAAACCCTGTATGACAGAGCATATTTTTTAGCTGATTGACACCACTTCAGAGGATTAGGCTAAAAAGACACCTTTGGTGCTTGCAGAAGGCGCATACAGAGAAATGAACAAAGCCCACTGAAAAGGTAGGAACATGGCACTGGACCAGATCCAGGATGAAAGGGGAAGCCATTGTATGGAGGTCCATAGATCCCCAGTGAGAGGGAATTGAGGGCAGCTACTATGACAGTCCAGATCAGCTTCTCTTTTAAATGATCTTGAGTCTGGCTCTCGGTCACTTGCTGGGCAATGGCCAGTGATAGCCCCAAATAGCCATGTCAAAGAAAGAAAGATAGACACAACTCACAAAACAGTCATCGCTGTCTTCCATCCCAAGCTGGAAAGTGTCATGTGTGCACCTTGCCACAACAAAAGCTCACTGGGGTGGACAATACAGTGGTTTGAACTCTAAATAAATAATCCATGGTGTAATGCCAGTTAGTGCATGGAAATACTGATTTCTCCCCTGTGTGCAGATCCTCAAATCTGTTGTTTTGCAATGGATGGAGGACGTTCCAGACATCGCAGAGATCTGGATGAGTTGTCCATAGCATAAGGAAATTCCCTGAACCTCATCTCCAGCGACTTTCCTTCTCCTTGCCCATTTCACCCCCACGCATTAATTCCTTGCCTTTTTTGAACATTCTTCACTGACTTGAGTGATGAAAGGGAAATTTTGCCCTAAATGCCCAGTGTGTCCTTGCTATTTGGGTTAGATATGAGGAAAGATAGTATGATGGAGAATCTGTTCTTGACGGCCTTCTTGAGACTGATATTTTGGCAGTGCGGAAGTTGAGGAATAACTGAAATGTACTTTCTTTTGCCATACCCTGGGTGCTGACATGCATCTGGGATTGCTACATCCAGCAACTCTGCAAAACATCCAGCAGCTGATCTTTAAAGCAGATTTGAGAGCACGCATAATTTTGTCTTTGGTATGAGGCATTTCCAGAAGTTTCAAGGGGAGGAATTCAAAAAGCAGCAATATGCAGTCTTTGTTCAGTTGTGCTTTAGCTCAGACTGGGGCTGAAGGAGATCTCATCAGCTCTATGTTTTCCTCATGGTATAAAACCCTGAGACTGGATGCCATAAAGCATCCTCACAAGCTCCCTAGGAGTCCATCGATATGCCAGAGTGCCCAGCCCTAGCACAGTGGGATAGCTGAAAGCAGCAGAGTGAAAAGAAGCCAAACACCTTAGTAAAAGCTGGGATCGGGGGGGGGGGGCGAAACAACAACAAAACCAACAAAGAAACCCACCCACTTTAAAATAACATCTTTTCTTTTTTTTTTTTTTTTTTTTTTTCCAGGCTATTTGCAGATAAACGACCTCCCTTCTTATAATTAACGAATATGTGCAATTAGATTAATCAGATCTGTGGGAAGAAAAGCAGTCAGTGAGTCTCAAAAAGCAGGTTCTGAGAAACTGCAGCCAACTTTTACTAGGACCAGCTAGAGACACTACATCACAAACAGCATGAGACCTGCCAAAGCCTTATTTCTGTGAAAAATGATGTTTCAATTTAGGCTCCTGTGTATTGTATTCGTTAATCTCCCTCTCACTTGCTTACTCACTTTTTTTCTCTCGCTGTTTCACACTGTAAGTAGAGGCATGAAGAAGTGTTTCCTTGTATTGATACAGACATTGCATTCTAATTTCTCAATGATATGAAATTGAGTTAATCAGTCCAGTTCCCTGTCATCCTCACTGTTCTTTGTACCTCTTGATCCAAAGAGGTGATATTTCATGATACAAGACAAGAGCCAGTAGCTAGAAAATGGGTCTTTCCTTCAGGAAAGGTGAATAGGACTAAATTGGCTCTGCTTTCCTTATGCAACAGGAAAAGATCTTGAAAACCTTAGTTGTTGTGGGGGTGAAGGTCCTGAGAGGCTGTTAGAAATCCTGGGGAGGAAGCTGGGCTCAGAGATCAGGACCTCCTCTCTAAAACAAAATGGGAGCTGCAAGCAGGACTAGTTCCCTTAACCCTTTGCTAGGGTGTTCTTGCCACTAACCCTCTCTCTCTTATTATGTTGCAAATAGGAAAGTAGAGAAAACAGGGAAGGAGGAAACACACATTATGTCAGAGAAACAGCTTTTTAATAGTAATATCTATTCAAATAGTTGTAAAGTCCAAGTCTTCTTAAAAGCAGGAAAAATCATTTTTAGTCATGCAGAGTAAAGAGCCAGCTCTGCGACAAGCTTGCCAACCCACAAACTGGGCTTGCAACTGGGCAAACTGGGACACAACCAATTATCAGAACAAATGATCTTTATTCTGCTGGTTACTTGTCAAGCCTTTCCTAAGGGCATTTTCAAATAGGTCATGAGCCACCTGCACAGTCATGTGGGGGGTTGGCTTTTCACTGGATGTTGCTCCAGAGAAGGAAGAGATGAACGCCAAGTCACTCCATGTTTGCCCATGGAGCCTTAGGGTCAGGGGGTCAAAGTCTGCAGGCTCTGCTGCTTTCTCAGAGCAGGACACAAGGATCACATTAATACAGCTCCTGGTTGCTTTCCTCTAGCTGGATGATTGCTTCTCAGCATCAGGCCTGGGACCTCCACCCACCCATCATCACAGGTGATGGTGTCCAGGTTTTCCTATTTTTCTGTCACATGAGAATGATCTAGACAGTCCACTGAGTTACTGGATTTTGCAGGGTGCTTCACCTCTACACCCTACCAGTAGGCACAGTTATGGTTGGAGATGCGCTGGCTTCACCTGGCTGAGGGCAAATACTTTCAGCTGGCCGGTGGAGCCACCACAACTGTGGGTGCTCATAAGTAGCCAGGAAATAGCACCAGAACCAGTCATTATTATTATTATCCCGATTTGGAGGGAATTCTATTTTCTAAGCATTTCTGCCCCCAAGGTTTTTAGGCATGTTTATTGTTGGCATTTTGGAAAACACTAGGATTTTGAAATGTTCATGTGATCTTTGCATGTATTTTTATCTAAAATAAGTAAATACTCCTATTTGCAGCCAGTTGTGGCTTTTTTGTTTGTTTGTTTGTTTGTTTACAATTTTTCCCACAAGAGAAAAGTTAGATGCAAAGTTCCCAAAAGTCGAGGTTTCCCTGCCATTACCTGTGATTTCTTGTTGACTCCTAACAGATTTCCACCATTTGGATACGAGGGAAAAAAATCAGGGTTAAAAATAAAGAGGGGGTCCTAAAATATCTGCAAACCAACAATAGGAAACGGATATGTTTATTTTTTGGTCTCTTTCCAAAAACCCAAAGGAGTTTAAGTTAATGTTAATAGTTTATGTTCAAAATATTTATTAGCTTGGGTAATGAACACATTCTGATAATGAGCCCATTGCCTCAAGTGTGAGACAACAAATAAGTGAAACCCTGTCTATTTTACAGCACATAATGAATGTCTGCGTGCAAAAGCAAACCCTATTGGGGTGCAACGCAGGGGCTGCAGCCCAGTGGAGTGGGTTGGGGGTGAGATCCTATAGGATATCCAGCGATTCACCCATTGTGGTGGAGGCTGGCAGGCTCCCTGCCAGCAGCATCAAGGCAGAGAGAGCTGGAGACCAGCCCAAGTCTCTGACAAACCCCATTGGTCACCTTCCCGACAAGATAAATGACATTTTAAATACAGAGATGACCTCTGTAATCAGAAATAAATCAGCGGGATAATCAAAATTGATGGGTGAGTCAAATCTAGAAAATTTATATACTGGAGCCCTATAGAATAGCTTGGAAATCCCCATAAGTCGGGTCCTGGCTGAAATTTTGGTCCCTTTGCTGTAGTAATTTAAACTTTTCTATTTACTTTGGCATTCCTCTCTTCAGTGACTTGGCCTGATTGAAATGCTTTGTTACATCCAACAAGAATAAAAAATATAAAAGACGAAGGGTAGTATCTTGGTTTAGGACAACTGTGAACATGAAATTTAATCCTGGGCTTTGCAAGAGGGACTCCAGTACATACTGGGGAGGAGAAAGTAATTAATACTGCATTAAAAAAAAGAGCAGCCCTTCCTTTTCACTTTGCTTTTTAATGTCCTGTAATTTGGGCCAAACCAAACACTGCTTACGCCACTACTGATGTTACAAGTTCATGCACCGCCGCTGATGTTATGGACGTCAACAGAGCGGCCTCTGGAAAGGAAAAGGCAAGTGTAATTTGTCCAGAGCAGGGACAAAAGGAGAGTGCAGAACAGAGCTGGCTCTCCTGTTACTTTATTTTATTCCCTGCTGTTAACTGCTTTCTTGATACACCCTTGCTTTTGTCCTTTTGACACATAGGCTACCATCTCACGCAGGCTATGCAGCTACCAGAGTTGAAATTGTTTAAGACCCATTATCCCCTAAACAATCTTAAATCTGCTGGCGCTGCTCTGACACTCTTCTAAAACCTATTTACTGTCCTCAGTACAGTTACTCCTGCTTCATATCAGTGCGAGGAGAGTAGAGCCAGGCCAACTCTCTGATCTACTCGTGTCTGACATGTGGCTTACACTGCTTTTGTGTCAATCAAGAATTTGGCCTTGAGATCCCTACGCTCTTGGTTTGACTCAGTGTTTAAAAAAAAAAAACCACATTTCAAATCCATGCCTCTCTGTTCTTCCTTTTTTTCATCCTTTCCAGATTCTACTAGCCTATTCTTCACATCTGCAAACTCAACCTAAAGTCCTGGACCACGCATCAGCCATTCACTGCTTTCTATTGTACTCATTGTTGAGTTTACACTTATCTGTCTTAATAAAACATTTTAGAGGGTACTGTCAGTCTTTGTAGGGCTGGTAAAGGCTTTTACATCAAAACTGCTTTCAAAATTGATTTTTAGCTAATGAGCGTGGATGTTTTTTCATAAAGGAGAGTTTCTGTTTTCTACTGGTGAAATACGAATGCCTAAAAACTGTATATCGAGGGAGATTCTAGTCTCCGCAGTCGTTACTTTGGTGACTGATTTTCTTCCAGGAGTCTGCAGTGTCATTTGGGTGTTATCTTCAAAGATATAATTCATAAAGCTTCATTCAAGAGCTACATTTGCACCCTTATGAGCCCAGAATCTGGGCAGGGAGTTGAACTTGGCATGACTTGGCAGCTTCTCAGGTCCTCTGATGAAGTTTCCATTTCAGTCTTTCTTGTTTGGGACAATTTGTTTAAGCATGTAATAATAAACTTGGGATAGGGCAGCTATTTTCTGACCAGCCTACTTGCAAATTTTTAAATCCCTTAAATCATATAAAAGCTACAGTGTGTAACTTGGGCAGGTAGCTAACAAAAAATACCGCCAGTATTAAACAACTGATAGAGAAGATAGAGAAGCAAAGAAGTGAAGGACTGGGAAAAGGCTATCAAAAGAATAACATAAATATATTTTCAGTATGTACATCAAAGATTGAAGATTATCAAAGATTAAATCTGAGGAGTGGTGTAGGTGCTAGATATAATTCATCAAATGAAAGGATCATTCATGAAAGGATCATTGACAAGTGACAAAGATCGAAGATTAAAGGCTTACAGACTCTGGGAAACAGCTTAGGAAGAGTCTAAGAGAGGAAAACAGGCACTTCAAGATAAAAACAATAACTGCTTCCATTCCATGAGCAGGCAGATACTTCAATTCCTTGGTCTTCTAACATGAAAGACTCCATGCAACAAAGTGATACTAGTCGGAAAGGACACAGTTAGACCAAATGAGCATGCTGCATCCAGGTCTAAGCCAACTAATCATCCTTCTCTGAGCAAGGCAAAAGGCCTGTTGGGAAGGACACATTAGGCACAGCCTCAGTAGCAGATCTAGATCAGGGGTCATGGAATAGGAAAAAGACTATGGCACATCTGCTGCTGCTGAAGGAGACCGGCTTTTAGGACTGTAGTGTTCTAGCTTTCGGTCATCCACTGTGGAGATGTGCATTATTAGCAGTGGGATCTTCTCACTCTGAGACCAGACATGGATTCAGCTGCTGGAAATGAAAAGATTGGGAATCATTTCAGTCTGCTTTCTCCAGAAGCAACTGCTGCCTCCAAGCAATTAAATGAAATGACTTCCTGCTTGGGATTTACCCATTTGTGGTCTATTTTTTTTTAAATCATTGATTATGTACAACAGTTTGCCAGTTTCCTACCAACTATTTTCTTTCTTATTACCCTTCACCATTGAGTGATCCACATTCAGAAGTCTTGTGACAATTCTCTGCACTAAATGAATATGAATGCATTTTCAGTTGTGTTGCTTTTTTTTTCTTTTCGATTTTTTTTTTCCTCCCAGAGACCTACCATTGTTTCAAGGAAAGGATATAGTTTGTTGCCTCAGGACTGCAAATGACCTCCTTCCTCAGTGCACTACTCAAACCGTAAATGCAGCTTATTTAGAAATGGATTGTACAGCAATGCACACATATAAAGTAGTTCAAATTCTGGTCATGCTCAGACAGCAGTTACTGCCACAATTTTCTGGCTTTGCATTAACTCATTGAGCAGAAGCCTTGGCTTGGTCATAGCATTTTTTCTCATCTGAAAGATGACCCAGTTAATAGAGGACAAACTTTGGAGCTCCTCTTGTTCTTCCCTTTTCCCTTTCACACATATACACATGCATGCATGCATACATGCATGTATATATAGAGAGAACACACAGGCATATGTAGAAAACATACATCACATATATGTACATTTGCTTGCATATATCTTATACATATATATAGGCACAGAAATGAATTCTTGGGCTCTCTTCCAGTGTTAGTGCATGAGAAGTCCTGAAGGGGCAGTCTGCTTCCCTGATGTAGTCATACCTGCTTTTAATTCCAACAGTTCGGAAGATATCTCTAGATCATATGGGGGGAAAGTATCTACACCAGCTTCTTCTGGACAGACAAACTAGACTCTTGCATCCATAGCGCAATGTTTTCCTTGGAATTTTCCTGTGCCCCAGGAATATGTGGTATTCCTTCATTCTCTTGAAGAAACATACTTTTCCTTGGAGCCAAGGTCAAGAATTACCTATCAAAAAATAAAAATGACCATCAACAACAACATGGTCTACATTTTAAGGAAATTAGGCACTTGCAAAAGGAAAGAGTCAGAAACCTGGTTCTTGCCTGGGTGACAACTGATTTCTGCTTCTTTTAGGAGTTACGAACAGGCAGTAAAACTGTCAGTTCAATGTTGTAAAACAACCCCAGCACTGAGTGGCTTTCCAAATTACCATAAGTCACTGGGGTCAAGCTGCAAGTATGTTGAGTTGGAAGGATATTGGGCCAGCCCTAGTGCCAGGGGCTGCATGAGTAGCAAACCCTTTGTCCCTTTGTGAGAAATGCCAGGAGACCCAAATTGCGTAGTGACGTACAAGCCATTTCCATTCCCACAGTGAAGTACAGCTACAAGGGCCAGCCCATAACCTCAGTGTCATCACTGAAAACTGCTGAAGTCAGAGCTTGCTCATCACCTCATGTTGTAATTTACGTAGCTGCAATTAGGCGAAGGCAGTTATAAAATAACTGACTTATCAAATGACTATGCAAGTTGTGAGGCAACTGGAGTGTGCTATCTGCTGGGGCTGGTGAAGTGGAGTTTGTCTCACATTTGCCAGAATAGTTGGAGGATGCAGACAAATGATTTTAAAGACAGCATATTAGAAGAGATCTAGCTGCCCATTTTTCTAGGGATGGAAAGAAGGCTTCCCAGCATTTGCACACTACTGCTCTGGGAGTCTGTCTTTTCTGGGATACAGACCATTATCCAAAAAGGAAGAAAGCAAATGTCCAGAGAACTGGAGCATCTCTGCATGAGAAGACAAGGAAAACTTGGAACTGTAAAATTTTGTTTATTAATGGCAGTTCTGAGAATTTTAAAAAATGAAGTGGGAAAAAAAACAACCCTTCATGAAACATTGATTATGCGCCAGTTCACATAAATCTCCTTGGCTACCATGTGTTAATATTATTCTTTTAAAAGACTAATAGATCCTATTCTTGACAAGCACAAAGCCAGGAGGTGAGACTTTATGCAGTATTTTCATTTTTTAGCCCACAAGAGGCAATGATTTTATAAGAATATTATTTCTCTGACCAAACCACATTCTCTGTGTGAATCTCTGCAGAGAGCTTCCATTCTCAGGAATTCTCTGTTCCGTCAGACAGTGTGCAGAAGCAGCATTCCTCCTTGTCCTTGTTCTCAGCTCTGTCAAGACAAAATTAATTTTCCTAAAACAAATTTCTGTAGCCAACCTTCAAGTTTGCATTCAGTTTTTCCCTGAAAATCCCAACACGCAGACCAGATTGAATCCGAGTACATTACAAAGCTGGCTGCTCAAACAGCTGAGGCACACAGATAAAGTGGTGAGCAGTGAAAATGGAGTGGCAAACCTGAAGAAAAGACTGATGAAGTGGAAAAGTGGTTGAGCACATCTGATTTCACTTCACCGCATGGGAAACATGGCTGAATGGCCTTTTGAACAAGCAAGAGTCAACTCATTCACAAAGAGCTTTGAAACTCTTAATGTGGAGGCGTTTTAAGGAACATGCGGGAGATGTACTGGGGAGATTTGGTTCAATGCTTTCAACTCAGTTATTCTATAAAGCTCTAGGGATGTCCAACCCTGTAAAAGTAGCCCACGGAGATGTCCACGTTCTCAACTTGTCTTCTGGATGACTTCAAGGCAGAGGCAGTCAGTCCCAGAAGGCAGACACTATCCTTAGCTGTGTGCTTATCAGTCTGTACACATTTTTTCTAGAACTTAGTGTTACCAGATCCTGACTCATAAGAATAGCTTTGCTTTTTTATGAAGCTACCAAAGTGTCCTGGTGTTAGCATGTGTGTGAGTGTCCTGATAAGGGCATGACAGCGTGTGGGAGGCCAGAGATGGGTAATGCCACTGGTATGTAGAGTGGGGAATTAGTTGTGTGTATGCAATGACCTTTTCTTCCAAAGACTCTCCAAGACAAGAGAGCCAAGGAAAAAGAGCAGTGGTGACAGGTCAAGGTCCAGTCCACTCTACCAAAACTTTCCATCCTAATGAATGAAGCTATTCACTAGATTCTGCTTTCTACTTTGCTTCAGTACTGTTTTAATCTTAAAATAAAGAGCTATCTCTCCGGGGAATAATTTTGGCTGTAATGCAGCCCTAGAGTGGACAGTGGGGTTACACATCAAGGCTGAGGCTGATCCCCATTTCTACTTGCCAGTAGGTTTTCAGGAGTTAGACCTTGAGTAGCATGACTCTGAGAAGGGTTTATGCTATTTGAGACTTAGCCTGTTTCCTTTAAAAGCATCATCTTGCAGAAAGAATTAAAAAAGAAGGCAAAGAACTCATGAAAACATTGAAGTTGTTTC